>NC_050445.1:83839042-84139042 GCF_903995425.1 Onychomys torridus | reverse complement strand
TGTCCATCCATCTTTTGAGGCAGGGTGTCACTATGTAGCCCTGGCTATCCTGAAACTAACTCACTTTGCAGATGAGGCTGGCCTGGAACTCTACCTGTCTCTGTCTCCCAAGTGCTGGGATTAAAGATGTATGTCACCATGCCTCACTGAGAAATGAATTTAAGAAAAAATTGTTTACTGACAAACTTTCCAGAAGCAGTGATATCTACCAATTTTTTCTTTTATGTTTTTTTTGGTTTTACAATTTTTTAATTTTATGTGTACAAGTGTTTGCCTGAATATATGTCCATGTGCTGTATGTGTGCAGCACCCCAGGGCCAGGAAGAGGGCATCAGGTCCCCTTGGACTGGAATGCAGAGGGTTAGGAGCAGCCTTGTGGGAATCAAACCCTCTGGAAGAACAGCCAGCTCTTAACCACTGAGTCATCTCTCCAGCCCCTCTGCCAATTTCTTATGTGGTAATTGTGTTTCCTAATTGTGGATCATTTTCTACCAGGGAAACTCTTACTGCAATGAATGCATTTCTAGTTATTGGAAGCAGTTCCTGATGCACCTGACTGAGCACCTGTCCGCTGATTCATTCCCTGGGTGGCAGGGTGAAGATGAACTGGACTAGCGTGTTCACAAGCTTGTCCATTCTATATTTCCTGCTAGCTGTCTAGGGGGCTAAGAAAGGAAATCAGTAAACAAGGATCTTCTTCAGTTTATCCACATTACTCTGAGATAATAAAGAATGGATTACCTATGACATGGCATGCCCTACCCATGCTCACACACGGGTACTTTTAAGCATAAGGACCAGGAAGTAATGATTGAAGAGAAAAGGATGTCTGAGTTTGGTTGTTCACAACTTCAATTTCAGGTTTTTGGGAGCCAGAGGTAGGCGGATGGCCTGGTCTACATAGTAAGTGCCAGGACTGCCAGGGATACTTAGGGAGACCCTGCCTCCAAAAATAAAAAAGGGTGATGGTGGTAGGTGCTTCCTGTGTGTGTTTTCTATATGCTTCAAGATGCTACAGTCATCTCTTCTTCATAGAGATCAGACCACGTGGCAGGGATTGTTAGATAAGGCTATCATTATAGATAAGGCTATCGTAGATAAGGCTATCATTGTAGATAAGGCTATGGAAACATGGGATCAGTTACCATATTGGTGCCAGTCACCTGAGTAGACATTCTGAATCAAGAATATCTGACAATTTGAAAAACATAGCATAAATGTTTAGACAATGTTATTTCTATGTTCAAACAACATGTTCACTGTTTTTCTACCCCACTTAACTACCTGCCGTTTTTCCAAGTGAGGGACACTTAAATGTAAAGCATTAGTATACTTGCTAATCCAGTGGGAAATGTATAATATCCTGTCTACCTTCCAGACATCCCCCAAACATTGGTCAATAGAGTATACTTAAAAACAAAAGATCAAGGAGAATTTTATTAAAGTTTAAAAGAACCCTGCCCACCCCATGAGCTATAATTCTCCACACCTACTGGGAGGAGAGTCAGGGAGAGGGGAAAAAGCCATTCATTTTAGCTGGCATCACATGGCAGGGAAGCATCCACGTGATGGGGAATGAGGCTTTAGAGACAGAATAAAGAAGCTTAATGCATCAGACAAAGTACATGGAGGTTCTGGCTAGCATCTGAGGGGGGTGAGGTGGGGGAGGAGGGAGAAAGAGACCAAGAGACAGTATGAAGAAAAGTACCGTTATGGCTTGGTCCTCAAAAAGGTGGCAGACCAGCCAGACCTCATGGTGGCTCATGGGAACTGCACTCAGAAGAGGGAATTCTGGGAAGGAAAAGTACAGTATGTCATTAAAGAACAATGATTTTTGCCTGTCTCTTTAGTGTGGCTTGACATGAGGTCACCTTCCTTGGAATGGTCTCTGGACCAAGTGATTGACTGTGCCCAACTTGAACATTAGGTCTTCACCTAGGCCAGAGAGTCTATTCTCTTGACCAGAAGTATACCAAACACCCATATAAAGGTCAGTTAAAATTATATTTAAATGATTTGTGGCACACCTATTTAGTTTAGCATAATTTGATTTAATTAAATCAAACCTCAGTCTACAATGTCTTTGATCTGTGGATATTTTTGACCATCAGTTGGATACATCTGTGGAGGTAAAAGAAATCCAAGTTACCTTCCAAAGCCCTGGTCATGGGCACAGCAGCAACTCCGGTCATTTTGATGTGAGTTCTGCTGCCTGGTTTCCGCTTGCTTTTGTGTTCTAGAGATAGAACAGCCTAGATGAATTATGGGTTACTATGCTATGCTCCTATGGTTGTGCTGAAGGTGCAGAGCTGAGAATGTGTTTCGGACTGAACCATGCTGTCACTTTGAAAGGGTTGCTCCATAGCTGTACCACACACCAACACTGGCCCATGCGCTGGAGTCAGCTCTGATTCTATTTTCCAGTCAAGTCTGTTTCAATGAAGTTTCCTGTCTCTGCCTAAACTCTTAGGAGGTTCTGCATGTTTATAAAGCTTTCCATTCATAAAAACTGCACTTCTGTTTTCTTCTTATTGGAAACAGCAGTTGTCAAACGTAGACCAAATTAATTCCAAAAATGTGTCTAACAACTATAGTTGCTCCTAGATTCCAGAACCACCTTGTCCCTATTAAAGCTGACTTGGGCACTTCCTTCCAGAACCCTGAGCTGGAATGTTTATCTGCCTCCTCTCCTGGTTTGGAAAGGTTGAGGCCCCTGAAGTTGGGTGCATTGTGTGATCTGTACTAATTAGGCTTTGCTGTGTGGCAGAGACTAAAGGTTGCCTTTTTTCCCCCCTCAAGTTAAAAATTTACCAGCAAATAAACACCTCATTACTAAATGTATAATAACCACAGAGTGTGAGGGATAGCCAAAGTTTTCTAGATAAACAGTGCTGAGCTGGATAAATAAACAAACAAAAGCACATAGATTTCAACCCAAGATCACACCCTTGGAAGATGAAAAATACCTTGGGGGGGGGGGGGGCGGTGGTGAAGTGGCTTAGAGGAGTCCATGATGTGTATGTCTCTTAGCTCGAATGTGGTACATAGCTTCTTCCCACTGATAAAGTTCTATTGGAACACAAACATTCCCATGTGCCATGTCCAAGGCTGCTTTCCCACCTCCGCCCCACAGCTGAGCAGTTATTGCAGAGAGAACTTGCTGCATAATGCTTCAGATAGAGTAGCCTTGGTTAGAACATTACAAATAGTATATTTACTGTTCAGAAGACTAGGCCATTTAACAAGATTTAAGTAGAACGCTGGGCTTGTAGCCCAGTGGAGGTCCTAGGTTTGGATCCCAGGACTGTGCACAAAATAAGGAGGTGTGGAGAGGAGGAGAAGGAAAACTAGGAACAGGCATGTAGTTCAGTGCTGGTCTTGCCTAGCATGCCCAAGGTCCTTGGTTAGACCCAAGGCCTAAGGAGAGGGAGGGAGAGAGAAAACCGCATACTCTTTGTGAATTTAATTGCAAGTACAGGATGGAATGTGTCGTTGATTTGTGTCTTCACTATTCTCTTCTTTCTTCCTCTTCCATTTCTTGATATCCAGTCTTTGTCTTCTCCCTCTTTCCCTCTTCCTTCTATTTAAAATTCATACCCACTGGTGGGAAATTTAGGCATTCTCATCTTGGACCATCTTGTACTTAATGCACCTTAATAATATTTTCTCATGTTATTCCCCACTCAGAATCATGTCCTTTAGTGGCTGTGTTATCACTGTAGTACCAGGATTTATGCCTCTTGAAGGTAGATTTTTATTCTG
The DNA here is from genome assembly GCF_903995425.1 of Onychomys torridus. Taxonomy (NCBI): domain Eukaryota; kingdom Metazoa; phylum Chordata; class Mammalia; order Rodentia; family Cricetidae; genus Onychomys; species Onychomys torridus. The sequence continues at coordinate 84,135,280 of NC_050445.1, read as the reverse complement.
TTCACAGCTTAGCTCAGTGCCTACAAGAGTTCCATAGAGATGGTGAACAGTTATCAAACGATTTCAGAATATATAGATAATGATTTGTTCATCCAATCCTGTTTAACTTGTCATTTAAATATTCCTCCAGATGTTTGTGACTAAGCACTTCAGTGAATTTCTATTTATCTGTGTATCTATTAGGATTTTACCAGTTTTCTTGGAGAAATTATACCTTGAATGAGAATTCTGTCTTGAGGTAGAAGTAGCGGGCCAAAAGATACTTTAACAAGAAAAGGAACATTTTCTGACGCGCAGAAGCCTGAAAGGAAATTGATTGAACACAGAGAATCAGGCACTTAAAACACAGAAGAGGGAGTGGAGTCTCACTGGGAACTCAAGCAGGTTGGACGAAATTCAATAGTTAGAGTTGTCGCTGTTTTTCCTTGTTTACAACCTGTCCTCCTTCTCCTGGTGTGTCCACTGTCCTTGCTAATCAGTGTTCTGTCTTTACATAGACCGTCCAAAGAGGGTCATTAGCTAGGACAGGTTAACCTTGTGGTGGTACTAGCCAGTGACTTCCATATCTGTGGATTGTAAGTCTGTGGTTTAACTAACTAGCTGCAGATGGAAATATATTTGAAGACAACAAGGCAAAACGAAACTGTCTGTACTGAACATGTGTTACAGACTTTCTTACCTTTCAGTGTCCCCAAACAATCGAGGGTAAAAATTACTTACTTAGCATTTGTATTGTACTAAGTCTCGATAACTAGTGATGATTTAAAGCATAGAGGAGTGCATGTGGGTGCTTTGCCAATATTGAGACATTTTACATAGAGATTTGAATATCCATGGACTTCAGTATTTCCCGGTCCCTTGTTTACTTTCTTTATGCTTTTTTAAAAAAGTCTTTGTTGGACGAACTTGACCTCTTCAGCTTGGAGGGGAAGGCTACTAGTTCCTCTCAGGAAGCCTGAGTCTCCACCCATCGGGGCTTGCCTTGACAGGAGGGGCAGTGACATAGGCAAGAGAGCAAGTGCCATGAAGGTTATCCGTATAAGGATTGCGAGTGTAAACCATGTCGATATGAACAGGCTTTTTTGCACCAGCCTCTTACCATTATGGAATGGGAAGGCCCAAGACTCCCTGGGGAGGCGAAAGCCGACAAGTTGGAATGACATGGTTCTTTGGCTCTAAGCTACCCTTTCCCCACTTTATTAGCTCAAGCTTAACAGTTCTTTAAAACGTCTATAGTTGATTTCACAGGCTCAATGAAATGCTATCTTATCAAGATCTGTCTATTGCAGGAAAGCGGGCTTTCTGTTTTTTCTTCTCTAACTGCCCACTGGCATTAACCCTTGTGTAACTGTCTACTTTGCTTTTAATCCAAGAAAAAGGACCACTAATGGACTTCAGGGGGCTGGGTTTATAAACCACTGAGTCTAGGTTGATGAAAGGCCTATTTAGACTGAGTTGTGTTGAACAAGTATTTCACAAGGAGGACACAATGCATTTCCGTGGTTTCTTCTTTCCTCCATGTGCAGACAGCTAGCTCAACTGCTTACACAAGCAAACTCAGGTAGCACATGTCTTTGATCTCAGCACTTGAGTAAGAGATAGAGGAACCTCAGAGCTCCAGGCTAACATAATCTATAGAGCGGGTTACAGGACAGCCAGGGCTACATGGAGACACCCTGTGTCAAACTTCCCACCCCAAACACACAAAGCTAAAGCAAAGCAGTTTTATTGTGGGGATTTCATTTTTTTTATGGTGGTTCAGTGGTCTTTGGGTTGTTCTTAACTTTGAGTATGTCATCTTAGTTTTCCAGTGTCCCTTTTTGTTGCTATTTGTTTTGAGCTAGGGAGGTGAAACTCGGTTTAACCAAAGCTTGCATAGGCTCTTATTAATACATAGAACTATTTTTCTTCTCCAATTCTAGTTTTGCTTTTAAGAACAAAGTTTTTCTCTTGGTCCTCTTTAGGCCTAGAGGTTATGGACATGTAATCCATTTACTGGACTAACAAACATTTATGATAATGCTTACAGTAACAATATTTTAAAGTATTTATTTATTGAGTGTGTAAATGTGGGTACATATATGCTGTGGAGTGAGTGAGTGTGTTGTGTGTGTGTACGCCAGAATCACTCTCGGGAGTCAGTATGTTCATGGGATCCATCTCAGAGAGTTGAGCTTACCCAGCAAGCTCTTTATCTGCTGAAGTGTCTTGCAGGCCAGCTTTGACAGCATTTCTGGTTTTGAGTTCTCTGGATAAGAACTGGAGGGAGAAGAGACCTGGGGATTTTTATGTCTAAGATGTTTCTTCCTTATGGAAAACAGAACAGAGACAGAGGAAAATTTGTCCGAATTATTAAGGTTCTACATTGCTCCAAGATGTTTAAAAGGCAGGATTTTTATTTGTATCTATGTGTGAGAAGTACCACATGATTTCAAGAGTGCTTTTGTGGTATTGATTTTATTATAGCAGAGGGTGAAGAGTACAGTCCAAGCTGGGAAGTCTATCTGAGACATTCATATAACTCTGGACATAGCTAGCCAGTGAGACTTCTCACAAGTGCACAGTGCAAAAGGAGCACCCTAAAGACAGAATGAAATTCATCACTTAAAATGCATACAGAAGTGTCCACACAGCAAGATGTTTCCAGTGGGAAACAGGTGTTCTGGTGGCAGATAAGTGACAGGTAGGCTGAGACCAGCGTTAGAGTCCGAGCCCTGCTTGGCTGAATCGCAGCACGTTTATTTGTAAGACTAGGATAACACACACCTTGTGGGATGCTTACATGATTCCTAGAACAAATTGCATTGAAAAAAAAAATCCTGTGAAACCTTCCAAAGCTTTTCACATATCCGGGACCTGCTACTGCTGTCCAAACAGGCTTTGGCAGGATCGCTCATGATTGTTTCGTGGAACTTTACTTGGGCACAATTGAGTTATAGTATATGTGAGTTACTTGTCAGGGTTTCTGATTTGACCTCGAGGGAACTTAGAAGGCTCAAAAAAAAAAAAAATGTGGAAGAAAAAGAAAATGGCAACGTTTGGACTTGTATGGCTCCCTTAGGATGAAGAGCAGGTGAGACTTTCTTGCCTCATTGGTCATTTTGACTTGAACCTGGCTTTGTCCATCCCCGGCTTTAGCCATGCTGTGCTTCCTTTTCTTGGCTTGCTAAGCTGTGGCACTTCCGGGCCTTTGCATGGGGGATTTTTGTCTGGGATGCTTTTCGTACCCACTTTCAACGGCAAACTCCTCACCCTTGTTAGTTCATGAATTGGCATTTGTTTTATTAACCCGCGAACCCCGATTAGGTATTCAGTTCAGTGTTCTCAGAATACCATGCCCTTCTCCTAACATTCCACTCGGCCTTTAGAATTGCCCACTTCTCTGTCCAGCTGGTCTGATGGTCTGTGCAGTCTCAGAGGACTGGGAGTGTGCCTGCCCCATTTGCTGTCAGCTTTCCAGTGCCGAATATAGCCCTTATCTCCATGAAATAGTTTTGAGTACACAGATGAATGACGTGTGAGAATCACTTCCCTGTCGTTCAAGTTCAATGTGTTTTTGGTTTTCTATTTAAAGTTTCTGAGCTGCCTAGAACTGGCTAAACATAACATCTTTGTTTTGACAGTAGACTGTTCACTTAAAAAAATGGCAGAGGAAGACTTCAAGTTGAATTTATCCTTTGGTGATCTGGTTTCTTTTAGGGTGTATTGCCATGGAAATGCTATTTTGGTCCTGAGTTCAGTCTTAAAGGTGGCCCCAGTGCCTGGATTGCAATACCTCTTATCTCTACCCATTCCTTGTCTCCTGAGTGCATCTGGCTGTGGTTGTCTCTGTGAGCTTCTTTCCCTGAACATGGCGTTAGGCGACAACAGAGTGGTGATACCACCACAGACCTTCTGATGTTAGGGAACTTGAAGATAAGGAGAAGGAGAAATACATGACTCTCACTAATGAGTTGTTGCGTGCTTTGAGTGTTAGCAAGGGTACTGATTGAAATTTAAAGTAGGAAACTTTAAAAATAAATCATTGAAACACTGGAGAGATGGCTCAGTGGTTAAAAGCACTGACTGCTCTTCCAGAGGACTGGGGTTCAACTCCCAGCACCCACATGACATCTCACAACTATCTGTAACTCCAGTTTCAGGGGACCTGAAACTTCTCATGGCAAAACACTAATGCACATAAAAAGAAATTGTTGAAAGAGGTATGTCAGTCAATATTAGAGGACTTCTTGGTTAAAAGATTACATTTAATACCACTGAATATACTTCTGAGAGATACTTGATGAAAGGATCACGTGGTTATTCATATGGATATGGCTGCAGAGAGATATTTTTGATCTGGTTTACAAGACACAATAGAAATAGAAATACTGATTTCATTCATTCATCTTATTAATTTGGTAAGTCTTTATTAGGGGCTAATTGCAGCAGGAATTTTTCTAGGGGCAGGAAATAGAACAGGGAACCCATCACCTAGTATTTCTAACATGTTCCATTTCTTGTAATGATTTATGCTGTCTTCCTGAATTCCATCTTGAATAAACACCTTTGTTAGTCTGTTGTATGGCTGGAAGGGACGGAAAGGAACACATAGCAATGCTATCTGTAGTTTCTCCGTTCCTGACATTCAGTTAAACATTTACTTTTTACCTGTGTTTAATCCTTGATTTATCAACCTCCTATCAACTTTGGTTATGTTGTTGGCTTAGATGAAACAAACCAATAAATGCCGCTTCCTCAAAAAGGAAGGAGGAGATGAATATGAATTAGATTGGTAAATAAATTACCCAGCTTGTTTGGCATCTCCTTTCTCTAGCTATGAACATAGTGCCCTCTTGTGGCTCACTGTATTTTTCTTCTAACTTCTAACTTCTCAAACTATTTGCTTAAACCAAATTACATAAATTCATGGCCCTGGAGTTAAATTACATTTTAAGTGGTTTATTTAGAAACAATCGATATGTGATGGCAACATTCATTCATGTAACAGTTGGTACAATTTAGTGTTTCTAATGGACTTGCAGAGATATGCAGCTGCCTTGCATCATGCAGCCTTCTTATTTTTGGAATATTTTAATCTTTTCTCAAAGTATCCCCATGCTTCTTTGTTATCCATCACTTCCTCCACGTGGCTCGAGGCCAGAGACATTCAGAAAATGTACTTTCTGTTTCTATAGGCTTTCCTTTGGTAGGTAGCTATTTCACACAAAGGGAACTGTATGATATTGGGTCTCTTGTAGTTTGCTACTTGATTTGTTTTCAAGCACTATCAGGTATCAGGACTTGAGTCCTTTTTTCTAAGGATCTTCCATTGTATGACTACCATACTTTTCTTTACTGCTCACCAACTAGTAGACTTTTGGGATTGTTTCTGCTTTTAAAGCTTGTTATAATTAGTATTACCTGGAACATTCATGTGCAAATTTCTATGTGGGCATATGCTTCCAGTTCTCTTGCAGTACATCTGGAGGTGCTAGGTCATCCAGTAACTCCACATGTAACTTTCTGGAGAACTACAAGACTGTTTTCCAAATAGAAACTCTCTCAAAAAAATTAGGTAGAGGAAAATTGAAGAAGGAACCTGATGTTCATATAGGTGCTCGCGCGCACATACACACACACACACACACACACACACACACACACACACACACAGAGAGACAGAGAGAGACAGAGAGAGACAGAGAGACAGAGACAGAGAGACAGAGACACAGAGAAGAGTTTTATACTTTTCATATGATTTGGGCATGTAAGCTCTGATCCCTTAAACTACTTTCCTTTTTTTTAAAATGATTTATTTATTCTTATTTTACATGCATTAGTGTTTTGCCTGCATACATGTCTGTGTGAAGGTGTCAGATCCCCTAGAACTGGAGTTATGAACAGTTGTAAGTTGCCACGTGGGTGCTGGGAATTGAACTCAGGTCCTCTGGAAGAGCAGCCAGTGCTCTTAACCACTGAGCCATATCTCCAGTCCTTTAAACTACTTTTCATTGGTTGCCAAGCAATAATAGCATCTTCCCTGTGCAGTAGTGTCTATATTAAGGACTCAATAAGGTAACACTTATGTTTCATATATTATCAGTTCTTAGTACACGTTAATGGATTTTGAACCTGAAAACAAATGACCTTCACTAGACTAGAGACCCCCCCACCTATGAAGATCATATTCTAAACTGCAGAGTCAAAAAGGAACTCTGGTGGAGGTTAAGAGTGAGCAGTCCTTGCCTACCATGAGTAAGATCTGGAGTTTAAGCCTTAGCAAAACCAACTAATAAACAAATGAAGGGAAAAACGTATTTCAAAATATTGGTGTTTTTAAGGTAAGCAATCAAAGTAAATGGACCTTTTCATGTAACATTTTTCTTTGCTAAAATAATATATATATATATATATATATATATATGCATATATATGTTTTTTTAAATAGTTTTTCTTTTTTTCCTTTCAAGAGTTGTGTAAATACCTTTCATTTATTTTTGTTTTTAGTGTGTATGTATATTTTAGGTGTGTGCTCAAGTGTGTATGTGCATTCCTGTGAAGAACAGAGAAAAGCACTAGACATCTTCAGTTGTTTCTGTCCGTCCATCCATCCATCCACCCACCCACCCACCCATCAATCACCGAACTTGGAACTCTTCCATTCCTTGTCTGAGAGTGGCCAGCAAGCCCCAGGAATCCTATTTCTGCCCCCAGGCTGAGATTATGGTGTGTGCTTCTGTGCCTGATTTGTTTATGTGGAATCGAGAGATCTGAAATCAGCGTCTTATGCTTGTGTGGTGAAGCACTTCCCAGACTGAGCCCCATCCCCAATAGTTAATTCTATATTAGGTTCTTCAGTGTTGTTAATACAAAATCCACCAAGTTAGTTCCTTAAAATGAAACAATTTCTGGGGACTAGTGCTGAGCAATGATTCCACTGGGCTACAAATCCATCTGTAGAGGAGGCTGTGCTCCCTTCTGGAGTCTCTTGTGGGATCATTTCCTTGCCTTTTCTCTGGGGGTTGTTTTCCTCTGCCTTCAAAACCATGGTTGTTACATCCCCCTGTTAGCCAGGGTCCACCCACATACTTATAAGGTCACCTCAATTAGTAATCACTGTTCTTTTTGCCATGAACCTTATATATAATCTCCTAGGATCCTTACATGGACTTCTTTTGGGGACTGCCATACTTTTTAATTAAAATTTTTACAGGGTATAACAGGAAAATATTTTCTCCTTAATGGGCAGGGGGATTCTAGACTTGGGCTGTGTGATGAACAGGCATGTAAATATACCATGTCCATCAAGGTTCAGGATACCCAAGACTCCACTGCTTGCTCTGTAGGTGGAAGTTTCTGTCCTGCTAGCAGCCTCCAAATAAGCACACAGAGGGTTAATATTAATTATAAATGCTTGGTCCATAGCTTAGACTTGTTACTAGCTAACTCTTACATTTTTGTTAACCCATATTTTTATCTACCCTCTGCCACGTGCCTCGTGCCTCGTGCCTCGTGCCTCGTGACCTCACTTTCCACACATCCTGCTTCCTGAGTCTGCTGGTATCTCTTCTGACTCCACCCTTCTTTCTCCCAGCATTCTGAGTTTGGCTGTCCTGCCTAACCTTATCCTGTCCAGCTGTTGGCCAGTCAGCTTCTTTTTTAAACCAATCCGAGTAATATATATTCACAGCTCTCCAGTCTAGTAGCTTAGGCCTCCCTCTCCCATTGCCTTTGACCCCAGGAAAGCCTCAGACTACAAATGGTGTGTGGTTGCCAGGGGCAGAGTAATGCGGGTTAAATAGAGAATTGAGGAAGACCTTTAGCAAATCCTTCCATGGATGTTATCACATGGTAATACTGTCTTAAAGCTCTTTACCCTAACCTAAAAAAAACAAAAGCAAAAACAAAAACAAAGCTCCTTATGTTCCTGAGGCCAAGTAAATTCCATTGTGCCCTTTGTTCTTTGAGAAACAGCAATTGCCATCTAATTTGGGTAACAATTCTTTTAATGGATCTGTTTCTGGGAAACAAACTAAGGCAGCTGAGATGATAAAGTCCTCAAATGCTCCCACTCCAGGCCAGGCACAGAGAGCCCTCAGTGAGTGCTAGGAGGCTAGTAGTGGTTCAGGATCTATTCTGAGATGCTGTGTATGGGTACTATTCTGTTCTTCCAAACATTTTGAAAACAAATTATGTGAAGTTTGAACTAAAAAGCATCCCTAGTCACTGTTCTTGGAGAATTGAAAAGCAGCGGCACCCAGAACTCTTCCCGGAACTCTGCATGAGCTGGGTTCTTTCCTCCTCACCGCATCTCACATGGCAGTTTCTTCCATGACACTCAGGAGGTAAAGAAAAGGTCACTTGTCTGGGAGAATAGAGACTTGGAAGGTTCTCCTCAGCCCCTCTCCAGCAGAATAAAAAGGAGTCAACAATGGCTGGGAGGAGACCCTGATCAGAACTGAATGGCAGAGAGATGAGAGTCTCGGGCTGCTGAGTCTCCTTCCTGCAGGCTGTGCAGAGAGCCCCAGAGTTACATCTTATCCCCTGGCTGAGGTGGGTTGTCAGGGATGCAGCTGCCTTTGATTCATCCCTGCTGCTTGTATGTAACCCTTCACCCGTATTCATTCGTAACAACCAATTAAAAAAAAATCACTGGCTCTCCACGTTGAGTTGCTGCAGTGATTGCTTTGGTCTGTCATGAGTTCCCTTTCTGAGGTAAACAGACCTGTGTTGTGTCTTTCCAGAAGTCTGTCACCTCAGTGTTCATAACTTCCTTAATTTTCCAATAGTTTTGCAAACAAGTTTATGCATGATCTTCAAATATGAACTGGGCTTATTCAAATTCATTATAGCTCGGTAATGTATTTTTAAAAATGTTAAGAGTCACTTGTCCTTCAAAGAGGAAACTGCTGCTCAGCTGTCCACCTTCTGCGACACTGTAGTTCTGAAGATAACAGCTACGGCATTCTGTGAGTTGACCTACACAGGGGCCTCTGCACCTCTTCTTTCACTGATTCCAGGTTCGTTTTCTGCCCTTTGAATGTCGTGTTGTAGAATTCCTGCCTCAAATCTTCCTCTGGCCATGTGAACGGTGGTGTCGTAAGTAAGTGCTCATTAAAGTTAATGAGGGTGCATTTGAAAGGCGAACTTTTGTCTTCTGCTGCATTCCTTGATGCCTTTGAGTAAGCCCCTTGCCCCCCCCACCCCCCGCCTCTCCTGATGCATCTTCTCAGCCAGCAGTGGTACCTCTTCCTCAAGTTGGTCAAATGTGATAAGCAGCATCATCTTTTGCCTTTTTGACTCATTATTTTCATGGTGAAACATCCTGGCATCACACCGAGTCTGAAACAGTTTCAGCTCGTTAGGGAAAGGTCAGTGCTGCTTATTACTGCCTTACATTAACACATTTGTCACCTTCAAAAAGTAGATCTCCATGGGGATCCTGTGGGGTCAAGATCTTTCCATCTGTGGTGTGAATAATATTCCTCAGGTTGTGACTTTAAAAGGCTTTGTTCCCGAAGAGATCTATTCATAAGATAGACTTGTGGATCCCAAAGTTGAGATTTCCTGGGGAGGGGCAGAGGCCACCAAAGATGGCATAAATGTATCACTTGATTATGCCATTTCCACTCTTAGGATTCAGTCTTACCTTTGTAACGTTTATTTGTCATTTTCTTCAAAACAAAACCATCCATCCATCCATCCATCCATCCATCCAGCCATCCATCCATCCAGCCAGCCAGCCAACAAATGTCTCCCTGTGTAGCCCAGAGTGCTCCAAACTTCCATCAGTCTTTCCGTGTCAACCTGTTGAGTGTTGTGATTGCAGGCATGAGCCACCACACCCATCGCAAAGTTTAGTTTTAAATCATTGCATCGTTTTTTGTTTTTGTTTTTGTTTTTTAATGCCAAAACCATAGGTAGAGAAGACCATGGGCTTAGTAGGAGGTGTATTGTCTTTGGGGAAATGTTTGTACCTTCTGCCTAGTCACTCCTGGCTCCTCTTGCCTGGGAGCTGAGCCTAAGAAGTTACTTGGAACCTTCCCATGTTTGCTTGAGAGCATGGCAAGTTTATTAATGGACATCTGCAAGGACGCCTGGACTGCATGCTGGAGTGTGAGCATGCTGAAGGACTGAGTGAGGCTGAGCCGGTATTTTGTGCTGCACTCGAGCATTGGAGCCCCTGAGTGTGACTCAGCACTGTGCAGGTTCATGGGCAGTGGGGAGGTTTTCATTCTGTTGGTTAATTGGGAACCGTTGACAGTTTGTACTGACATATTATTCATTTAGAGCTAAGTGGAGGCAGCTATTCTGGGCATTATAGGATGTTCAGTGTGTTTTCCCTTCCATCATGGTAGTGCCTCCATATTTGTGACACCTATTAATGCTGTTACATTCTGTCCAATGTCCAATGGCATTTTGCCACAAGGTGAAAGCTTTGAAAACTTGCTCTTAGGACTCTTGTCCAAGAGTTGTTTTATGTTTTTTAAAGTTACCAAAGTCAAAGACAAATGTTGACTGGCTATTAGTCTCTTTTGGTTTAGTGGCTCCTAGCTTTGGCTCTGTTTTGTTTTGTTTCGTTTTGTTTTTTGGCAAGCTGTTTTCCTGTGGGGTATGGATGAAGGCATATTTCCCCTGGTCTAGAGAGATGCTGAGGATGTGGTCCATTGATTACATGAAGGGCCCTGGGTCCATAAGTGTCTGTGTTTTCTACTTATTTGCATCTGCCAAGAGGTTGATTGGTAGAACTGGTTGTTGCACATGGCTTTTGAAAGACTTTAAAGAATTACAGTACCTGAAATTTCCTAGTATGAGGTAAGTGTTCCCTAGATATTTTATGGGTTATTAAATGATGCCTGACATCTTATGTGTATATGTGATACTGCTTCTCTACTTATCCATGGTGTCACTGGATTCCAAACAGTGTGCGACAGTATTAGCTATGATGTGTTGACTATTTCCTGTGTGCCAGGCTTCTTACTAGTTCTTTATATATATATATATATATTACCCTTTGCCAGCCGTTTAACAGCTCTTTGGGGATATAATTGCCCTACAATAATTTGTATAGATTTCAGGCATACAGTTAGATGAATTTTGACCTTCAGCATCCATAAAACTACCGACACTGTGAAGGGAGTGGCCTGTTGTATTCTTGTGTCCCAACTTTCCCATCCTACCCACAGTCCGCTAGTTAACCACTGATTTGCCTGTTGTTATCATGGACTGGAGTTTGAGAGTACAATAAAAAAAGCTTTAACTTGGGCCCAGCAAGATGGCTCAGTGAATAAAAGCGCTTGCTGCCTTGACTGATGACTTGCGTTCTATCTCAGAGACCTGCTTGGTAGAAGGAGAAAACTGACTCCCTTAAATTGTCCTCTAGCTTTCACATATATGCTGTGGCATGTGCACATTACACACACACACACACACACACACACACACACACACACACACACACACGATGAATAAATGTTTAAAAAGTAAAATAAATAAAATAAATGTGGGCTGGCAAAATAGTCCAATGGATAAGAGTGCCTGCTACCAACCCTGATGACTTGAGTTCTGTCTTTGGAACCCTCATCATGATAGAAGGAAAGAACCAACTCCTGTAAGCCATCCTCTGATATCACACACATGCTATGATGTGCAAGGCCTTCCCCCTAATAAATTAATAAAGTGTAATCTTCTTAAAAAAGATGTGATATAAATTGCCTATAAAAAGAGGTTACTTGTTTAACTTAATGTTTCCAAGAGGATGTGGTGGGGTTTGGGAGTTCACCTCAGTGGTAGAAATAGCCCTTGTCTGCCGTGCATGAAGTCCTGGTTCAATCCCTAGCTCTAGAAAAGCAAACAAGTAGTTGAGGTGATGAGAACTGTAGTGTCTACATGGATGCGCAGCCATGGATGCACAGCCATGGATGCACAGCCATGGATGCACAGCCATGGATGCACAGCCATGGATGCGCAGGCACTGTGCAGCACCTCCCCAAGCCACAGGGCTTGGAAGCCAGCTTTATCCACTGAGTCTTCATCTCTTAGGAGTTTGAACATAATCCAAACCCATCTGATATTTATGGCAATCTTGACTCCTGTGATTATTACCTTTTTATTTGCTCAGGCCTAACTCCCCTCCCCTGACACTAGCATTTACTTTGCTCTATGGTTTTTCTTCTTTGTGACGCAGGGGCTTACTCCCAGGACTCCACTCATGCTAAGAAACACTCTGCCATTGAGCTGTGGCCTTGCCCTACTCACTAAGTTCTTAGGCTCAGTAGCTGACCTTCCAAACAGTCCTCTGAGCATGCAGTGTTACCACGTCTGTTTTGTCACTGAGAATACACTGACACACAGGAACTTAAAGCTTTCCCCCCAGATCACATGGCTGGTGACCATAGTGTTTATCTGTTTGCTTCTTCTAAAAGTAGACTAAAGATGCTAGGAAGAGGAAAAGGGCGAGATGCTGGTGGTGGGACTTCAACTTGGGGGAGGGAGGGAATAACCATAGAGGAACATAGTATCTTATGTTATTTAACAGTGCTTGTAAGTAAAATGTGTGTAAATAGATATATGGCTTAAATAGAGTCATACTATCAGGGATATAATGTTTTCCCACAAGAACCATAGAGTGTCTAACTAAAAACAAGACAAACCAAACAACACAGCAGCAGCAACAACAACAAGGCATTGCCAGGCATAGGAACCCTTCTTTCAAGTTGTTGGACAGGCAATCTAAGAGACTCCCCGAACTGTGAAAGTTGTTGCCATTGCCCTTGGTACCTCCCAGAATTTGAAGATAGGATCCTATTGCTTAAGACACCACCACAGGAGCGGGAACTGCCTGAAAGCCTCCTTCCTACTAGCTCTCAACATACTCAAAGGTTCTATGTGGACTGCCAAGAGAGAAAAGTAAAAGTAAGCAATAGCCCTACCCAGCTGTAAAACCTACAAGCCAGTATGACTGGCCTACCAAGGTAACCTCAGTGGTGCAATAGTGGGGCTTGTATCTTGGGGGTAACTAACAACTGTTGAGTTGGACTTTTGGTCCAGTCAATAGTAGGGAATTGATGCCCGGTACTCTCAACCTAGCTAGCTCCCTGTGGCTAGAGAGGCCACAGGCCCTAGAGGAGAGTGCTACTATACTTTTCTAAACCAGCGTTATTTCTATCTGTATTCTAAATACCTGTCCTTATACCCACATATAAATGTAGCTCTCACCCTCCTTAAAGAATCTTTTTACAACAGATGGAAGCTACTACAGAGATCCACTACTAGTCAGAATGTAGAGAATAAATGACTGTTGAGTAACTGATCCCAGTTGGTACAACACAACCTCTACCCTTAAAACCCAAGGAAGACTGTGTGTGTTGGGAAGGGAACCTGCTGTAAGATAGCTGCTTTTTGACATCTCAACAGTATGGTTATCTAAACAAGACCTACATAATGACAACACCAGTTGAAATGCTGCTATGAATGGGGAACTTCACATGGCTCTGTTCTTAGATAAAGAGCTGCGGGCAATCAATGGCTGCTAAGAGAGGGGGGAATCAGTTTTTTTTTTCTAGGCACAAATCCCTTGATAGTTTATCTAATACCAAGTAGTCATCCCTGAACATACGCACATGAAAACAATACTAAATGGGCTCAGGAGAGGTGTATGTGTGTGTGTGTGTGTGTGTGTGTGTGTGTGTGTGTGAGAGAGAGAGAGAGAGAGAGAGAGAGAGGGAGGGAGAGAGAATAATAGGTTGTGAATTTTAGAGGGAGTAGGGGAGACTTGGGGGGAGTTGGAAATGGAAGGGTAGAAATAATATAAATATAGTACTCATGTATGAAATAATTTAAAAAGTAAACTTCCATAAAAATACATTTACTATCAATAAACAAATTTTGCTGTAGTTCAATCAGGAAAGTCTGGAATATTTTTAAAAATTCATTCACTGTATATATAGTGTTTACATGAGCATATGTTTATGTGTGTGTGCACATATGGAGGCCAGAGGTTGACATTGGGTGTCTTCCTTTATTATTGTCCACCATATGTTTGAGATAACCTCTTCCTGAACCTGTAACCCACCAGTTTGACTAGACTAATTGGCCGACAAGCCTTGGGGATCCCCCTTTCTGCCTTGCCAGAGCTGGGATTACAGGTGTGCAGTGCTGTACCCTGCTTGTTGTTAGGTAGGTTTTTGGGATCCGACCTGATGCCAGCACTTTCTGCGTCGTGCTGTCTCCTCGGCCCCACCCTGTGAGGATGTTCCTTTTCCATGTCCGCACTCATTCATCCTCTAGCCTGTCTGTCTGTCCACCGCCTTTTCTTGAGCTCCCTTATCTTTCCGCGGTTCCTTGTGGAACTCTCAAGAGTTGAAGCAGTGGGTAGAGTCCTTGTTGTGTTTGCTGCAGGACTCCGAGCACTGTTCAGAGAGGACTTGGCCAGGCTGTGAATGGGGCTGCCTATGATGGGCATAAACCAAAGCTCTGAAGAGCGGAAGTGTCTGACAGAGGAGAGCGCATGAACCTTTGCTCCTGAGCCCACAAGTGTCTTTCATCTGCTCTAGGCTCCAGGCCATGGATTCATGTTTTACATTAGACTCATGGTTTTTTTTTTGTTTTTTTTTTGAGGGATACCACTTTTTGTTGATGTTATGGATTTTTTTTTCCATCCCAGTGCCTGTAAGCTGGCATTAATTATTGGAGTGGTGTGCTTGCCCAGAGATTTCCTGTAGCTGCCAAGAAAACCAAATACTGGAGGAGAGTCTGAAATCACCCCAGATGTGCTCTATTATAATTTAGAAGTCAGCCTTTACAAAACTGATGTCTCCTTTATAATTTAATACGCTTCACAAGAAGATCTTCTAAACGTGTTAAAATGAGGATTACCTTTTTTCAAAATTGTGTTTCTTGCAACTCAAAGATGCAAAAACCAAATTTTTCATTCTCTCACCTCATCCCATTTTAACATTATTATTTGTGTGGCTTTATTTTTGTTTGTTTGTTTTTGAAGTTACAGTTCGATTTAGTTAGTGCAAGGTAAGAAAACCCAGCTTCCAGCCAGTAGTTTTCTGCGCAAACAGCAGTAAATAATGTTGCATTGACTTTCTCCTACTCTTCCTGCACCATCCCAGGAGAAGACGGGGCTGAGGATTTTGTTGAAGAAGACTGGAAAAATCTCAGCTGGAGTGATAAGGGTGACAGCAACCACAGAAGCACCTGCCTTATAATTGACTTCACTAGACTTTGGGTTACATTCTTTCTCTTACCGAAGCCTCTCTGTCTTGAGTGTTTTACAATCAAAGAGAAATTTATCAAAGATCAGTTAGTGCTAGAAGGAAACAAAGACCCAGAGTCTGCAGCCCATGCATATCCAAAATTAATATTTTGGTGTTAACATTTTTTTACACACCTGCTCACATGTAGACAGCTTTTAAAAATGCAAGATGTTTGGTATTACAACATATATCATTGTCCACCAGAAAAAGTGGCATTTGTGTTAGTTGCTTTTGCAGAATGGAGAAGAGGAAGAAAAAGGGAGTTTTTCTTTGAGGGAGGATAGGCTTTACAGAAGGGTCATAGAGCAAATACATGTGATGTGGAAGTTGAAGGGTGAGTTCTGTGAGGGAAGGGGATAGGGGACTAGGGGACAGGGAGCAGGAAGATGGGGAGAGAGGGGGCAGAGGAATCAACCAAAACTAAGTCTGTACAAAAATGCCATAAAAACTTACTTACATGCTAATTTAAAACAAAATGAAATGGAGATCACAGTATGTTTATGTTATTGATGGCTCTTTGGGATAAGTATAATAGTAAATATTATCAGTAATATTTTTGAGCTTCTGCATGCCATACATTGTTTCATTAATTTTCACTATTATCCTGCAACATTGGTAATGCTTTCTTCTCAGTTATAGACATGGAAACAGAAGCTGAGAAGTAACTGCCTCATGGCCCAGTCAGTGGCAAAGATGGAAAGACAGAGGTCAGGCTCCGGTCTTTCTGTTCTGGGGGCAGACTCCAGTGTCTTGTTATGCCAGAGGCAAGTCCATGGATATTCACAGATCCTCCCTTCCCTGTGTTAGGCACAGACCATATTCTCAGTTCCAGTTAGTCCTTTGCTTGAATTTCTTCGCAGGCTCTTAAGTCATTGTGATCTTTTTGTTCCCTGTACTCATTCACTACTATTTGGGAAGATCCTATGAGTGTACCATTTCCCATAGCAGAGCAGAATGGATGTGCACAGTGTACTCATAAACCATGTGAACAGTAGCTTAATAGATTGACTTGGTATATGATGTGGCCCATGGGGTTATGGGCACCTACAGGTCCAAAGACTAAAACTTGTATTCAGAATAAAGATGGGTGTAGTGGCACATGGCTTTAATCACGGTACTTGGGAGGCAGAAGCAGAAGCAGGGGGACCTCTGTGAGTTTGAGGCCAGTGTGGTCTACCTAATGAGTTCCAGGACAGCCAGAACTACATAGTGAGACTATATATATATGCAGAATATGAAGACATTTTCTATAATAGGCACTAAATAAAGCACAAAAGTGGGCTTTAAAAATTATCCAAGAGACATTGCATAACAAGATTTTTATTCAAATATTTAGAAGTTGTACTTTTTGTTTGTTTCATGTTGTTGTTGGTTTTTTTTTTTTATTTTGTTTTTGTTTGTTTGTTTTTTTGAGACACATAACCCTGGCTACCCTGGAACTCACTCTGTAGACCAGGCTGGCCTCCAACTCGCAGAGATCTGCCCACCTATGTCCCCTGAGTGCTAGGATTAAACATGCCTGGTAGTTGTACTGATTTTTAATTGTTCAGTTGACATAACCTGAAGTCACATGAGGAAGAAGAACCTTTGCTGAAGAATTGATATGTGGCTCTGCTGAAAAGAATTGTCTTAATTGGTAATGGGTGTGGGAGGGCCCGGCCTACCTTAGGCGGCACCATCCCTACATAGGTAGGCAGGGGTGGGCTGTGTAAGAAAGCTCACTGAGCCTGACACCAAGCCAGTAAGCAGCGTTCCTCTGTGGGTTCTGTTTAGTTTCTTCTTGAGTTCCTGCTCTGCCTCCCCTCAGTGATGGACCGTGATCTGCAAGGCGAAGCTAAACAAATGCTGTTCTCCTTAAGCTGCGCTTGGTCATGGTGTTTATTACAGCAACAGAGAAGGCTCTGGGTATGTGGTGGGAAACAATGGCAGGCATCTTCAGGCAGCAACGGTGTCACTGTGGTGAATGGCATGGGCCTCTGTGAGCCATGTTAAAGATGTAACTGCCCTTTCCTCATTCCGTGGGGCTGGTGAAAACAGAACTTTCATTTAGCCAGATTTCTGTTTTAGATGTATAAATTCTTAATGCTGTAATGTTTTACCCCATGTTGGAACAAAACTGGATTACCACTTTATTAATTTTTTTGTTAGCTAGAGACTGGGGCTATGAAAACAAATGCCCATGTTCCCCTTAATTATTGGGTTGGTTAGCGTTGCAGGAATCTGTAGTGAATAATTTCTACCTCAGAGCTATTTGTCTTCTGGAATTTTCTCTCTTCCTATGAATTCTTTTTCATATTTGCTCTTTGGAAGAAATTATTCTAATTTGTAGCTCATTTAGCAAGCTACAAATAATTCATATTAGAATGGAAGTACAATCAGATATAACAATTCTAATCTTTGAATCTAATTATGAAGAAGTCGTTAAAATTAATGACTTAAGTATAATTAAGGCATAAGTATCCAAGACAAGGCAGTCGTAGACCTGAGAAAAGCAAATTACAACGTCGCTATATTTTCCTTCTGCGTTCTTTCTGTTCTCTAAAAGACACTCTCGTGAACCAAGTTCAAAGCGCTGGTAACGAATTCCAATGTGCCCTGTAGCCAGTAGAGCTGTGCAAGCCAGTGGTTCTCTTTAAACTGTCACTGTGTGAAGACGGATCTGGTGTTAGAACATGCTGAGGCGATCTCTCAGTGATTCTATCCCCATCCCTGTGGCCATTAATCTTTTGGAGATGTCTGCATTTGCTTTGACATGCTGTTCCTAGTCACAGTGATTCACGGTCTGTGAGAACTTGAGTTCTCTCCTTCTTAAAAAGTTTTGTCTTTTATGGGGGTGACCAGTCCTCGCTAACATTTAAGGCGAACCACTCAATATCCAGTGCTTTTTGAATACTTTATATGTATAATACATATTATTTCATTTCTTCTTCAGGCAGAACTGCCTGTCAAGTAGTTTCCCCAGTTAACTGATGAGGAATCCAGCTCTTGAAAAAAACAGACTGCTTTTGAAAACTCAGGCTGCTGGTTATAGAGTCCTGACCTTTACTCAGCTCAGGCAGACCTCTGGCCTCCTTAGCTCCTTGTGACCTTTATTCCCTTAAATTCTCATTCTGTAAAGTACTTTTGGTATAGATAATACCACTACACCAGTGGTTCCAAACCTGTGGGTCATGACCCTTTTGAGGTCACATGTCAGATATCCTACATATCAGATATTTATTTACATTACGATTCCTCACAGTAGCAAAATAATAGTTATTAGTAGCAATGAAATAGTGTTATGGTTGGGGTCACCATGACATGAAGAACTGTATTAAAGAGTTGTAGCATTAGGAAGGTTGAGAACCAGTGCTCTAGAAGGTTTAGTTTTCAGGAAGTACGTTATGAAATCAGGTGCCTGGAAAGGTGTCTTGTGCCCAATAGAGTCTCACAATGTAACTCCTTGATTGCCTGTAGTTTCTAAGTTTCCTGCCTGGAAGGTTTTGTCCTTCCACTCTCTCTTCTCCCTTTCCCTTGCTTGCTTCCTGAGTAGTAGCCTGGATCTTGGGAGGCCGTTGTCATGGCAGCTGCTGGCTTGCTTGCTTCTTCCTGTGTTGCAGGGAGTAAGTGCTCTTTCTCTGTCTAGCATCATTGCTGGTGTCTGAGATGAACTCGGGTGACTCCTTTGGGACCTTTGCTTCCATCATCAGCATCGATTGGCCACCCTGGGTCCTGTGTCTGTCCCTGTGGCAGAAGCAGGGTTCTGTGCTAGGCAATTATACCTGAGTCCCATGGAATTTGGTTAGAAGAGATAAGAGCTATTTTCACTAGGGCCTCACAGTGCTAATGAATGGGTGGACCCTCACATACAGAACCACGAAGTCTCTGTTTTGACCAGGGAACACTGATCTTTACAATAATGGCTCAGTAAGTCACATTCCTTAAAACATTAACAACATTGATCTTACAGAGGATAGAATCATATAGGAGACCTTAATTGCATACTTATTATAGGGACTCATGCATTTAAATAAAGAAGTGTGAAATAATACAGTTACTGAATAATGAGATCCAATCCATTAAGCTTATTTTATATCAAACTTCTTTGTGTGTGTGTGTATGTGGGGGGTTTGGGGTCTCATGTAGACCAGATTGACCTCATAGTCACTGTATATAGTTCGCGGTGTCCATGAACTCCTAATGTTCCTGCCTCTTTCTTCTTCCTCAGTGTTGGTTGTCAAGAAGTGCCACACTGCCAAGCTTTGTCAAACTTTCTTAATTTCTTTTAAAGATGACTCATAGGCTTTTAAAAATATATATATTTTTTAAATTTTGTATGTGTGTTACTGTGTGTCTTCATTTTGTATTTACCATGTATGTGCTGGTGCCCTCAGAGGCCAGAAGAAGGTGTCTAAGACCCTGGAATTGAAGTTAAGGTATCAGCTCCGTGATGTGGATGCTAGGAACTAACTCCAGTGAGTACAGCTAACTGGGGAGCCAGCTCTCCAGACTTCTCACTGGCTTTTGATGCTATTGGAAACCAAAATAACATGAGCTAATAGTAAATAACTATTAACACATTTAGAGAAAGCCAGCTATACCTTGTTTTGATAGCTAGTTTTGTTTCAAATTATATTCCCTGTAGTTGAAATTTTATATTATGTAGTTACAAAAATTTCATATATATGATAAAGTACCAGTGTTTCCCCGTGTTCCCATGCTCTGTGATGAGATGCTTACACGTGCTCCTTCCATAATCTGAAAAGATTGAGAAATACCTTACAAGATGTTTTTCTATATTAATGTTCCTCTTAGCTGATATTTGCTCAACAATATTTTATAATTGTGTGTATATGTGAGCATCCATACATACGTGTGTGGTACCAAGGGTCAACCCAGGGCCTCACACATGCTGGGCAAGCCGTCTACATTCCTAGACTGTGATTGATTCCTTTAAAGCTAAACTTATTTTCTTTACAAAAAGAAAATAATTTTTTCTACCATCTAATTCTTCTGTACTTGGCAAGATGGATGAGGGCTGAGTTCACCACATGACTTGCTGTGGCAGCTAAGAGGGTAACCATCAGTGTATGTTTTTAGTTTCTAACAGGCTTTGGCTGATTTTAGTGTCAGAGTTGTGAAACCCAATGTTAGTGCAGAAGGCAGTCTTCTTTGGGTAAAAAGGTGCTGAGTCCTTGGGGAAATGGCCACAGTGGTCTTGTCCTTCGTTCATGCAGAACTTCAGGACCCTTGTGGTAAAAGATAAAGAGCTTTCCCGCATGGGCTTGTTTGCTTCTACTTATTTCTCTTTCCTTGTGGCCTTAATAGGTACAGGAACAATGGTCATGTTGGGGACCTACTTAGTGGCAATAAACCAGAAAATTCTGATGTTCATGTTATTCTGAAGAATAGTCTTGCTGTTACCCAGGTTGGCTCCAAATCCCTACACGGAAGCAGTCTTCCTCTCTCAGCCTCTAACGTGGCTGAGATTATAGGCCTTGAGGATCAGAAGTTTACAGTCATCCTTAGCGACATGGTGAATCTGAGTCCATTCAGAGCTAGAGGAGACACTATTGCAAATGAAAATTATTCAGAAGACACCCAGCTAAGACCCTATATTCACATGTATATTGTGACGACATGCATAAGTAATCGTTTGTCCCCAGCTGCTCATATTTCCTTTACCATCATGGAAGAAAGATTCACAACTTTGAAGAACATTTTCCCGCTTCCTTTCTTTAATGATAAAGCAAACACTGAGTTCAAGTTTTGAGAATTTTTTTTTCTTTATGGCACTGCATCTTGTTAAAGCCTGTTGCCTTTAATCCTGAAATTCATCTATTAAAGCTAGTGAGAGGCTGTTTGCTGGCTTTAGGTCCCAAGGAGTTCTTAGCACTAAGTTTAGATAAGAAGTGGTTTGTCAGAATCCCAGTAGGCTGGCAATGTGGTGGTGACACAGGGAAACGCTTTGTCCGTGGAGTTTAAAAGGGAAATATTATTCAGTGTGTAAAGCACTTTTTATCCTTTAAAAAATATTTCTCACATTTTCCAAAAGATAATGGTTTCTTTAAAGTACTGCCGCTGTAGTATTTTCTAAAGCAGAGATATTAAAAATTAAACTCAAGGCAGCTTCAACCCAGGGCTCCTCTGTGTGCTGCCTTCACGGGGAAAACACAGGCCTTCGGTTCTGCATTTCATCTTTGCCGTTGATTTCATCGATGTGAATAAAGTCATTCTATCCCACAGCTGGCTGTTGTTATGTGAGCCCTGCAGAAGGGATTAGTTCTTCAGACAGCATGCTGACTTTTCTGTTTGATTTCAATTCTCCCTCTGTCTCTGTCTCTCTGTCTCTCTCTTCCCCCACTCACTAGCAAAGTCAGGTAGTGGTAGGATCTTAGAAGACTTGATTGAGGAAAGTGATCTTTCGTTTTTAGTTCTTGAATTTGATATGTTGGGACCACTTCCTGAAATTATTTTTGCAGCAATTTGTTTAAAGAATGTTCAGGCAACTTGCTATGCTAACTTGCCTGTTGATGTAGGTCATGGATCTAATTGGCTTTTATTAGTGATTCACAAGTTGGCAAATACTGCATCTCAGGGTTTGGAAAAGACAGTCTGTTAGGCATGGCAGAGCACTCAGTTTTTATAAGATAGCTTGAGCAGGAGTGAGGAAATAGCAAAATGTAAAGAATGGGCTCCGTAATGTCAGGCTAATAAAGTCTCTATTTGTAAAGGTGAAGGCATTGTGCTTACTAGAACTGGCTGGTCTAGTACTTGGCTATCGTTTTTTCTCATGAGATAAATAACTTAAAGTTTTGACTGTCAATGAGGGACTTTGAAATGAATGACTTCAGTTTGGTTTGGTCTGGCTTTGGGGGCCTCATGCAGGAACTCAGTCCAAAACCTTTCAAGATCATGTTCTGGAGCAAAGCCCCTGTATCTAGCAGACCTGATGCTAGCCTGTTCTAGGCCTTTGTGTGTCTTTCCCCTCTCAAACTTGGTGACTTGGGGGAAGTAACTCATAAATTTTTTAAAGATTACAATCAATTAAACATTGGTGTATTTGTTATCATCCCTGCCACAAAATGCTGGAAGGAAGGGAGGAAAGGACGGGGGGGGGGGGGGAGAAGAAAGGGGGGGAGGGAGGGAACCAAGCTCTGCGTGCAGTTCTTCAGCATCTGTCCATTCCTAGCTACAGATGCCAGAGGGATGCATGGTATTTGCCAAGTTCGCATTCTGCAGGAGTTGATTGCATATGTGACTGGTTTTAATGGCAACAGATGAATCAGATAGTTCTCCAGCACTGAGGATGCCCATTGAGGAACATCCATTCACTTCTGTCATGGAAAGTATGCATTGCTTAATAAGAGACATGGATGCCTTGTGAGAATCCATCTTTTGGGTGTGGTACATTAGTTCCTTTAATCTTTTTTTGATGGTTAAGTGTTTTTTTAAAGGGTGCATAATGCAGCTAAAACCCCAAGGAAATAGTGTGATTAGTTGCTTTGTTGCTTTGTATGCCAAGTGAAAAACATAAAAATAAATACCTCAAAGAAGCCAACATACCTCAGGCGTATTACTCAGGCCTTGGGTCCACACCTGTGGTTATTCCACACACTTCATTAATTCTAAAATTCCTTTCAAAGGGCATGTTGTATGGTAGTGCTTTCTCATCGTATTTTATAAAGGATGCTTTAGAGAAGAAAGCTGATTTATGGTAGACTTCTCTCTGCAAATGTAAGCCCTTTGATGGATGTGTCCCCAAGTGGTCTGTTGAGTTAGGTGACCTTTCTAAAAGGCCTTAGTTGTCAGATCTTCTTTTAGACTTTAAGGTAAATTGAAATTCAATTTAGGGAAAAAAAGTTAAGAACCAAATGAAATACACGAATATTCCCATTCTTACCTTTTAATTACTAACTGTAGTCTTTGTTGACAGACAGGCTGTGCTCATAGAAAGCATATGAGAGATGTGAATTTTGTGTTGTTTTGTTGTCCTTGGGTGGAGGGTGATGGTTAAAAGCCAATGAAGCTAGACACCCTGCGATGGAACCCCAGCTCTTACATTTAGTGACTGGATGAGGTGAGAGAGGATTTTTCCGTTCCCCTTTCCTGTAGTTTCTATGGCAATTCAATGAGTGAATATATCCAAAGGATATGGCATGTAATAAGCCACACCTGCATGCTGCTCATGATGCTCTTGGAGAGGAAGCACAGGTTGAGCTCTGCCCTCCTCAGGTCTGTCAGCAGGCCTGAGTATTAAACCTCCGGAATACAAAGAGGAGAAGTAACATATGCATTTAATGTAAAGTTTGTGAAGGCATAGGAAGTGCCTCAGTGACATGCATAGCCAAAGAAGTGGCAGAACTTAGACAATTTCATACTCTGCTGAACAAAGAGAAGCAATTGTAAAAAGTAACTGAACTGCGCAGGAGCCAAAGAAAGAGGAGTGCTTTTAACATGTCTGTACAGAATTCTTCCAGCCATCACTGTCCTTGACAATAAGAACATCACTTTTCTTTTGGTACAGGAAGGGCATTTCATGGAAAAAAGAGTAGGTCAGAGTGTCCTTATCTTTGCTATTTTTACAGGGCTTTAAGCTCAAAATAACCCTTATGCCAGTGTGGCACATCTCAGAATGGGTGTTCTGCTCCTCTTCAGTTTCATCTCACTTAGTTTGGTGTTTGCTTTTATAGAATGCACCACCATTGATTGACCTCCCTTCTTTAGGAAACTGGAGTTGTTTCTATTCTTGGATTTCAAATTGTATGACAGTGAGTACTCATATACATCTAATTACGCCTGCATTTAGTCCCTATTCCAGAAGTTGTGGTAGCACAGACATTAAGTCCCATGGAGAGTGCTGTTCTCTTCCACTTTCTGAGAGTGTGCCAGTGTTTCAAGCTCATCTCAGTCACTTTCCAGCCGTGTAATCTTAGGTGTGGTGGTTAGCCTCCTAGAGCCTCAGTTGCCTTATCTGTAAAGCAGTAGGAGCAATGGTACCCACTGAACTTGTTGGCTAGAAGAACTGAATAACACAGATAAAGCACTTAGAGTAACCAAGGAAACAAGTTGGGAAAAGATCACTTACACAACTCAAAAAACAATTCCAAGCAAAGTAATAATTTTGGCTAATAACATTCTTGGTTCCTCAGAGTCGGCTCATGATTCTATAGTGAATGGCTAAATGAACAATGTCTAGTTCACACTTTGGAAAGGATCCTTGTAAAGCAAAGTAATGGTGGCTTCCCTCTGAGCACCTTGAAGTTTTGCTTCCTTTTGTTCCCCCCTCCACTCTCAAGGACCATGCCTGATGTCACATCCATCTGCTCACAGTAAAGAGAGGCCAGTTTGAGGGGGAGTGAATTGGTGTCTTATATTGGTGTCTCTTGCAATTGTTAGTGGCTCCCAGTGACAGGTCAGACTTTCTTCTTGTATTAGAAGGGACAGATAGTGTCTGAAGGAACTTTTTGTGGACCCCCTTCTGAGAATTCCTTTGTGAGTCTGATAGAAGAGGTAAAAATAACTGTTTGGCCTATGGTTATCCATAGCTTGCCTTCTTGAAAGACTCTGGGTGTT
Organism: Onychomys torridus; assembly: GCF_903995425.1. Lineage (NCBI taxonomy): Eukaryota > Metazoa > Chordata > Mammalia > Rodentia > Cricetidae > Onychomys > Onychomys torridus. The sequence continues at coordinate 84,110,477 of NC_050445.1, read as the reverse complement.
GAAGGTTTCTGCCTGGTGAAGTATAGTCATTCTGGGGCCATGATGGAATTACAGTACAAAGAAAAGGGGGGCATTTCCCACCATTGCCCTGTTGACCACCCAGGAAGTTCCTGAGATTCATCCCAGTCCACTTCTTCCCCAATGATACTTTCAAGGGTCCTGAAGGGTTAAACAACGAACCTCCTTTTATTCCCCATCTAGGCCCATTTGTAATCAAGATGGAAAATACCACTTTGTCACATCAAGCCCATTTTTCATTTCCTACAGGCTATCCTCATACCTGACTTGTTCCCACAAGCACTTAGGAGCTCAGCCATCCTGGAGTGCAGACTGGAGATGAAGCGGAGAGCACATTGACTCCCAGGTGGTCCTGGAAGGCAAAAGCAATCCGTTTTACCTGCAGCCATCACTGGCATCTGTTTTCTGTGGTTTCCGAGACATTGTGCATTCCAGACTCATTCTCTGCTGCCTAATGAGGAGTAGGCTCCTGTAGAATCAAGACTTCTGCCACATTGTGCATGCAGATTGTGTCTCCTTGGAAATAAAATGGTTTGCTCCTCTTAACCCCTGCCTTTGCTACTAGGAAAGAGACAGCCATAAAAGCATTTTGAGAGGTTGGAAATGAAGGCTCCTGTAATTACTACAGGAAATAGCCTAACGGTGCTGGAATTTGGCATTTTCCTATGGAGTCTGCAAAGTCCTAGATGAACAAGCTCTATTGGCGGTAGAGGAGCCTCTTCATGGCCATGAGTAGCATTGCTATTGCATCCCACTTCCCTTTTCGTGGAGTATAGGAAGTGTTCATTTCAATCTCACTTGTAGCCTTGTTTGCAGTCAGATGGGGAAGTCACATGACTATGAAGTTGTGATGTCTAAAAGAAAACATTCTGGGGACAATGGAAATTGAGTGGGCCTCCAGAGAATCAACGAGGACTGAGAATCTCAAACCACACAGGGCTTTGAGCTGTACCTGTGCTGTGGAAGGGCACCATGGTTTCACCCTAATTTTCTGCCCATATCAGTGATCCTACACACACACCAGTTTTGGCTCATCTGTCTGGATACATTAAATATATTTAAGATGGTAAGCGAGCTCATTGCGGTCAACCCATAACCACCCTACGTCTGTACAAGGATCTTCTGTGAGACACAACATCCGTTTCTTTCCCTAGATCTGAGATGGAGCTCCTGTGTTGTGGTTCAAGGTACACGGCCTTTTTCAGCCTGTCTCTTTTCCTCCATCCTAAGGCAGGGCTGTGTGGTACTAGAGGGACCGGCTCTACTGCTTCCTACTTGTGTGACTTTGGCCGAGTTTCCTTACTTTGCTGTCCCCCAGTTTCTTCATTTTATGGAGTAGACAGCAATTACAGTTCCTTCAAAGGACAGCGCATGTAACGTAGTAAATAACGTCTTACCTGTGGACATATACTGTGAACTTTCCAGAAGCCAGGCACGGCAGGGTACATTGGTGGAGGAGCAGAGTGGCCATGATAACAATGATGGCTGATCTTTCTGCTTGTGGGCCCACCCTGAGTTAAGAGCTTGACTTACGGCTGGGTCAGTGGTCGTCACTGTAGTCACAGCTACTTCAGTGGCTGAAGCAGGAAGATCTTGAGTTCGAGGCTAGCCAGGACATCAGTGTGAATTCAGGGCAATGTGCGTTCCCCTGTGAGATCCGGTCTCCTTCCCCCAAATAGCAAAGAGTTTGACATATGGTATATCATTTGGCTGTCAGGAGAATTCTATGAGAGTTCACAGAGAAATCGAGGCTAGAAAGTTTCTGTCCTCCTCTCTTTGTCAGAAATAGAACATAGTAGAGATAACATCCAAATCCAGCTAATTCTAGGTTCATGCACTCAAATGAATTTTTTTCCTTTTCCTTGCGTTCAGTGCATTTCACCTTTCAGTATTTATTTAAATAAGAAATTACAGACTCTTTTTTTTTTTTATGGGCAAAGAAAACATCTCTCTACATTTACTAGTTCCACCTTTGTCCAATGTCACTGAAATCTAGATTTTTTTTTTTTTTTTGAGAGGGGAAGGGTAGTTTCCAAGAAAGGGCTTCTCTGTGTAGCCTTGGCTGTCCTGAAACTTGCTGGCCTTGAACTCAGAGATTCACCTGCCTCTGCCTCCTTCCTGAGTGCTAGGATAAAGGGAGTGTACCACCAACATCTAGCTGACTTTAAAATTTAGGTTCTTGTTATTCTTTTAATAGAGGAAAAAGAACAAAAAGAGCAGATGTTGAATCCTGTGGCCCATGGGAATGGGAGCGTGCCCCTTCCTCTTACGCTCTGTGATACTCACACAGAATTTTGCATTCGGTGGTTTTTGTGCTAGGCTTTCGTTCCCAATAGTTTGGTTGCTTGCTCAAATATATATATATATATATATATATATATATATATATATATATATATATATATATATAATTATATTCATATGTGTGGCATCCTTGTGAGCTTATTTTGAGCAGAAAGGAACACTGAAATGTGTATTAATTGACATCAGGGAGCATTTGGTGTTGAGGTAGGTTGTGGCACAGGCCTATAATCCCAGCACTAGGAAGGTGGATGAAGAGTGAAAGGTCTTCCTCCAATTATATAGTGAATTTGGGGCCAGTTTGAGCTACATGAAACCCACTCCTAAAATACCAACAATCCTACAAATAAGAAAACAACAAAATGTAAACCCCGAAACCATCCTGAAAGAGAGTACTATGGAATAAATAGAGAATGGAAACAAGGGGCTTGACTCAGTGGTTTGGTTTTAATGTGCAGTAAGACAGTTATTCCTGGGGCTGTGCTAAGGTACACATGTGTGAGAAGCTCTCATGGTACACATGTGACATTTGTGAGATGCTCTCAGTAGTTGATAGGTTTAAATTATGAATTCTTATACTGTACATATATACATGCACTTACTAAATTTTTATGTCAAATATAAGTAAATGTCTGCCTGTTTTTGAGAATTCTTGGAGGTGTACTGGAGCCACCTGAATGTTAATGAATAAAGACAACAAAATACTATTGTCTTCTCAAAGTGACTCAACTTTGGCACTGTAGAGATTTTAGGCTATATAATATGTAGCAGGTTTAGAAATATCCCTGGCCTCTACCCACTAGATACCAATAGCTTTTTCACAGTCATGACAACCACAACTGGGTCCAGATGTTGCCAAGTGTTCTTTGGTGTATGATATCACCTCTGGCTTATAACCACTGTTCTGGAAATATATATTAGCATCTAGTTCAGTTAAATATACTGCAGGCTGGGTAAATGTGATAGTGGCCCCATGTGAACAGTTTGTGAAATGTGGTCCAAAGAGAACAATTTTTTTTTCATGTATTTCAAGAGTGCCATGCTTGGAAATGAGCTCCAAGTGATTAAAATGCAGCTATTGTGAGTTCATGGGCCACATGATGAGACTCTGGTTCAAAAACAAAGCAACAAAATGAATGGGTGAACAAACACAACCCAATTTGAAGAAGAAGAAAAAAACAAGAGGAGGTATCTAGTGTTTGTATCGTTTGGACTATGAGAAAATTAATAATGTAAACAACTTAGAAGGGGATGAGTGACATCTTACTTCTCCTGAGTTATATCTTTGTTTGTTTTTTGTTTTATCTCTGTGTTCATGTGTGTGCTGTTGCACAAGTGTGGGTGTTTGGAGGTTGTAGACAACCTCTGTTGTTGGCCGCCATCTTCCACCTTATTTGAGAGAGTCTTTGTTGTTTTCCTGCTTGTACCAGCCTTTCTGGCTATTGAGCTTTTGGAGAGGCTTCTATATTTCCCTCCCACCTCACTTAGGAGCATGTCTTCATTTTTCCAATGAAATTGATAAACATTTTCAGATGTCTTGCTTTCTATATCAGAAGATGGGGGATGGCAATGAAGCTCTCCTCACATGAGCCCAAGGACTGAAGTTTGGATTCCTAGAACTCACATAAAAGATGAGGGCTCTCCTGAGATCCCAGCATTCAGGTGCTGGGGACAGGGAATCCCCAGGACAAGCTGGCCAACTAGTTCAATCAAATCAGTGAGCTCTGGACTCCGTGAGAAACTCTGCTTCAGGAGTCACAGTGGAGTGATTTTGGGAGACCCTCAGTGTCAACCTTTGCCTTCCACACACACCTACACAAGCAAAAAGGTTGACAAAAAAAGATGGACTTTTCAACTTTGAAAGCTGAGAAAGCAGAAGTGAATGCTTCTCTCCCCACCCTCTCCTGAATTCCTGAGATTTATTTTAAGGTTCCTTCTTCTAGGAAGTTGGCCAAGAAATCTGAAAATTGAACCCTGCATAGTGTGAAATACTTGTGAAAAGATGGCTTAAACCACCAGGAAGGGTGGTTTTATTTGTTGAAATTTAATTTATAGCACATTGTTTTCTAAAAATAATAATTTGGTGTGGTTTTTGAGATTCTTTTCAATGAGCTTAAATGCTTTAAATTCACCATTCTGTGTGTAGGCGCAAACACAGTATTATTGCTGAAAGATTTTTGTTCTCTCTTGAGGACGGGCCACAGAGTTCAATCTTGTCCTCCTGCAATGATATATTGTGTGTGGGGTTTTGTTTAGTTGAGACTGAAGTTCAGGCATTGTCTTCTGTAGCTTTCGCTTTGGCTGTATTCTCTGTGTTGAGATACAAGTCTTCACCAGTGACCTCAAGGTGTGTCGCTGGGAGGAAGACCATCATTTTTCATAAAAGTAGTTTATAGGAGAACCTGCCTCTGCAATTCAGCTGAGAGAGTGTGTAATTGTACAAGAGCATGTCTCAGGTCAGACAGGGTTACTGACAGAAGGCTTGTCACCATGAAGTCCTCGGCTGACACAGAGCGTGGAATGGAGTTGTAGCGTTTCTCAAGTGTTTCTCTTGTTGAGTGCTAGGGTGGCCTTGGCTCATGCTCATGGAGTGTTTAAAATCATCTTCACTGTGAGAACTCATCCTCAAATCCCTGTCTTCTCTGCTCTAGCTCTTCATCACTGGAGAGCTTTGACCTCATTCAAATGAACCATTTTAACTTCCATTTCAATGCTGTGCAGAACAAGGACCCTTCTTCCCATTCCCCAGGGGATGCTGCCTGCATTCTAAATTCTTTCTTTCCTGAAGAATCTACCACTAGCAAATTGCATGAGACATTTCATCTCCTTGAGAAGGGTTTTGGGGGGTGGTCAGGAAGGACAGTGGGTTGGAAAAAAAGAAGGGAAAACTAATTATATGAGCTGTTTTAACATCATGAATATTATGTAGTTCTTTCCATATTTTAGAACATTTTTAGAATCAACTGCTGAAAATTGAGATGATTTAAAGACCTAAAGGGAGGACTTGTTTAGAAGTGGAGAAATGGTATTAAAAAAGGGAATCTGAGGTGGAAGTGATCAGAAATGACAGATTTTGAATTATCTAGGTTCAAATTATTCAGTGTTTGTATTATAGCATAATAAGTCATGAGGTTGCCTCAAGGGTAACTGTTTTCTCAAATTGGTACACTCTGAAATAAATTGGCAGAGGGTTAATGAGATTTTTATTTTAATAATTATAGCAACTTTGTAAGATAGCTGTTGCTGTAAGTTTTCTAGGTTTATTCAATTGTGGGTAAGTTGATTTTTATTGTTCACAAGAGAAAACATTAAGACATTTACTAAGTTTCCCGAAGACCATAAATAGATATAAAGTTGTATCTCTGGGTATCATTTACATTTTCTTAGAAGACATATTCATTTTATATGTCTGTATGTAAATTGCTGCTGCTGAATTCCATCATAGGCTGTCTAGAAGTGAATTTGAATTTTCAGCCCTGCGGTTTCCCTGCCTCCTGCATCACTAGATAAAAAAAATTGTTTTTATTAGTTTGAAATAGGCCGCGCCGTGCTTGATTGAATCTGCTGATTCTGATGGCAGTGGTAGAGTAGGACTTGAACCCAGTGAAGTTCTGAGCCTTTCTGCACTTGCTTCTTTGTCCAAAGGTGTTAGCTGTACCCGCCTTTGGAAGGAATGTTCTAAGCATTCATTGAGTAACTGGGTACACTCTTTGCTTTGTAATCATTGTTTAGTTGGCTGGCCCCATGGACACCTCTCTTTATTGGAAGATGTTTTTCTATAAACAGGAAAACTGTAGCTAGCTAATGCATGCTGCAGGTAGAGTTAGAATTCATGATAATTCATGGTGTTCAAATTGATTGGCTAATCAATTGCCATTCCTTTATCTATAACTTGGTAGATTTAGTTTGAAATATCTGAGTACACTCTGAAAATCTAGTTGGACTTTGTCAACGCTGTAATTATAAATAATTTGTTTAAATTTATTTTATGTGCATTGATGTGAAGGTGTCAGATCCCCTGGAACTGGAGTTACAGACAGTTGTGAGCTGCCATGTGGTTGCTGGGAATTGATCCCTGGTCCTCTGGAAGAGCAGCCAGTGCTCCTAACCACTGAGCCATCTCTTAGCCCCATAAAACTGTAATTCTTACAGCTACCTCAAAATCAGCATATTCCTTCTAAGGGGAAAACTTGGCATTCCTAGCACCATTTTTTCTTGAGATGTTTTTTTTTTCAAGGCAGCCCAGATAAAAGGCAGATTTGAGAACATTAAAAAGTGCATCTATGAAAAGGCTGCTCTGGGAGTTGATGGAATAGCTTTCTTGCTGTTGAAAAATGATATTGTAGATTAAAATTTGAGGACTACACTGAGTGAATATAGAATTTCACGAGCTCTGAAGAGCAGCAAATGCTCTTAACTACCGAGTCATCTCTTCAATCGCAAGAAATTGTCTTATTGCAAATTTGACTGCAGACTGAGTATCTCTGAAGCATCTTTCTTTAAAAAAAAAATTGTTTTGTTTTTATTCATGTGACATGCATGTAGATGACCTAGGAAGCCAGAAGAGGGTATTGGATACATCAGATCTGGAGTTACAGTGGGTTGTGAGCTGCTGGATGTGGCTGATAGGAACTGAACTTGGGTCCTCTGGAACAGCAATGGGTGCACTTCCCCACCAGCCAGCACTGCAGCTCATGGTGTATTTTCTTTATAACCATAGCATTGCTGTATAAACTTGAACCTAGAAATGTTAAGTACATTGATTATTGAGAGAGAAAAAATAACTACCGGTCATATGTACATATAAATACTCACATCCCCACTTGACTTGATGATATTTTCAAAGACAGTCTTGAATGAAATTTGGAACTCTTTGTCCTCTTGTTCCCAAGGCCACTCTGAAATGACATGATCATCACCTTGTTCCCTTCTGAGAAGTGCTGCTGGCCTGTGGGGAGTGTTTTTAGAAATCACTTACCAGAACCTTTTTCTCTGAGGGTCAATGAACATCATATTCTTAGACTGAAAAGGGCCGTCAAAGTAGAGAAAGGGAGACATTGGTCTTCTTGAGATGGCCACACGACTGGGTGGCCACAGTCTGCCTCTGAAATCTGCTTTTCTTTTTGTTGTTTCTCTGTTACTGCTCCATTGCCCAGCAGGGGGCAGGGCCAGCTCTTCCTTCCTGAGAAGTCACCAGCAGGAGGACATTCAGAGAGGCCTCTGACTAAGCTAGAGATAGGACACATAAAAGGACGAACATGTGCCTGACAGCCATCTCTCCTGATTGGTTATCAAGTGGCGTTACCATTTTAATCATGTATTTTCCCCTAGTAATTACAGCTCATATCCATCAGACACAAATACTAAAAGAATTATTTGGACTAGTCCTTATAATGAATTTATGAAAATTCACAATTTCCCTTCTTAAGATAAGGGAACAGAGGCCCAAGTCTCAGAGAGTCTTTTTTTGTTAAATTATTTTGGTGTTTTGTTTTTAGATAGAGTCTCCGAGTACTCTCAGTGTACACCAGGCTAGACCAGACTATCCTAAAACTTCACAGCGGTCCATCTACCTGCTTGTGCCTCCTGAGTGCTGGGATTAAAGTACGTTCCACCCAGCCTGGCTCAAGAGTTTAAACAACTTGCCTGCTCTGCCTTCCACAAACAGGTGATGAGAGCTTTGCAATTGTGTGAGGGAGTTGGGGTCAGGTGCTTGCGCTTGCTCTGAAGCTATAGGCCGGCACCTTGTCACCTTGTCACCTCCCTGGGTCCTTCTGCTTTTTCCTCTGGAGTGTTGGTAAGTAGAGGCATGAGCCACCCCCTCTCCCAGTCCACAAGCTTCTTTTTAACTCATTTCTATGACTAATGATGGAGGAGTTATGAAAAATGTTCCGGGAAGCCAGGATTCTAATATAGATCTGGTACTGGAGCCTGAAGTGTGCTCTTTACCTCAGGAGAGAGGGTTTATCGCATTTTCAAAATTCTCATCGTTATAGCAGACTGAACTCATCCTCACAGCCGGTGATCATGTTGCCCACTTGTCTGAATGCGTGCGTTTAGTCACAGCCGTTGAGGAACTGTATTGTGGGGTCTTTACAAATTTCAGGAATTCATTCTGAGATTCACCTTGTCATTGGTTTTTGTTAGGGCCATAGTTTTGTCTTCTGAGGTGCTGCTTGTAAGTAAGACTAAGGTGCAGTGTTCAGGCTCCCTGCCTCTTGTTTATAAATCTTAGGTAGTTAACTCTCCTTTTAAAAATCTCATGTTTTCATATCCCCAGCCTCCCTCCATTAACATTCTAGCCAGAGTTACAGCATGTGGCCTTGGGATTCCCTAGCTATTATTTTTCCAGTAATATGACCAATGGGTTCTGGATCGTGCAGACTTCTGGCTTTAATTTATAGCCTGAGCTCTAGCCAATGACCAGGTATCCCTTTCTGCTCTGCCTGGCCCTGGCCAAAGACTTCTTGACCGGGAGATGGTGTTTTCCCATGTGCTCAGCATTGCATACCTGACTTCTAGTTCTGGGATGCAACCAAGGGCAGTGATCGCAGGTTCTCTTGGTTTGGGTCTCTTGAAGTTGTCTGATGAACAACTTGAAAGGAAATTTCTCATGCAAGGCATTGGAGTTTTGGTTAATCTATGGCTCTTGGTGGGAGTATTATCACCCTTAAATAGTGTGATATCATTTAATGTGTGTGTGTGTGTGTGTGTGTGTGTGTGTGTGTGTGTATGTATACATATCTATGTCTATCATATAATTTTAGGTAAACATAAAATAATGATTCCTTTGGCTTTCTCAAACATCCTTTGGGTTATTTATCCCTCTCTCCCCCCTTATGTTGCCCTGTCTCCCCACTTCCCAGTTAAATCTGCAAACCCCCACCCCGACCCCAAACCTTGTTTTCCTCATTTATTTCTCTCCCTTCCTAGCATTGGGCCTTGTTAATTCTGTTTCTAGAGCTTCCCCTCCCCTGTCCACCTTATGTCCTGGATTCTGCTGTTACTCCAGGTTCTGTGCTGAAATCTAAAGATTCAGAGTTAGTGTCCACAAATAAGAGAGAACATGTGACATTTGTCATTCTGGGGCTGGGTTTCCTCACTCAATACAGTACTTTCTCATTCCTTCCATTTACCTTCAAATTTCATAATTTTATTTTCCTTTACAGCTGAATAGAATTCCATTATGCACATATTCCACATTTTCACTATTTATTCATCAGTCAAGTGACTTTGAGGTTGTGTCCAGTTCCTATAGTGAACAGAGCTTGAGTGAACCTGGCTAAGTAGTTATCTGTGGAGTAGGATGTTGAGTCCTTGGGGCATATGCTAGGAAGTGCTTTATCTATGTCATATATGTGGTAGACTTACTTTTTACCATTTTGAGAATTCTCCATGCCAGTTCCCAGAGTAGCCGTACCAGTTTGCAGTCCTATCAAAGGTGAACGAGGATCCTCCTTTCTCACCAGCATTTGTTGTCGGTTATTTGTTGATGTTTACTCTTCTGGGGGTGAGAGAAAATCTCAAAATTAGTTTGAATTTGAGTGTCTCTAATGCTAAGGAGGATAAGCACTTTTGGAGCTATTTCTTAGCTATTTTTACTTTTTTCTTTTGAGAATCTCCATTTAGATCCACAAAAATTCTTAACTGGCTCATTTGTGGTTTCACTCTGTTTTAAGTTCTTTATATATTCTGTTTATTAATCCTCTGTAAGATGTATCACTGGCACAAGGTTGTCCCCATTCTTTGGGGTCCTCTCCACTGATTCTTTACTTTGTTCTACAGACCCTTTTGATTTTATGAAGTCTCACTTGTCTATTGTTAGCCTTAATTCTTGGGCAAAGAATTCAGTGATTCTCTTCCTATACCTATATCTCATAAGGTACTGCCTATGTTCTCTTCTAGTAGCTTTGGCATTTTGGGTTTCAAATTGAGGTCTTTGATGCCTTCAGAGTTGAACTTTTGTGCAGGATGATAGCTATGAGTCTAATTTCATTTCTCTAAACATGGACATCAGTTTTCCCATCATTTGTTGAAGATGCTGTCTTTTCTCCAGTGCATGTTTTTGGCATCTTCATCAAATATCAGAGACTGTAGTTAGGTGCACCTGTACTTGGGCCTTCTGTTTTGTTTCATTGGTATTTGTGTCTGTCTTGGGACCAATACCATGCTGTTCTTATTACAATAGCTCTGTAATAGTTCTTGAAATCTGGAATAGTAGTTTTTCCAGAATTGGTCTTTTTGCTCAGGATTGCTTTGTTTCTCCAGGGTCTTTTGAGATTCCATGTGAATTTTAGGATTTGTTTTCTACTTTTGTGAAGAATGGGGACTTCGGTTGGGGAGTGCATTGAACCCATAAATTGCTTTTGGTATAATGATCATTTTAACAGTATTAACTCTACTAATACATGAGCATGAATGGTCTTTCCATTTTCCAGTGTCTTCATCAATTTCTTTCCTCAGAGTAGAGAGTTTTCACTTTTTTGGTTAGTTCATATGTATGTATATATGTAAGAATAGATAGATAGATAGATAGATAGATAGATAGATAGATAGGTAGATAGATTGATTGAATGATTGATAGATTGATTTTAGATCGATAGATAGATTTTAGAAAGATAGAGTGTGTTTGTATTGTAAATAGGGGTATATCCATGGTCCCTTTCTCAGCATGGTGGTTATTGGTGTATAGAAAGGCTACTGGTTTTTGTGTATTAATTTTGTTTATATTCTGCCACTTGACTGAAATTCGATCATTTCTAGTAGAAAGTGTAGGATCTCATGTATATCATTTGAAACTATGATAAGTGACTTGTTTTCCTATTTGTATCCCTTCATGCCCTGTTTTATTGTTCTAGCTAGGGTTCAAGCACTGTGTTTAAGCTGAGTCAGGATGATGGGCAGCATTGGCCTGCTCCTCATTTTATTGGGATTGCTCTCTGTTTGTCCATTTAGGATAATGTTGCCTGTGGGTTTATAGTATATAGCCTTTATAATGTTGAAGTATGTTCCCTCCAGTCCAGTTCTTCTCCTGGAGGCATATTGGGGTTTGTCAAAGGCCTTTTTTGAATCTGTTGATAACACTATGTGATTTTTGTCTTTATGTCATTAATATGATTTATTATATTTGTTGGGTTATATATACACCCATCCCTGCATTTCTGGAACAAAGCCAACCTGATTGTGGTAGGGGGACTTTTTAATATAGTCCTGAATTTGGCTTGCAAGTATTTTACCGAAGGTTTTTGCGTCTATATTCATCAGGGATAATGTTCTGTGGAGGTTTTGCTTGCCTCCACCTCCTTCCCTCCTTCCCTCCCCCTCCCACCTCTCCCTTTCTCCCACCTCTCCCTTTCTCCCACCTCTCCCTTTCTCCCACCTCTTCCTCCTTCCCTCCCTCCCTCACTCACTCCCCCTTTTCCTTCCCTCTTTCTAATACCTATTTTTGGTGTTAGAGGAATACTGGTTTGTAGGCGCTTGGACGTGTCCCTTCTGTTTGTTATATCTTTTAAAAAATAGTGTAAGAAGAATTGGTTGAGGTTCTTTAGAAATCTGCTGTAAATGTATCAGGTCCTGAGCCTTTTTTAGTTAGAAGGCCTTTCATTACCATTTCAATTTCCCCTCTGTATTGGGTCTGTTTAGGTTTTTTTTTTTTTTTTTTTTATCTCTTCTTGGTTTAATTTTGGTGGCTTGGATATATCTAGAAAATTTGTTTACTTCTTTCAGATTTTCCAACTCAAAGAACTATCGGTTTTAAAGTATTCCCTTATAATATTATGACTTTCTTTAGTACTTATTGTATGTTTTCCTGTTCACTTCTGATTCTGTTAATTCGGGTCATCCCCCCCACACCCCCCAGTTTTAGTCTGAAGCCCATTTTTGTTGGATATTGGATATTTTCGATCTCCTTTGCTTGGAATACTTTTCCATCTTTTCAGTTTACAGTGGTGACTATCTTTAAAGCTGATTTTCTTATAGACAACAGAAAACAGGATTTTCTTTCTTCTTCTCCCCCTCCTCCCAGGCAGGGTTTCTCTGTGTCACAGCCATAGCTGTCCTGGAACTTGCTTTGTAGACCAGGCTGGCCACTTTGTAGACTAGGCTGCCCTTGAACTCACAGAGCTCTGCCTGTCTCTGCCTCCAGAGTGTGGGGAATAAAGATGTGCACCACCACACCCGGCTAGAATTTGCTTTCTTAATCCATTGAGCTAAGCTGTGTCTTTTGATTGAGGATCCGAGGCTATTAATATTTCAGGTTGTTGTAAGGTCTGTGTTGACTGTTGTCTGGTTATGGTTGGTTTTCTTTTTGTGTTTGTCATCTGTTTTTCATTTGAGTAATCACAGCTTCAGCTGTTTGCTTTCAATCACCTCTTGGCTACACCAGTTCAGTCCAAAGTGTTGTTCCCGGTATTCTTTGTGAGGCTGGTTTGGTAGAACCGAATTCCTTTAGCTTGTTTTTCATTTAAAAAAAAAAAAAAAAGTTCTCTGTGTTTCAACTATGCCAGAAAATTTTGCCAGGTACAGTAATATAGGTTGGCATCCATGGTTTTTTGAACTTGAAGTTCATTGTTCCAGGTTCTTCTGACTTTTAATGTTTCCATTGAAAAATCAGCTGTTATTCTTTTGAATTTTCCTTTATGTGCTAATTGTGTTTAGACACTTCAAGCTTTCAATACTCATTTGTTATGTATATTTAGTGTATAAACTATGACATGCGCTAAGAAAAGGCAGCTCCTCCTCCTCCTCCCCCTCCTCTTCCTCCTCCTCTTCCCCCTCTTCCCCCCCCTCCTCCATTTATTTGGTGTTCTCTGTATTCTTATTACTGTATAGGTGGATATGTCTTCCCTTAATTCAGAGAAGTCGCCTTCTGTGATGTTGCTGAAGATCTGGTGTATGCCATTGGCCTGGGATTCTTCTCCCTGTAGTTTGAAGACTTGGTCCTTGAGGGGGCCCCACAGTTCTGACTTTCCCTGTTGTGAGTGCTAACATCATGTGGTCTAATTCCTTTATCTTCACGTCCTGACATTCTGTCTTCTACTTCATTCATTCTGCTGTAGGCTCTCCTGTGTTTACTGATTGGGTTATTGAGCTTTTCAGTTCCATCTTCATTTTACCTTGAGTTCTCTTCGACATTTCTATCTCTTTATTGATTCGTCTTCATTGTTTCATCCAGTCTTGCGGTTTTGTGTTTTCTTGAGCATCACTTAGGCATTTAGTCTAGTAAGCAGTTCATTGAGCTGAATTCTTTGGTGAAGTATATGATTTTTAAAAAATATTTAAAACTTACTTTACATGCTTTAGTATTTTGTCTGTATGAATGTCTGTGTGAGCCGGTTGGATCACCTGGAACTAAAGTTAGAGTTACAGATGGTGTGAGCTGCCATGTCGGTGCTGGGAATTGAACCCGCGTCCTCTGGAAGAGCAGCCAGTGCCTGAAACTGCTGAGCCAGCTCTCTTGGCCAGTGATTGTTCTTAATTTTAAGATGTATGTTGTGGAGTTCATCTGGGGGCAAGTATACCATCTTGGCCTTTCATATTGTTTGTTTTCTCAAGGAGACCTGGGCATGTGGACCCCTTCCTCGGTTGTGCGCCTCCTGGGATTCTAGGTTGCCTCTGTTGCAGGAAAGTCAGTTTCTGTTTTGTTGCTGTTGTTCAGTATTGACTGATTTCCCGTCAGGTATGAGGAGCTGGAGGGTCAGTCCTTCAGATTCTCAGTGCTGATTTTGGTGGAGGAATGGGGTGATTCCAGTGCAGTGGTAAACACAGTGGATGGAGAAATGGTTGGATTTTCCTGAAGTAGTGTGTAGACTGTTCTAGCTGGGCTAAGTGTGAATGAATGAGTGCGACATGGGTGAGCTCTATTGGAAAGTCACTAGCTAAGCAGTGTACAAACCGTGTGGCCAAAGCAAGGACTTAGAGTAGGGGATAGTGGGAACAGGTAATGTTGTAGTGGCTCTTCAGACTGGACCAGTGTGCAGAGTGTATGGCCAGGTTCAAGCATGGGGACTGAGAAAGTGCAGGTGGATTAGTGATATTGGCCTGGCCCATAGGGTGTGCAACCCTGGGCAAAGTCTGAAGATTAGGGAGAATGCAGTCAGGCTAGGGTTCAGGGAAATCAGCAGCCTATACTTAAGATGAGTGTCCTGGGCAGGGCATGGAGGTTAGATGTAGCATGAGATGGTCAAAGTCACGTGAGCCGACCAGACCAGGCTAGCATGGAACATAGATTCTTGCTAGCAATATTTATATCCGAACTGACTTGAAACAGGTAAGAATGTTCTTTGAAATAAATAAGAATTCGGTGTCCAACTGACACTGCCAGCCTGCCTTGAGAAGAAATAAACTGAACACGTGGCTTAAACTACTAAGAAACTGTGCCAATTGAATGCTAACATGTGTTTGTGTTTATGTTTTTCAGGTAAGGAATTACATTTGGTTCTGCCTGGTTTCCTAAGGGGCGTGACAGATGCTGTCTTCTATGTTCATTTGTAACCTGCCAAATCGAGCACAAAATGCCCACCTACAAATCTAGGGCTTCCAATTGTAAGTCATATGCTTCGCATCCCAGTCTGTGGAGGTGATCCTGTGGGACAAACTAGGCGGAATGTGGTGGGGAATGTCTCATGCTCTGTGCCACCCATTTCAGGGTAGCAGACTGACTTACTGACCACCGGGCTACTACCCTTTGTGTGTCTCTTCTCTTTTGTTCTTTTATTATTTTTCATTTACAGCACAAGGCATTCTGGTTCCCTATATATAATATTACCACTGTAAGAAATACGTGAAAATAGTTTTCAAAAAGTATTAGTGTTGAAAATACTATACATAGTAAAATAAAGCCAACAGTGTATGGACCCATTTTAATAAACTATACGGAATGGGCAAATGCAGAGAAATAAAGTAGACTAAAGGTCATCAGGGTCTGGAATGGGTGGAGTAGGGAACTTCTTTGTTTAATAGTTAACAGAATTTCTCTCAGAGGTATTGAAAATAGATACCCATGATGACTATAGAACATTGTGAATGTCATTAATGCTATAAAGTTATACACTTAAAATGATCTAATTGAGGCCATCTATGTGAGCAGCATGTGATAGTTTAGCAGGTAGAGGCACCTGCTGCCAAGCCTGAAAACTGAGTTTGATCCTCTGCAAAGGTGGGAGGTGAAAAGCAACTCCACAAAGCTGTCCTCTGACCGCCACATATGTGGGTGCACACACGTGCTTGCACATCTCCAAATATGTGGGCGCACATACATGCTTGTCCAATCATAAATAACTAAACAAAAATTCAAAATATTACCCAAATGGCAAATTTAATATTTTTAAAGACAGCAAATAAAAGGAAAACTCATGTAGGAACCCTTCCCTCCGAGACTTTCCTATTCATGCCTTGATTGCGTTTCCATACATTTATTTTTGAAAATATTTTCTAAAGGTCTTTGTCACTATTGAAGTTGAGATCATAGAGTCTATACAGGCCACTCACTGTCTTTTTTCAGCCTTTTGCCATGAACACTTCACTGTGAGGAACTTTGCATCAATACACAGTTAGTTGCTTAAAATGTATCAAGGTGTTGGAGAGATGGTTAAGAGTACTTGTTGCTCTTGCAGAGGACCTGGGTTCAGTTTCCAGCATCCACATGGTAGCTCACAGCAGTGTGACCCCAGTTCCAAGGGAGCCAACATCCTCTTCTGGGCTGTAAATGGTGCCCATATATACACACAGGCACTCATATACATAACATTTAAGAAAAAGTATTTAAAGGACTTCTTATCTGAGTCATTCATTATGGACCATGTGCCCTCCCACCTTTCTTTCTCAGTGTTCTCCTGTTCACACTGATTTCCATTTCGTTCATTCAGTAGACACTCAGTGAGCGTGTACTGGACTCCAGCTAGGCTGGTCATTGCCTCTGAGTAAGGTGGAAGCTAGTGATGGGTATGGGCAGTGGAGCTACATCATCTGACCCATGCAAACGGATTCCAGGTGGTGTGGTGTGGAGGGACTGGGCTGGGCAGTCTCTAGAATGTTTATCACTCCTCTGGACTTATTCTCTCAGCGTTTAATGCTAATACCAGAAAACTATCTGAAAGGAGCCTGACAAAGAAAACCCTATCAAAAACATCTTCTACAGCCATTTCTCAGCCTTCCCTCTACTGTCCCTGGGATGCAGAAGATGCTTTGGCCTCTTCTGAAAACTGATGTGTACCATAATGAACACTTTGAAAGAGTCTTTGCAAAAATACATCCAAGTGTGCTTTTAAAGAAAAAAAGAGTTTCCATTTGTTGTGAGTAGTAGGACAAAGCTGCTATGTACCTAACGGTATCTTTGTGAATTCCTATATCCTTATTATATGTCATTAAATTGTTCCCAGACTTCTTCTGTTATTTTCTTAGAGTTTGAGAACTCACACAAAAGGAATATACATTAAATATTCCCTAGATGCAGAAAAAATAATTATTGTAACGAAAGCTTTAGTGAGGTGAATAGGAACTTCTAGAGACCTTTAAAACATTAGTAGAGTACAAGGGCTGATTCAGAGGTGTTTCCTCCCTGGTTAACTGGGAAGTTGCTGGGATATGAGGAGCTGGATAGATACATTCTTAAGAAGCTTCCACATGTTCTTATTTTACAGTACCTGGCACACAGTAAAAACTTGACATACAGTTGAATGGAAAAATGCATTTTGAAAGGACGGAGCTTTCTATAGTGGGAATGAACAGAATAATGATTTTTAATCTCGAGGGGTGATAATAGATGCTGTGGTGTGTGGCTGTATGTATCTGGCATCAAGGAAGTGCAGATCCCTTTTGAATTGTAAGTCCATGGGGAATCTTTCTCTGGTGATTTATAAAAACAGGCCCATTTTACCACAGCTCTCACTTAGCCCCCTTTGAAAAGCTACTTTTCATATCTGTTTTCAAACTTGCATTTGGGCAGATGTGTTTTAGAGTCTGTTTACTAACATTTCCCAGACATACTGTTGATCGTCGCATTTCTTCAATTAACAGCAGTTTCTTTGGGGTGTTTTCCTACATTTCTGATTGACAGTTTGACAAATGCCGTAGGTTTTTTTCCAGAGAGAGAGAAGTTCATTAGCTCAGCAGAATTCAGTGGAAATCAGATAAAGAGAACTGAGACACTTAACGCAAAATGAATTCACCCAGAAGCTGGGGGCACAGGGGAGGAGGGCATGGAACAGTGTGGTTGTAGTTTAAATCTTGAGTAAGGTCAATGTTTGTTCCATATGTGCCAGCATCAGGAGATGCACACACACTTCTTGCACCTGTACTTCCTTGAATTCTCAGAGTCCTTCTGGGCAAGGACTCAGCTCTTCCTTGCAGGAAAGAGGGCAGAGAGGCTCAGAGTTCATGGAACTTGTCCAAGTGCACATGACTAATTCATGGTGGACCCCACAAGCCACACAACCTGACATGTCAGGCATCACAGTCTTTCCTTGCTCTCTTTATGGAAGTTTATTGAAATTAACAGCATGCCCTGGGAATGATTGGATTTCTGTAAACAGAAAAAAAAAAATGGAATGTTGTCTCAAAACCTGGGCACCTGGATTCTAAGAGTCATCTCTTGACATTGAATGGGCCAATGATGTAAAATATTTGGCCTGGTGCTTGTCATTCACCAAGCACCCCACATTCCATGATACTCGTGCTTGCTGTGGTTTGAGTTTTTGCTGTAGAACAACAGAAGCCTTTGAAGAATGCCTTTGTTCTCCTTGCTTTTGATGAAGTGTTAAGTGTTACACAGTTCTAAGCATTTTGATGTAAATATGCATAAATGTCATATTTCCTGTATGCAGATAAGCAAGGGCAGTGAAAGCCTCATAATGTGATTCTATTATCTAATCTCCAGACTTCATTCTGCATAATCTGAACACCCTGCTTAGTCAAGGTCACGCTTCCTCTCTGCTGTACCTGTTACTCTATACCAAGTTCAGGTGGTGAACTTGCTGAATGAAGAAGTAGTTGCAATAAGTCATAAGTGTTTGTTGTAGAATGCTATCTTCCAGATTAACAGCCACCTTCATCAGAACAGCTGTGACTACTTGCAAGTGACCCCCAAGATCATCAACTTGTTGGTTGCTGACAGCCCCCCATAGATGATGGGGGTGAGGAGGGTCCCTGGACTTGCACTTGAGAGATTCTGGTAGCTCTCCTACACCTCCTGGCCAGTTGTATGTAATTCTGCCCAAATTGTAGGTGGCCTCATTGTCTTGAGAAGTACTAAAATATGCAGATTAAGATAGGTTAACGAAAGGAGGGCTCCATGAGGAAGTCATGATCCATGCTTGGGATGTGACTCATCAGTGGTGTGGCTGCTTCTACTTACCCATGCTGCTGTGAAGAACCCCTCACCCACGGTCTGTAGGCAAGCCCAAGAAATTCAGTGGTTCCCTAAGTTGGAATTTGGTATAGTTATATAGACAAAACTTTGGTTTGTCATTGGAGTCCTGTAAGGAATGGGTAGACCTACATCTTCCCAAAGAAAGATCTCCCACAACATTGTTAAACAAGCTTGGATAGAATCTCTATGTGTGCTTATTCTCTAAACTTTGGATGTCCGTGGTGAAGGTTTTCTATTTGTGTGTGACAAATTCCATTCCCAAATGGAGTGTGCCCATGGATTTGTATGACACAGAATGGTCCTGGGGTGTCTTCCTCACCGTGAGAACCATTCATTTGTTTTCTCTGGAGGCACTGGTTAAAGGGAACCCTGTCAGTGGCTGGGGAAATGACCTAGTCTGTAAAGTACTTGTTGCACAAACTTAAGTACCTGAGTTGTGATCCCAGTTGTAAAAGCAGGCATGGCAGCATATGCCTGTGCTGTTAGCTCTGTGGAGGCAGAGAGAAACAGATTTCTGGAGCTCACTGGCCAACCAGCCTAGCCAATCAATTAGTGACCTTGTCTCAAGTAGTAGTAGCAGCAGCAGCAGCAGCAGTAGTAGTAGTAGTAGTAGTAATGGTAATATCTGTAGTGACTGAAGAAGTACCCATTGTCAACCTTTGATTTCTGTGGACAGACAGACAGACAGACACACACACACACACACACACAGAGAGAGAGAGAGGGGGGGGGAATCTTTCCAGTATGTCCTTGTTAGAACTCTCCCTGTTATAGTCCATGGAAGACAGAGCTACTCCAGAGTAGGTTTTTACAGATCTCATGAATTTTAAATATTGTTGCAATAACTGAAGGTGCCATAGGTGAAGACTTTTATATCATCATGTGCCGTCAGCATGTTGCTTATTAATGAAACAAGGATGATGGCTTCTGCTTTTATTTTGGTAGAGCTGTGTACTCAACAATTGGTTAGGAGTACAAGGTCTGTCTGGTTCTAACTAGATTTTGAACCTACCTGCATACCGGATTCCAAAATGTCCATTTAAGAAACAGCCCAAGGGCTGGCAGAAGGGCTTAGCCAGTAAAGGTGTTTGTTGCCCAAGCCTGATGACCTGAGTTCAATCCCTAGAACCTGTGTAAAGGTTGAAGGACAGAACTGACTCCACAGAGTTGTTCTCAGACCTCCATATGTGCACAGCAGCGTGTGCACACCTTGACAGCCCAAACGCTATTATGTTCTACTCTGCCCCCCATAGATTCCATTAAAGCCTACTTTCTCACCACAGAAACAATGAATCTGAAACCTTTAGGAGAAATAAATACTTAAATAAGGAATGGCAAAAGTTAGAGTGATAGTGTCTATATAAATATGTACACACCCAATGTATTTGGAGCTGGATTTTCCTTAGCAATATATTCCTAAAATATTCACATCAGTAAAGACTAGTTTTAATAGCTTAAGAGTGGTGGTTTTATAGCTTTAGTTCACAAAATGTCTGTTGGTCCTAGCTGAAAAATGCTTCTGAATTGCGGCAAACTCATCTATAGCCCTTCTCCCTACCATCTTCGAGTCCTTCCCCAGCCCTGGAGATGCTGTAGAGTAGCAGAAATCCTTACCATTAGAAACACTTTTGCAGTCAGAGGCATTGGGCATAGTAATTAGAAACAGAGTTGGGATTAGGGCTTCCTAAATTCAGATCTCAGCATTCTCAGCTCTCTCTGTGCGTGACCTTGAACACACTCATTAATGACTGTCAGGAATAGTTTCTATGGATGTGCATTGCCATAGACATTGTAGTAACCTCCCGGGAAGTCCTGCAGAATTAGATAATGTATGCTTGTAATTCACCTTGGTCAGTATCTAGCTCTCGGAAAATACTGTCAGCTTCTTATCAACCCTGCTATCACAAGCCTAAGTAGTCTTCTCCAGCAGAAGCTGAGCGTATTTCCTTTCAGATTTATGAACGTAGATCATTATTTTTCTTTGTGTGTGGTCGTGTCTGTGGGGGAGAACCTGTGTGAACTTCTAGTGTGAATAGCTAAGGCTTTGAGTAAACTATCATGAGAAAGCCTTTCTCGGTCTTCTCTGAGGCTATCCATGCAGTGTACGCTGTTGTCCATGCAGTGTGTGCTCTTGTCCATGCAGTGTGCGCTGTTGTCCATGCAGTGTGCGCTGTTGTCCATGCAGTGTGCGCTGTTGCCCATGCAGTGTGCGCTGTTGCCCATGCAGTGTGCGCTGTTGCCCATGCAGTGTGCACTATTGTCCATGCAGTGTGCACTATTGTCCATGCAGTGTGTGCTGTTGCAGCAAAACTTGGGCTTAAACACTGGAGTACTGTCAAGAGAAGTGGCCTAAAGCCATTGGTACTGAGGAAAGAAAATGGTCTTTTGAAAACACTGGGTACTTCAGCTGAGTTTCTCCTTGTTTAATGGCATGTTTTAAGGCTATGCACAGTCTAATTGTAGGCAGGCCAATGAGGTTCCTTTTGTAGACTAATGATGTGTGTCCATTGCATCTCTATAACTTTCCACCTTCTTCTCTTCACTCCACTCACCACGTGTAGCTGTGGCAATGTCGACCAGGAGACTAATGAGCTCTGTGCCTTGTTCTAAAACATTGGCTATTTCTAATTGGACACATGTTATCTGGTGTTTATGATCTGCTTGTTATCAAATCCTCACCTCCTTCCCTGCAGGGGAGTTGCAGGACCTGATGCCATAAGGCAGTGAGCAGTTGAGAGGGATGTTGAATTGTTAGACCAGGTGCTTCAGGACCTCAGCTCATGGATGTGGCTTATTGGTTCTGAAGAAAGTGCCCCCGTATACATGCCTTATAAACTGGGCTGCATCCACTTTAAGATGAGAAACCCAGATAATATGTAAATCCCATTTGTCTATTATTAGAACAGTTGACGACAACACTTATTTTTTGTGGGTTTTTTTTTTTTTTTTTTTTTTAAAGACAGGGTTTCTCTGTGTAGTTTTGGTGTCTGTCTGGAAACTCACTCTGCAGACCAGGCTGGCCTCCAACTCACAGAGATACCCCTGACTCTGCCTCCTGAGTACTGGGATTTACTGCCCGGCTGAAGACAGCACTTTTAAAAATGAGATTTTTAGTTGAAGCTGTTGGCATAACCCTCTTTCATTTGCAAGGGAGAAATTCAAGGTTAGGATTCTAGCACAATCCCAGAAAGGATCTGATGAAAAATCCTTGGAGGTTAAAAACAATCCACAGATCTTTAAACTTAGTCTTGTGTCTCTTTCAGGAATAAGTTATTGTTAAATTATTGAAATATCACTGGCCAGATTTTTAAGGATCTTTGTTGTGTGCAAATATATGTACTTTAAAAACCATCCTGAAAGGGGCTGGGGAGATGGTTCAGTTGGTGAAGTACTTGCTTTGGAAACATGAGGACATTTGCTGGGTATGGAAATGTGAGTGTAACCCCAGAGCCAGGGAGGTGGGCACCCCAGGATCCTTGGAGCTCACTGTCGGGCGGCCTAGCCCAATAGGTGAGGTCCAAGTTCAGTGAGAGTCTGTAGTAAAAAAATAAAGTGAAAATGGAGAGGTAGCACAGGGGCTAACAACTCTTCAGAGGGCCTGGTTGCAATTCCCAGAACCCACGTGGCGGCTCACAACTGTCTAACTGGTTCTAGGGGATCTGACACCCTCACACAGACATACACAAAAAATACAAATAAATAAATACATAAAAATTAAAATGAAGAACAATTGAGAAAAACACCTTATTTTGAACTGGCCTCCACCTGCATGCTCAGACACATGTATACACACCTACATACACATGTGAACAAACCAGCACACACACGTACACATACACGCACACACACACACACACACGTACACATACACGCACACACACACACACACACACGTACACATACACGCACACACACAGACTATATATGTATATATAGATATAGTTATAGATATTTGTATGAGTTGTAGTGATCAGAAGGATAAATTTTGTTTTTCTTTTCTTTCATTTTCTTTTCCAGAATACTGGATATAGCCTTCCTGGAAATTTCTGCTAAGTGTTTGTGTATGTTCAAGGGCATCAGACCCTTGCTTATATACCTAGGAGTTCTGCTTTCTGTAGGAATCTTCAGTGGTCACATTGAATTGGAAGCAGCGCAGAGTTTTCTGTGCTCCTGAAACAGATTTGACTAATGATAGTGAAGGTGACACGGATCAGACAATTCATTTAACCTGAAGATGAAAATGATTTGGCATCTAGCTTGCTCATTCTCCTCTGCTGAGCCTGTCCCCATCCCTTGTCCTATAAGCTGTGGAGAAGATGAACTGAGAGCCTGTCCTTATTTCTGAAAAAGAGAAATGGATCAAAGGAGGGCCATTGGAGCAGTAGGCAGAGGAGATTGGATTAGATCAGACCCAGAATTGGAGAAAAGTAGCAGTTGGGATCAGGGCATGAAGTGCTGTATTAATTTGGCTGTGCTGCCCCTCCCTAGAAGAGAATTAATAATGGCAGTGGTCTCAGAGGAATGAGGGAAGAGGCCTCTGTCCCGTCCTTGGGAGTGTCCAGTTGGCACTTTTTCTTGGGCTTCCAGACTGAACAGGCAGAGGAGGAAACAGCCCAGACTACTGTAGAGATTTATTTATGCTTTAATATGCCATATAAAGCCACTTGTTTGTTTCAGAATTGAGATGAAACACCCAAGGAAGGGACTGGTTGAAGAGTTAAGCAGTCTTCAAACTGCTACAGCTGCTGCATCTGTCCCTATAAGCCAGATGGTTTTTTGATAGAATGGATCTCATTGTAGCAGAGATGGATGAGGTTTCCTTCTGTTTTTCTCTGGGATTGCCTTTACTCCAGATGAGCATATAGCAGAAATGTCGGCTGACATGGATAGATTGAAGGGGTTGGCACCATTTCTTCCTCGCCATTGTCTGAAGTTATGCATCATTTAAAACATAGAGGTTCTGATAAAATTGTTTTTCTGTCTTATCTAAACACACACACACACACACACACACACACACACACACACACACACACACACACACATGTATGCATGTACAGCCTCTAAAATAATGTGACCAACTGGGGAATAATCAGTTACCAAGAACTTAGATGGTGCCTCTCCGCCCTGTCGGTATAGCTGAGATCTCCAGTTTGCTACAGTCCCACCATTCCCCAGTGTCTTATACCTAGCTCATTTCTCTTATTGCAGTTTCTGATGAACGAATTAAAGAGCACAGACTCTTATTAAATTAAAGACAATCTTCACAGGTAGTTTACTGTGTTCAGTTAAGTGGATATGTAAACCCCAGGAAGTGGAGCAGACCTTGGTATTGGGGAAAGTATGCATTAAAGGTACTTAAGTGTGGTATAGAATCTCTAGCAAGATGTTTGGGGAATTTCTTTATGCTAATCAAAATGTAAGACCATAAGCGTCAATAAACGTTCTTTTGAGGTCACTTCCATTCTTGTGCAAAGCCTTTTCTTTGTATGCTGTAATAATGAGACCCTTTAGGGGGCAATAGAGAGCAGCTTGCTGATATGGTGTCTGAGGGCAAAGGGGCTGGTTTAGAGCATTCAGAAAATTTTCCTTTTTCTTTTTTTCCCACTGTAAGCCGCCATGTGAATGCTGGGAACCCAGTTCCTCTGTAAGAACAAGTACTCTTAACCACCGAGCCATCTCTCCAGCCCATGATCATTTGTTATTCATAGATCCTTCAACTCCAGGGGTTCAGATCTCTTACTGTCCTTGTTTACTTTGTGACCATCTCCTGATTGTTATTACTCACTGAACCCAGACTTTCATTGGAACAGTTAATTCATCTTAGCAAAGCAGATGTGTCTCTAGTCATATCTGCTGAATCATGATTGGTGTAAGCCAGTGTAAGCCTCCTATTCTCCTTCAAGTGTCTTGGGAATAAAGATATCACTCAATTGGTAGAGAGTTTTACAATGCCTGAAGCTCTGGGTTAAATCCTTAGTAGCACATGATTTGACTTTGGTGGAACATACCTGTAATCCCAGAACTCAGGAGATAGAGTCAGGAAGAGTAGAAGTTCAAGATCTTCAGCTACAGAAACAGCTTGAAGCCATCCTGAGCTACATGAGACCACATTTTAAAAACAAATGAGAAAACCAACAACAAACAAGAGCTGGGACTGGCTCAGTGGTTAACGTGTCTGTTCAGCATATGTGCGACCCTAGTTTGAATCCCCAGCACCCATGTAAATGTATGAATGCTGGGTGAGCAGGTTGGTCTGTCCATATTTCTCATTCTCAAAAGGTGGAGATGGGAGGTCCACAGGACAAGATGGCTAGCTAGACTAGTCATACCAGTGAGCTCTGGTTTCAATTGCAGATCTTTTGTCAATCAGTTTCTGAGGCTCTACCCTCACTATGAGTCTATACACATGCAAAGCAATAAAAACATGATTGGCTTAGAGGTGTCCATGTGACCCATCTCTTGGATGAAAATGGCCGATACTCAAAGAAATAAATCATTTAAACATTCTCTCCTGCTTTCTGCTTTAAATAGGCATATAGAAACCATCTTATGGGAATGAGGTGGTAGACAGATGGTGGAAACTAAGATGCAGAGAAGGGTGGAATAGAGACATCATTGTTGACTAGCTGAAGCAACTCCCCAGAACACTGTCCCCCGAGATCCCCGAGGGAAGCAGGCCGGGCATGGGGGATAAAAGTTAAGAAACAAAAGCCAAGCGTTTCACTGTTTAAACCACTGTTTCTCAGAGATTCTCTTATTTTTAGCCTAAATGTCTTAATTGATAAAATATTTTAAAGCAAAATGAGCCTGTATGCATACCAGTTGAATGAGATGGAAAGACAGCCATATATGTATTTTTCCTCAGTCTGCTTTTTTGTAAATATTATTTTCTTTTGGCTTGGAAAGAAAGACAAATACTGAAGAAATGTAATTACACTCTACGTATGTGGTCATGTTTTAATTTTTAGTTGAACCAGAGGCCTGAAAGTGTGTGGTAAGAGAGAGAAAATAATCTGTCCTGTCTTGTTTAGTGAGATCATTCTGAATTCCTCCTGCGGAGTCCAGCAGCAGAGGTAGCAGGACTGCACTACCCGGTGCTCTTAGCATTGCTGTTTCTGTTCTTTCCTGACCGTTTGTTTTCTCAGCGCCTCGGGTCTACTGTCTAGACTACAGGACCATAGGAACAGCAGACTGAGTCAGAGACTCTCTCGGAGACTGCAACTATGCATCCGTTCTTAGAGTAGCTGGAAACTCAGGAGGGAGGGAGGGAGGGAGGGTGTGTGTGTGTGTGTGTGTGTGTGTGTGTGTGTGTCTGTCTGTCTATTCTTAAAGTGGCTGAAAGATCAGAGGGTGTGTGCATGGTGAGTGTTTAAGTGAACATGTGGATGGATATTCTGGAGTTCATTAATTGCCCGGGCTGGCTGGCTCACTAGCTCCAACGATCTGCCTGCTTACCCTTCCAGCCCAAGTTCAGGCTGCCTTTTCTTCCTTCCTTCCTTCCTTCCTTCCTTCCTTCCTTCCTTCCTTCCTTCCTCCCTCCCTCCCTCCCTCCCTCCCTCCCTCCCTCCCTCCCTCCCTCCCTCCCTCAATTCCTTCCTTCCTTCATTTTTTTTTTTTTTTTTTTTTTTTTTTTTTACAGTGGTTCAGGGGATCTGAACTCAGGTCCTCATGCTTGCCCAGCCAACACTTTACCCCCTGAACTGTCTCTTCTGTACTCCCAGTATCTTTGGTTAGTGATAATGAACCTTAGAGGTGGTTCCAGGGATCACAAACAGATTTGCTTAAGGAACTTGACTTTGCTGGGCAGTAACTAGAATGTTTAAATAAAGCAGTATCACAAACATTTGCCTCTTCATTAGTTGACTTTCTAAATCTCAAGTAAGAGTTTAGTTCCCTTACCATTTTGGGTCAAGTCTGTTGGTGAGACTGTCTACACTGTAGCTGTCTGCTGTGTCCAGAATTATACTCAGAATGTTAGTAGATAGTGATGTCTCAGGTCTTTTGGTACTAACTATTGTTACTTTTGTACTAACTCCGTTATAATACTTGCTGAAAGAATTGTAGACCTTCAGCTGGAGAGATTTTCAAAGTTGTAGTTTGTTTATTAGTATGGAGACAGGAAGCCGCAGAGTAGCTCCCACAGGGTAGCAGAGATCTGTGGATGGCCTGCTGTCACAGCCAGACAAGCCAGGTGTAGTCCGAGTCCAGCACTATAGAAATCCATTTCTATGTAGCATTTGCTTGAATAATTTCTGTCTCATGCAACTGTTCCTTTTGATACTTTCTAATTTCTAGAACAAAATTTTCTTAATGAAGCAGAATAAAGACTCAGATCTTTGCAGTTGTAAACTTTTACAAAAATCAGTTTTAATTGGGTCAGAATTAATTAGATTGTAGTGTATTCACTCCTTTTGAACCCTAAGAGTATTATATATGTTATCATTTTTGTGAGCAGTGTCATGGGATATTGACTCGGAGTCAAGGTAGAGACTTACTGTTTAAAAACTAATTGGTAACATGCTGGAGCTCTCCTGGAAGAATAATGCGTGGGATTGAAAAGGTTTTTGCTTGAGTTCCTTTTTTCCCTATGAGATTCAAAGGAAGAAATACTTTCAAAGTTTGTAAAGAATAATGGTGCCTTAGACAAAATAATATTAAAACAAAGTTTTTTGTTGTTGATTTTGTGTTTGTTTTTTCTTCCCCCGATTTCTCTGGGATGATTGCATCTCTTCCAACAAACAGTGCTTCTTTAGGAGAAAGTTGGACCTGAACATGTGTCCATTGGTTCTCTGGGAGAATGGCTTAAGGAACTGAACTAAGTTGTTGAGGTATGAATTCTTCTTTTGACACAGCAGCAACCATGCTCACAGCAGAAAACATGTCATTTTCCTACTTAAAACCACCGTAGGCTTGGGGAAGTGGCCCTGTCAGTAAGGCCCTGGTTGTACAAGTATTGGAGTTTGTGAAACAAGTTGACATTCCAATGCAGATGGTGAAATCTCACAAGGCCCCACCCCCAGATGAAAAGCTGCAGGCCATGAATGGCTGCTGAGAAAAGATGAATCAGTTTTCTCCAGGGTCACGCCCCCTGGTAGGTTATCTAATCCCACCAAGTGGTCAGCCCTAACCAGGTACACAATACACATATAAGTGACACTAAATGGACTCAGCAGGCTATGCTTATATATGCAAGTATTTATTCATGTGCACTTGAGTGTGTGTGTGCACGTACGTGTAACAATAATAATTAAAGTAGAAGAGGTTATTGAATTTGAGAAGGAGTTGGGGGAACATTGGAGCATTTGGAAATGATGTAAATAGGGTACTCCTGAAATTCTCAAAAAAAAAAAAAAAAAAGAAAGAAAGAAAGAAAAGAAGAAAAAAATATGAATGCATGCTGTGGTGGTTTGATAGAAAATGACCCCAAAGGGAGTGGCACTACTAGGATGTGTGACCTTGGAGTAGGTGTGGTCTTGTTGGAGGAAGTGTGTCACTATGGAGACAGGTTTTGAGGTCTCATATATGCTCAGGTTACTGCCCAGTGCCTCAGACTACTTCCTGTTGCCTGCAAGATGTTAGACTCTTGGCTACTTCTCTAGCACCACATCTGCCTGGATAACACCATATCCCATCATGGTGATAATGGACTAAACATCTAAACTGTAATAGAGCCACCCCAATTAAATGTTTTCATTTGTAAGAGTCACTGTGGTCCTGGTGTCTCTTCACAGCAATAGAAATTCTAACTAAGACACATGTCAATCTGATAAATGAAAATAAGAGTTTTTTTTTTTTTTTTAAAGTCATTTTATAGTACTATGCACCTATAACCCCTGTGCTGGACAGGCAGAGACAGGAGAGGAGGATCTCTGAGGCTTGCTGGACAGCCAGTCTAGCTGAGTCCAGGAGTCCACAATCTTCAGGTTCACTTTAGAGACCTCTCTCCAAAAACTAGTTTAGAAAGTAACAGCTGAAGACAGCCAGCATTGACCTGTCTTCCATATGCACACACTGTACACTTGCACAGATATATCACACAGACACACTTGCATGAATGCATGCAGCAACAGCAATAGCAGCCCCCTCTGATGAAGATCCATCTTACTGTGCACTTGACAGCCCTACATGAGCTGTACCTCGCTGGGTCCCCAATGTTGCGTTAAACCCTCTTTGCCTCTCACAGGGTGCTGGGGCTCCACTTGTTTTTCTTCATTTTGTATTTGCCTAGTGTGAAAGACCTCTTTTCCAAGATCTTTATATGACTAGCTGCTCTTTGTAGTCAGATACCAAGCCCTAATACCACCCCCTTCTAGTGCTTCCTACACTAATCCAGTCTAAAGTAGCACCCCCGAGTTCACTGTCAAATTATTGTATCACCCTGACATAAAAATATAATGTGAATTTGAGATTCTTCTGTCTATATTCCTGTTGTCTATTCAAATAAAAATCTACCTTGCCTACTGTTATCCGTCCTATTTGCCTGTATAAGGGGAACCGGGCACTGCAGGGCCTAGAACATATAATAACTTCTCAAATTAAATTTAAATAAATCTCTGCCTCTTTATTTATTTATTTATTTTTTTAAATTCACATGTAGCTCAAATATTTACTGGCATCCATGCATCAGTTAGTACAACTTAAGTATCTGAAGCTGGGGCCCCCTTACTTTGTTCTGTATGAATTCTTGACTCTAATGAAACTCCATTAAAATGAGTTTACTTATCAAATAATTCATAAGTTGCAGCAGTTTTGTATCCCCTTAGAATATCCCATGATCATATTGAAGGATGCTTCTAAGTCCCAGAGGGTAGAAAGTTGTATTGCTTTTGTGTCACAGTTTACTTTATGTACGTAGCCTTCTTCTGTATTTCCTTCTGTGTTACTCTTAATATCGAGTTGAATTATACACTTTCTGTTCTGCTTCTTTCTTTGGTGTGAAGGGCTGTTAGAGTGGAGAGTGATGTTTTCATGGCTGTTTGGAGAGAATTTGGAGTGCCCAGGATGCTCAGGGAATAAGAAGATGGTCCTGGAAGCCTTAGTTGGCCCACGTCTCGTCCACGCTCCCAAGGTGGAAGGCATCCATGTCGCTCAGCCCACTGATTTCAAAGTGTTTTACTGCACTTACTGACAGCAGTGCAGAGACTTTCTGGCCTCCCCTTGGATTGGTGTGTATGAAATACCATAATTCTCCCTCTCTCTGCTTTCACAGTACCATCTGTGAAGACAGTATTAATCAGAGATTCCTAGGCATTGTGAGTGCAACAGAGCCTTGGCTTCTTTAACCAAAACAGACAGTTTACAGAAGACAAAGATGCAAAACAAATAAAATTAAAAAAAAAAAAAAAAAAGGCCAAGGCAACATGTGCTTACCTTGTGGAAGAATCCTCCAAGACTTGGTAGTGCTTCTGAATCACTTCTCTCTCTAGGAAATGTTACACTGCATCCTTATCTCCCACCACTCAGGCGGTGTCTTCACCAGGTAGTTATCACCCCCTCACTGAATAGTCCTTCCTAGACTTCCATTTTGCCGTAATTGAATTCAAAAGCAGGGTTTCTCATTGTGAAATATTAAGCTAAGGTGTATTATGTAAAAAGCATTGAATTATCTTATTCTCCAGGTGGCATGGTTTAAATAAGATGGAAGTGTAAATCTAATCAACTACAAGACTATGTCTATTTTATACTGCCTACCTTCTTTAAAATACACTGATTCATATGCAGCAATATAATTCATTTAATCTCAAAAGCCTTTGCATAATTTTATATTCCTCTTCTATCTTTTTTTTGCCAAGCGTACATTCATGTAAATTACTTTTTGCCTGCTATATTGGCTCCAGAACAGATCTGAGAAGCCATGGAATCATTAACCCTTTGTATAACTTTCTTACTATCTTTCCTTTTATTTTTATTGTTAACTAAATTACTTGGAATTGGGCTTTTAAAATATTCATTTTATTTTTAGTAATGTGTGTGTTTGTGTTGGTGTGCATATATGAGTGCAGGTGCCCTCTGAGGGTGTTAGATCCTCTAGAGTTGGTCTCAGACAGTTGTGATCTGCCCAACATGAGTTCTGGGAACTAAATATGAGTCCTTTGAAAGAGCACTGTGTACTCTTAACTGCTAACAATATATTGCCATTGGTTATTTTTGACAAAGAACTTGTGCTGGCTGGTTTTATGTCAACATGACACAAGCCAGAGTCACTGGAAAGGAAGGAACCTCAGTTGAGAAAATGCCCACATAAGGTCTGGCTGTAGGCAAGCCTGTAGTGTATTTAATTAATGATTAATGGAGGATGGCCCAGTTCATTGTGGGTAAGGCCACCCCTGAGCTGGTGGTGCTGGGTGGAGTGGATCAAGCCAGTAAGCAGCATTCCTCTATGGTCTCTGCATCAGCTCCTGCCTCCAGGTTCCTGCCCTGTTTGAGTTGTCCTGACCACCTTAGATGATGAACAGTGATGTGGAAGCATACACCAAATAAACCTTCTCCTCCCCAAGTTGCTCTGCTCATGATGTTTTGTCACAGCACTAGAAACCCCTAAGTAAGACAGAACTTAAGGATAATTTACTCCTTCTTGTTTGTTTTGTTGGTTTGCTTTTCAAGATAGGGTTTTTCTGTGGAGCCCTAGCTGTCCTGGAACTCTCTCTCTCTGTAGACCAGGCTGGTCTCAAACTCCACACTATGACTGTTTCCTGAGTGCTAGGATCAATGGCATGAGCCGCTGCTGTTGACTTCTTTGTGTCTTTAGTCTGTAGTTAATTATGGTTGCAAACACTTGAAATAGGTCCTATTATTTTCCTTGTTTCTCAGGCAAAAACAGTGGCACACCCAGAGGTTAGGTGGCTTTTCGTAGGTCACACAGGGAGAGAGCTACGTTTCAAATTGAGACACCATTGTCCCAGAGTCTGTGCGTTCAGCCATTACACTCTCCTTCCGTTTAATGACAAATTGATGATTAGTAGGAATGAGTGATCCAAACAAGTTGAATTGGAACCCTATTTGGAGTTCTTTCCTTCTGAGCATATAGAAGAGTGAAGTTCTTTCCACTCAAGTTCTGGTCCTTGGGATTTTTAGACCAAAAGACCCAAGTACAGAGATTTAGTTCATGAGTTGTTTTTTGTTTGTTTGTTTTTGTTTTTTTTTTTTTTTTTTTTTTTTTTGTGTGTGTGTGTGTGTGTGTGTGTGTGTGTGAGAGAGAGAGAGAGAGAGAGAGAGAGAGAGAGAGGGGGGGGGGGAGGAGAGATCAGTTGTTCATCATTTGTTTAATATCTGGTTATTGAACACTTCATTTAGGTAATATCTTGCTTGGGTAATGAGTATTCAACAATGAAAACAAGTAAAAATGTCTCTTCCCAAGGAGTATACATCACTCTGTATTCCAGTAAGTAAGACCAATTGACTTGAGTCTACTATGCAGGAAATTGCTTATCCACAGACTTTGTACTTACAGCTATTTTTATATGATCCTGAAGAATGAGGGCCCTGTTCCTAAAGGACTGTCCTTTCTGTGGCTGACATATAATTGGCTCAAATAATTTTGAGACACATCTAACATAATAAAGAGTCACTTGGATATGTTGGTCACCTAAGAAATGATAAAGAATCACTTGGATATGTAGGTCACCTAAGAGATGATAAAGAATCACTTGGATATGTAGGTCACCTAAGAGATGATAAAGAATCACTTGGATATATTGGTCACCTAGAGAAGAGATGGAATCATTTGAGTATTTTGGTGTAGAGGTGATTTTTGGTTTCTGTAGTAACCACTTCCCTTGCCATCCCTCTCCACCACTGCATTATAATTTCTACAGGATAATATGAGTTTACATACAAACATATATGTGTTTATAAAGCCTGGTTGGGTTGAAAGGAAACTCTAATGCATGGTCTCTTTGAAGATGTATTATATTCACTCTTATTAAACCTGCCTGTTCAGGCTTGTTATCGTTAATGTCTTGCTTAGAGTTTCAAATTTCTTTGAAGTACTGTGTGTGTGGTTGATGATATTTTAGAAATATGTGCATTCATTGTCACATCTAGTGACTCTCACATTTTCTCATGCAGAAATGCACTAATTTTCACCCAAGGTTTTTTTTTTTTTTTTTTTTTCACTCATAATGTGTCTCACTGACAATTAAATACTCGAAGCTCTAATGAGGCCCTCCTATGTGATTAAGATTTCATCACCCTCTGTGGTGATATTGTATTCCCCTAAATATTGTGCACCCTAATAAACTTATCTGGGGTCAGAGAACAGAACAGCCACTAGATATAGAGGCCAGAAAATGGTGGCACACACACCTTTAATCCTAGCCTTCCAGAGGCAGAGATCCATCTGGATCTCTCTGAGTTCAAGGCCACACCAGAAACAGCCAGGCGTGCTAACAAGAGCCTCTAATCCCAGGAAGTGATGGCAGAAAGCAGAAAGGTATATAAGGCGTGAGGACCAGGGACTAGGCTGGTTAAGCTTTCAGGCTTTTGAGCAGCAGTTCAGCTGAGATCCATTTGGATGAGGGCTCAGAGGCTTCCAGTCTGAGGAAACAGGATCAGCTGAGGAATTGGCAAGGTGAAGAAGCCATGGCTTGTTCTGTTTCTCTGATCTTCCAGCATACCAGGCCCTGGGTTTGTTTTTATTAATAAGACCTGTTTAAGATTCATGCTACAACCCTCACCTTAGCATGAGTTCTCCACCAGAACTGTGATTATGATGTGCTTTTCATGTTGGAGTTACCAATTTAGTCATTTGTGGTTGTTTTTCACTTACTAAAATGAATTGAAGACGATTGTGTATCGTAGGCTGTACCTATTACCTGGGTTACATGAAGTTGCTAGCTAGATATGCGATGAATACAGTGTGGTTTGAGTGAGAATCTTCCCCAGTGGCTTCGATATTTGAACACTTGGTCCCCAGTTGGTGGCGCTGTCTGGGGAAGCTGTGGAATCTGAGAGGTGGAGCCTAGTTGGAGGAAGTAAACCACATTAAAAAACTGTTCATGATAAACTGTCAGTATTCAGTCACTAGTGAGGATAACAACTTTTTGTTTGTTTTTCGAGACAGGGTTTCTCTGTGCAACAGTCCTGGCTGTCCTAGAACTCACAGAGATCCACCTGCCTCTGCTGGGACTAAAGGTTTGCTCCACCACCGCCAGGCTCCAGGATGATAAGTCTTGAAAAAGACAAGATAAACCATAGAAAGTCAGGAAGCTATGATTAGTCTGGGCCATCTAAATATCAGTGTTCTAAAATTTGACACTTTTAGGAAAAACCCAAGTTTGTAAACTTATGGATAGAGCAAGTGAATTGTATATTTAATGTTGTAGGTGTTAAAATACTGTATATTAACAGGATGGCACAGCATATTTATTGGTATTCAATAGTGCTTTCATTATGTGATGTAAATGATAAAAAGTAAACTAGAAAGTTGCATATACCGCTTCACCTTAAATTTAAACATATTTAAAGTATTATAAAAATCTATTTTGTAAAAACAAAATTCTATATGGAAATCCTAGATATGTTTATATATATATATATGCTGTGTATGCATATGTACGCACATCATTTGAACAAATCTATAACAGTATCTTTATATTAGTTCAGTAGACTACTATTTGTGATTTTCTGTCTTTATCTGTGCCTTTTCAAGTTTTTTTTCTTCTTTAGGTTTTAGATTTATAACTTATTTTTCAATTTTTAAAATTTTTATTTATTTATTTATTTTTAATAAACTACCCAACACTTTAAAGCATTTGCTGTCCATCTTCTTCTTGGTAGGGCTAGGTACTGAAAGCTGTGTGTGAAAGGATGGGGCCAGGAGTGGAGAGAGCTGCATAAAGGAGTAGATAGTGTCTGTTGGTGTCTAGAGTGGGGAACAGAGACTGCATAGAGGAAGGGAGGAGGGAAGACAGGAACAAGAGAAGAAGGGAAAACACTCTAGCTCACTTTGACACAACAGTGGAAACCAGGACAAGATGCTTGATGATACTGACTTGGAGACTTGAAACTCTCCTTTCTGTTGTGATAAACAACAGGATTGAAAGTAACTTGGGAAGGAAAGGGTTTATTTCAGCTTACAGTTTATAGTCCATTATGAACAAAAAGTCAGGGCAGGAACTCAAAGCAGGGATCTGGAGCCAAGAACTGAAGGAATGCCCGTGAAGGAATGCTGCTCACTGGATTGCTTCCAATGAGTGCTGGATCCCCTGGGACCAGAGTTATAGTTGTGAACTGCTTTGTAGGTGCTGGGAATCGAACTGAGGTCCTCTGGAACAGCAGCCAGTGCTCATAACCTCTGAGTCATTTCTCCAGTCCTCAGCCTGATCTTTCACCACCCAGAACTACTTCCTCAGGTTGGCAACTTGCAGTGGGCTGAGCCCTCCCTCATTAATCATTAATTAAGAAAATGCCCCCATACGCTTGTCTACAGGCCAATCTGATGGAGGTAGTTTCTTGATTGGTGTCCCTCTTCCCAGATGACCCTAGCTTGTGTCAAGTTGAGAGGGAGAGAGAGGGAGAGATGACAAATGATTTCTGGAGGAGTCATAAGAAAAAACAATGAAGACTTTATTCATTTCCCATTTTTATGTTGTGCTCCTTAATGGTATATTGATTTTTGAGATTACCTCCCTTATTTGTATATGAATTCTATAATTTGACTCAGGATGTACTCAGAAGTCTATATTATCTCTGAGCCCAGGCTACTTTGCTTATTTATATGAGTTATGGCAATGTGAAGTCATTTAATGGCTAGGTGTTTCTGATGTGTAACTAAAGTAAATGGCCCCTGCATGCTTTTCAGAAAAGGGAAATGTGGTAGGAATACATTGGGAAGGACAGAGCAGGCTTTGAACTAGGACTCTGAAGCCACTTTTGCCCATCCTGTCTGTCGCTATGACTGATTGGAGAGGTTCATCTCCGCCTTGTTCTGGAAACATGTATTCAGAGAGTTGCCCCAAGTTCTCACAGTGATGCTGCATTTCATCACTGTAGGGAGCTCAGACCTAGTCAGAATCCTTGCAGCAATATTGCAGAACTTGCTTCTACAATTAGAGTGCCTGGCTAGTCTCAATACCTTTTCTTAAAAGAACAAAACAAAACAAAACAAGTTCATGTTAACCATTGTGGTGTCACATTAACCATAGACAATGTAGTCTCTTATTTTCATGTCATTGTGACCTTGACAAACATCTTGATGATGAGATTCACAAAGTGAATTCTGAGTCCAAGAGAAAGTACAGAGAGACTGATTCATGGTGTTGTTATGTAAGTTTGGGAAACCTCTCCAAAACCATTGTCAGCTAGTTATATGTAATTTGACCAGAACATCTCTTTCTTCTCAGCTTCCTCTGTGTCATCACCTTAGCTGCAGTGTTTTCGAATGTAGAGATCTAGGACTGACAGCCCTTTCTGTCCTGGAAGAGGGCCTGAGGCTGAGTTTGACCTTTCAGGATGCTGTCTAATCTCATCTCATGGCTACCATGGTTAATTCAGAGAGTGATCCAAGCTGGACCAGTCAGAACCAACTGAAGGACTTTTGGTAGTTCTATTAGAGAAGGCTTCTCTGAGATTAAGATTGTGGACTTGAAGCCAAGCAGTGACAGTGCGCACCTTTAATCCCAGCACTTGGGAGGCAGAGGCAGGCGGATCTTTGTGAGTTCAAGGCCTACAAAGCAAGTTTTCGGACAGCAAGGGCTGCCCAGAGAAACCCTATCTCAAAAAACAAAGCAAAACAGATTGTGGAGACCAGAGGTCAATGCTGAGTGTCTTTCTCAAGTCCTCTCTACTCTATGGAGTTCTCTTCGTGACCTAGAGTTCACCTTCTCACCTAAACTGGCTTGCTCCTAATTCCCTGAGAGCCACTTGTCTCTGCCTTCCAGTAATGGGCTTACTGGCACATAGCTTCATGCCAGCTTTTATGTGGGTGCTAGAAGTCCGCACTTGGGTCCTCATGCCTTTACCGACTAAGCCATCTCCTAACTCTTGTATTGCTTTTTTAAACCACTGCCATCAGTGTGGCCTTGTGTCTGTTCCTGTGTTTCTGTAAATCCCAGAAAGGTTCTCTTTAAGATGCCCTTGGCTTAGCACCTCTGAAAGGGCCAGTCAAGTCCTTTCCTTAAGCATGTCTGCTTTTGCCCTGTGAGGGGACATGCCCACAGGTTCTGAGGAGCAGACATGGACACGTCTGGAGAGGCTTTTTTCTGCCTACCACATTTGTGTGGTGTACACACACACACACACACACACACACACACACACACACAGCTTGAGCGAGTTGACCTGACTTTCCATTACGGCATCTAAGACTTAGCTATAAAACATTGGTGATAGAGGTCAAAAAACCTCTTTAAGTGTTGCCACAATTCATAGGGTAGGATTTTCTTTCTGAATCCCAGCCTATTAACACAAACACAAAGCCTGGTACAAAGGAGGCCTCCATATGTACTCACTGAGCACCAAGCTTGTTCTTTCTATTCATCTTGGGCCCCGTGAAGAGGAGTTGGTAGAAGCTGTGTGCATTGGGAACAGTTAGTAGACAGTTCTGCAATACAGAATGTGGAAAAGGCAGCAAACGGGCCTGCAAAGATATGCGATTAAGTGGTTTCCCAGAACTGGAGATTTCAGAGTCAGGTAGCAAGGGAGGAATTGCAGTCTCCCACTGTTCCCAGTCCTCTGTGAAATGAGATAGTCTGTCTCTGTGTCGGCACAATTGCAGCTCATTCTTCCCATTTCTTCTGTGCATTGCATATTGAGGTAAATGGCCAATGAATCAATCCAGGGTGGAGAATAATTTATTCTTTTTATTTTCTTTCTCAGTGCAGCTTCTCCAGGTGAAATACATCTTTGTTCTCAAGCTGGGTTGTGATGGAGTCTCTGTGTTTTTCAATGGAGTGATTACATAGATCCTTTGGGATTACAGTTCACTGGCCTGTAGCATATCTGACAGTTCCTACATCACCTTTGGTGTCCTTAGCAAATGTCCCAAATTCCAGACTGGTTCTGCATCTAAACAGCAGAGTGTTTTCGATGCTTGGCAGCATGCTGGGCTAGCTCCTAGCTAGATGGTGTCTGATGCTTCAGCCCCAGAGATGAGGACAAGAGGGTGCTTCTAATTGAAAGTAGACCAAAGGTACCTGAGTTGTTCAGTTTGGTAAATACTTCCTCGGCATCCATTGTTTTGGTTTTGTTTTAGAACCCAATTTCAGAGACCCGAGTCTTCACATACCTTCAAGGGTAACAAGACTGTTTGAAAGCATTGCTCTAACAAACGACTTCCAACACCTGGCTGCGCACAGGGGCATCCCAGTGGAGATAAGCAGCTGCAGCTGCTCTGGTTGACTAAATTAACAAATCCCAAGCAGAATGAATTCGACAGTCTCACCTTTCCCTGCAGTTTTTTTTTTTTTTTTAACTTAACTGCACAAAATCTTGGTTATAAAACAGAGTGTTTCCATATAATGAGAGCACATAAATATTTCATTGATGCAATTATCTTTGACATGAAATAATTCCTCAGCATGGCTAGTGCCTGCGAGAAGTAATAAATCTGCTTCTTTCCCTCAAGTAATTTTTATTTTAAACAAAATATGTGTCTGAAGCTGTGGTTCCTGTGTGTTCCTGTCTGTTGGTGTCAGTCCCCAGAAAGTGCATGTGGCTTTTCGAGTACGAGGTGATACTCAAGGAAAAACACTATCGCATTCCTGCAGTTAAGGTGAAATAAACAGACACTGGTCTGGTTGGAATTTTCCAAGTCCCAAGCGTGTCCTTAATTAAAGATGCATTTTTTTAAAGATGTGTTTTTGTGTTCAGGTAGCAAATTGGACTTATAGTTTCTCCCAGAAAGTAGAAGAGAAGGGAGAAATGGCTGGGAAGAAGGAAGGTGTTACAGAGAACAAAGGGACATCTTCCTTATCCTGACAAAGTTCTAACTGCAATGGGTGCATTTTTTTTTAACTCTAATGTGAGTTTCAAAAGATTATTCTGTCCATTTTATCATCTAATGTTGGGTGTCCTTGAGGGGATATCTATTAACAAGCATCACTGATTAATACTTGAC
Organism: Onychomys torridus; assembly: GCF_903995425.1. Classification (NCBI taxonomy): domain Eukaryota; kingdom Metazoa; phylum Chordata; class Mammalia; order Rodentia; family Cricetidae; genus Onychomys; species Onychomys torridus. Next base: position 84,071,733 of record NC_050445.1, on the reverse strand, counting down.
CTAGCTGAGCTCAGTTTTGTTTCTAGCCATATCTCCATTTTGAAAGCACATCTATAGTCTATACCATATCTTCAGATTTTGTGTGTGTGTGCATATGTTTGTACATACTTAATGGTGATCTCATAAGAGCTATCATTTACAAAGTCAGTGGTGTCAGAGAAAGATTTGATTTCTCTATAGAAAACCAATCTAAGGATTGTGGGTGATTCTTGAAAGATACTTTTACGGTTTGAGAATTTTAGTGTATATAAAAATTGACCAGTTTGCTGATTACAGTTTCATCCATATCAGCAGAAGACAAAAGACTCTTGGGCTAGAGATGAATTGATATTACTGGGAAACAGCAAGCAGCATGGGCATGGTGTGTGCAGGCTTCCTGCACCCTTTGACTCTCAAGAGGATATTTCAAAGGTCTAAGATGGGATTGTGCATCTGAGCGGGATGTATCCGCCATGTTCGTGGTAAGCCTCCATTGGAGGAGACATTTTCTCATGTCTCACGTTGGTCCATCACAAGTACAGCCATGTTCTGGGCAAACTGCAGTTAAGGGCTTTTCTAGCAGAATGCCCAGGGATCGGGAGTCATGGTGGGTTGTCTCTTTCAAGAGGAGGTATATTGACTACCCACACTACATGTCACACACTGCTCACATGCATTGCAAATGTTCATTTTAATCCATTTTAATCCTTCCAACTATTCATGACAATATTATGCCTGTCTTCCAGTACAGAAACCAAGGTTAAGGCTTGGAGATTAATTGGCATTGCCATGCTTATTACCAGGGCTGATCATAGCTTTTGCAACGATGTCATTTTCTTTAACTTTGGTTTTCTTTGCCTCTATACTGGAAAGAAAACTGTTTTAAATGTGCTTTGCTTTTCTAGGAGCTAGATTGTACTGAGTGGTATGATGTAGATCCTAGGTCAGTGTTTAAGGCTGTATCTGGTTTGGGGCTTCCTTTGTTTTGAATCAGGGTCTCATAGCCTAGGCTAGCCTCAGACTCACTATAAAGCCAAAAGGGGCCTGAACTCCTATCCTTCTGCCACCATGTTGTGCTTTAAATGTAGAGTGTCTCTTACAGGCTCAGTTTGAACCTTTAGTCCCTAGCTAGTGGCTCTGTTTTGAAAGGTTGCAGGACCTGCATGTGGTGGAGCCTCCTGAAGGTACCAGGTCACTAAGTTTGAACCTTGAGGTATTAAAGTACTTCCTACTTCCTGTTCAAGCTTTGCTTTCTCACTGTGGGTGTGATGTGACCAGCTGACTTAGGCTTCTGCTGCTGCTGTGGCTTCCCTGCCATGGTGGACTGTATTGCTTCTGTAAGTCGAAGTAAATCTTTCTTCTTGCTAGTTAGTCATAGCAACAAGAGGGGTAAGTAATGTAGGTAAGCCCCTCCTAAGAGCTAGGATTATTGACTGTGCCTGGCAAAGGCAGTTCTGTTGAGCAGCCAAGGATTTTCTTGGTGCTCAGCAAATGGCTTGTGACCTTGTAGATACACAAAAGAATTTGTTAACCACACAGTTACTGAGGAACTGTATGACCTCACCCTGATGTTTAGTAGCAAGCTGGGGCTTGAGTTGAGGTTCCTCTGGCCTTGCAAGCCTTGTATTTAGTTATTAGTTAATAGTAGAATAAGCCCAGTGCTTAAAACTCTTTGGGGTTTAGGTTTTCTGTCTTATTTTAGTCATTCCCAGAGAGAGATCATCAGTATTATTTTGAAAGGCAGTTAGAAATAAAATTATTTCATTTATTTTATTTTTTGAATTTCTCTTGTGGCTTGATAGGGAGAAAACAGCAGGTGTCTCCTAGAACCTGAAATACACATTTTCAATTAAGTACAGGGCTTTTTCTAGAGCTCTCTGTAGGTAACAGCATTGAGTTGACCAACGATGTTGAGCTTCTTCCCAGCCTGGTTTCCATGGTGATGGCTGCAGCTTTGATAAGGTTCATGTGGCAGCTAAAGGAAGCAGAAGACAGGGTGATATTCCATCACTCAGGCAGCCAGGGTCCTTTATGACAAAGAAGGCCTCAAAGGACAGTGGCCAGGAACTGTCTCCCAGGCAGGAGCTGAGAAACCTTTGGCCATGTTACTTCCACTCTCCATTTCACTGAGAAATCAGCTGCCATCTTAGGTAAAGATTAGCAGACAATTTACTTTTTAACTACATCTTTTTAATGCACATTTAGTTGGAGAATCATCCAGTAAAAGAATAAAGATAGAATGATGTTTACCTGCTAACGACCTAGGGGTATTACAAAAGATCTAGGGTGGAGTTTCTAGAAATGTCTGCTTAGCACATTTCATGTAGCTGTTTGCTTATAAAGTAGGCAGTCTGTAGCTCCAGAACAAAATCCATGAATCATAAAACACTGTGACTTCCAGAAACGATGTTAGTGTTATTCCCTGCCATGGACCTTTACATGGTTGCTGTCAGAATGAAAGATCCTAACTCCTGTCTGGCAGCTGTTGGTGACTATTGATTGGGATCTCATCTGGAACTGTGAACCAGAGTGTGTGCACATAGCTTCCCTGCAGCTTACTTTACATAAGTTGGTTAGGTTCACGGAAAAGTCCCTAGAAAAGTAATTAGAAGGCTCTTGAGCTTTGGACCTGGAAATGGAAAATGTAATGGAATGGTAATATCATTTCTCTCATAGTCTGTCAGTCGAGTTGAAGATTCTAAATTAACAGGAGGTTACATAGACCTTACCTTTTAGTGGTAGATATAGCAAAGAATTCTCAGGTTTTATTGTTAAGCTAATACAAGAGCTCCCTCTGTGCTGAGTACTTTAGAGAAACTTATAGTTTTGGTCCTCATTGTGTTCATATCCTGGGAGATAGCTTCAACCTAACAGAGAAATTAATTATAATATGGTAAGGATCATAAAATGGGTGTACCCGGAGGGTTGACAGTATGGGGGTTGTTTGCTTGCTTAGGCTGTCATAAATTACTATCGGCAGGGTGGCTTGAATAACATAAATATTTTCTCTTCTTCCTGGAGGGTAGAAGTTAAATATCAAGGTGCCAGTGTGTTTTCCTTCTTCTGAGGCTGGCCTCCTTGGCTTGTATGCATGCAAATACCTTCTCTCTGGGTCCTCACATGATCTTTCTCTGAGGATATACAGGTGCAAGCACTAAGGTCTTTAGAAGGCTATCAGTCATGTTGGATTAGGGTTTACCATATGATCTCATTGACTTTGATTGTGTTCTTAAAAACCCTATCAGTAACTAGACCCACATTCTTGGACTTAGCTCTTCACATATGAATTGGGTGTGTTTGTAGCAAAAATGAAGCTTGTAGCAGAAATTTGACCAAACATCAAACAGATACAAACTCAAAGTACCAAGATTCAGATCATTTTGATTAGCCTCTCTTATTAGGAATTGCTTTGAAAACACTTTTATTTTTACATTTAAATCAAATAGTTTACATGGTTAAAAAAGTAATATCTGTAAACTATATCAGAATAAAATCTAGCTTCTAAATTTCCTCTTTGTTTCCTTTGTACATCCTTCCCTGTTGATCTTGTCTGTACACCTATGAAGAGCCCTGTTAGTCCAGTGATCATATTGCAGACTTACAATGATTGATCCTCACAGTCAGCGGCTCTTTTATTTTCTTGTTCATGGTGTCAGACCTGAAGTTCTGACTGTCCATAGAATGTGGCTGATGCTTCATTGGTAATTGGTGAGTAGCAGTGTTTAATTGGAATTGAGGGCATAAGGCTAGTTTTGGGAATCATCTACACAAAAGGCAATGGAAGTGGATGGGGACATTCAGTGGAATGAGTTAGAAAACGAAGGGGCAGAAGCTAGGTGTGGTGGTTCATGTCTGTAACCCAGCAGTGTAGAAACAGAGGCACGAAAACCTGAAATTCAAGGCTATCCTATGCTGCATTTTGGCCAGCCTGGTCTATATGAGATCATCTCAAAAACCAAGCTAACTTAATTAAACTTTCCAATAACACACACACACACACACACACACACACACACACACACACACACACACACAGAGAGAGAGAGAGAGAGAGAGAGAGAGAGAGAGAGAGAGAGAGAGAGAGAGAGAATGAATTTTATATTTGGGGTACAGTAAAAAATGAGTGAACAGAGAAGTTTGGCGGAGGTAGGACTCAGAAGTCTGTGTCTGCAGGCATCAGAGAAAACCAAATATTGAAGATGTAGCAATGCATGAGGAAATAGGGAACTGGACATTAAAAGTCACTGGTTCCAGTTGGCTTCTATGGGTACTAATTTCTTTGAAAATCCTAAGAGGAGGGTAATTGTCTGTCTGCATTATTTCCTCCCTCATGGGGGTGTGTTTGGAATCTTTCAAGAACAATGCTGAAGCAAATCTACAAACTAGTATGTATTCTAGAAATATAAAAGAAAAAAAATGTTCCCTGAAATCAGGAATCTGTTAAGTCTACCTGGCTGAAACTTATATGTTTCTTTGCTTATTATCTCTTATATTTGGAATTGAATTCAGAGCCTCTAATGTACCAAGCATGTACTCTAACATGTCCAGCCCACCTGCATCTTTTAATGGATGTTTTGTCCTCATTGCTTCTGCTGTAGTGCAGCAGTTTGCCTTTCTAGAAACCAAGCCCCAAACCAAGCCTATTGGATAATACTCTCTACCTGTCTAGATGGAAGTTTTCCTATGTCCCACAGCCATTCAGTCCCAAATAAACACACAGAGGCTTTTATTAATTACAAGCTGTTTGGTCTATGGCCTAGGCTTATTACTAACTAGCTCACTCATCTTAACCAATTTCTATTAATCTGTGTATCGCCACATGTCTTGTGGCTTTACCTGAGTTCCATTATGTCTTGCTTCTCAGGAGGCCGTTTGCAGAGTCTCTTCTGACCCCGCCCCTCTTCTCCCTGTATTTCTCTTGGATTTCCCACCTTGCTGTCTCCTCTCTTCCCATAGGTCAAAGCAGCTTCTTTATTAACCAGTGGTAGCAACATATATTCAAGTGTACAGAAAGACCATCCCACAGCATACCTGTATTTTTTTTCAATGACAATGTGAGTTGTTTTTAAATGTATTTATAGGTTAGTGTGCACACATGGGCATGTATGTGTGGAGACCAGAGAACAAACAACCTGAATATTGTTGATGAGATGCCTTCTACTTTTTTTTTCCTTTCTTTTTTCATTTTTGAGAACCAGTCTCTATTGAAACTCAGCAAGTAGCTGGCTGGTCAGTGAGCACCAGGGATCTGCCTGCTTATGCCTTCCTCAGACTGAGACTGTACGCATGTAAAAGCAAATCTGTGTTTGTTTTGTTTGCTTTTTACATGGGTTCTGGAGACTAACTCAGTCCCTGGTACTTACCCCAGCCCACCAAGTCTTTCATTTTTCATTTTGAATTTCACCAATCCGTGTGTGTGTGTGTGTGTGCGTGCGTGTGAGTGCAGATGCCTGGAGAATCAAGAAGAGGGCAGCAAGGGCATCAGATCCCCTGCAGCTAGAGTTATACATGCTAGTGAGCTGCCTGATGTGGGTACCGGGACCTGAACTTGAATCTTTTGTAAGAGCAGTACTTGGTAGTAACCACTGAGCGGTGGCCTCTCCAGCTCCCACAATGCTTTCTAAGAAAAGACAGTTTTCATAGGTCAAACCCTTGAGCTTCTGTGTAGTCATTGAGTTGTCTTCTTCAAGGTGTTTTGAATGGAAGGTCATTGGCTTTTGAAGCATATTCCTTATAGTTTGCATAACTCTGGGTACTTCTTGGCAAGTGTATTTTAAGCAGGACCTGATTTACAGTTTATTTCTCTTATAAAACAGAGGTTAGGTACCATCAGCAAATTAGAGTATTCAGGGTCTTTTAAAATTGCCTGTCAAAAATAGGTCTTGGATTTTCAACTTGTCAGATGTTATGTGTGAAATGAACACTGTGATCATAGGCTGATTAAGGTGGCACTCTTGGGTGTCAGTGTGTTTAAACACACTGCTAATGGATCAGATACTGAAAGATAGGTGTTATGTGCTTATGTTGGCAAAGAAATGGTACACACACACACACACACACACACACACACACTCAAACACACATGTTGATACTCCTGCAGTGGCTCTTATAAACACAGAGAGACCTAGGGGTGAGAAGTAGCTCAGTTAGTAAAGTGTTTGCCTCACAAGCATTCAGACTTGAGCTTGATTCCCCAGAACATATGTAGAAATCACTGGTCTAGTCATGGTACATTGTACTTAGAATCCCAACACTGAGGAGCAGGAGGAGGATATGGCAGGTCCCTAGGGTTCATTGGCTGCCAAGTCTTTGTTACTTGTGAGTTCTAGGTTTTGTCTCAATAAAACAAGGTAGCTGGTATCTGGGGAATGATAGCTGAGTTTGTCCCATGCTTCCACAGGCATATGTATACATGTTCAATACATCTATCTACCTGTTGTCTGTCTATGTGTGTGTGCATCTGCATAAACACACATATACACATACATATAAACACACACATACACAAATCCAGGGACATTTGGGAAGTGTTAATAGAACTGGGTGAGCCAGCTCATTTGTAACAGCAAAGTCTTGGTGGAGACACAGCTTTAAGGATACATACTGTCCTAAACCTTTGAGTTTCTGCCATCCACTGTGCTATTCAGTGGACTGGAATTGAGAGAGAGTTTCCATTTCCAGTATGTTACTCACTGCCTCTCCTTCAGAGACTGGTTTAAGAAAAGTACCAAGCTGTATGATTGGTTTTGTTTTGTTTTCCTCATGCTTTTACATGCTTGAATACCCCCACTCCAAAGTCAGAGATGTAACCTTGGAGTCCATTTCTGTCACACAGAAGAACACAGAGACCAAATACACATTCATCATTGTTTGAAAATGTATGACTAATTTTCTAAGGCTTTCCCTCAGTCCACAAAGCTGAGCTGTGTGGTCTGTCACTCCCTCTTCTGGGACTTGTTAAATTAGAGTGCTTTATTAACCCTTAGGAAACATCAGATTCTTCCCTCTACTACCTTCAAGGCCACAGACAGCTCCTGAGGGGCTGGCAGATGGGAGGACAGAGCTCGGAATTATTATTTTCTACCTCTTAACGTCTCATGTCTTTTACTTATCCCAGTACCCTGGATTTGGTGTAGAGGAGGAGAAAATAGGAGAAGGGTTGATTACGAAGTCTGGAAAGGCCTTTTTGGATATTCTATTAGAAGCGGAATGCTATCCCCTCCTCCCCTCGGCCCCCTTCTCTTTCTTCAGGTCTACACTATCTTCTCATTAGCTTTTGTTCTTTAAAGATATTCCATATGTGTTGGGCATGTAGCTCAGTTAGTAGAGTGCTTGCCCAGTATGCCTGAGGCCCTGGATTTGATCCACAGCAGCACCCTATAAACTAGAAGTGTCTTTAAATTTGAAAGGGGCCAGGCTGGATCTCACCTAGGTGCTTTGAGAGCTTTAGTTTTCTCTAGCTGATTTTAAAGATCAATTTTCAATTTGTAAAAAGTGGGCTGTACTTACAGGGGGATTAATTTTGTCACAGAAGACTATATGGAACTGTGTCCATTTCCTACTCTTTGAAATGCTCCCGAGATGCTGACCTGTATATGACACTTATGCCCTATTGAATGATGCTTCGCTTTGTATCTATTCAAATGTGTGTTTGCCGCACCATTTCCACCATTACAGCCCTGGTTTGAGTAGGCACGTCCATGACCTTGTCTGAGGGTTTCCTGACTATCGGTGTCTTACTAGCTCACTTTACCCTGGTTTGGCTGCCTGTGCCATTTAATTGCTGTATTGCTAGAGAAACTTGAGAGGGAAGTTTGAAGTCCATGGCTACTGATGTGGTTTCTTTTATCCTTTGCTTAATGACCCTCCCTCTCTGCTCCAGAGATTTTTTTTTTTTTTTTTTTTTTTTTTTTTGTCAATCTTGAGTGCCTGTTTTGACTATTTACAAAGTGCTTCTGTGCTGTGTAGCACCAACCCTGATGGATCCACGCAATGAAATATTTAGCTTGGGAACCTTAGGAGCTCTTTTAGGCAGCTCCTAAGAAAAGTTGCCTACATCTAAGGTGTGGCCAGCCTTCGGGATAGACGTTCCTACACCATTAAGAACAGCACTGAACATGTCCATGTTTGATCAATGAGCTGTCAACCCCTCCACATCCTTTGCCAAGTCTTTAGTTTATCCTTCTGCCACACTGAGACTGGTTCTCTTGAAATGATAAATGAAACCCATAGGATGTTTGGGTATGGAAATTTTTTGTCTATGCTTTGCAAAGATGAAAGCATAGGTTTGGGTTTAAAGTAAATTGAGCGTCCTGGGGTGGGGGCGGGAAAGACCTTCAACGTCTCCCTGTATCAAAAAGTAGAATGCTAGAGTGTACTCTCATGGCCAAGAGGGTCCTTTGGTGTCTGGCCCCTTTTCAGTGTCATCTCAGGTGACTTCTCTCCTTTCCCTGTCTATTAAGCTGTGCTCTACAAAAATACTTTGAGATACTCTGTATTTTTCAGTACATTTGAGTTTCCATTTTCTTCTCTCAGATCCCTTTCCCTTGTCTTTTTACTTTCTGTGTGTCTGGATCCTTGAGAGAAGGTTTCTCTGGCTGTTCTGGAACTTGCTCTATAGACCAGACTGGCCTCAGACTCACAACCATCCTCTTGCCTCTCTCTGCCTCCCGAGTGCTGGGATTAAAGGCGTGTGCCACCACCGCCCAGCTCTGGATCCCCATCTTTGATCCCACTGCACTCCAGGCTGTTTCTGGTTCCTAACATCACAATCCATTCTCTGTCCTTATCTTGAAGCTAGTACAGTCTGAATTGATGCTGTTTTCCAGCTCCTTCAGAAAGAAGAGCTTGGCTCATTTTTCATAGTTTCTCTATCTATATCTCTGTGCTTGGTACCTTGGAGTTGCTTCCCATACATCTAGGAGGGGTGGAGAGATGGCTCAACAGCTAAGAGCACTTGCTGCCTCTTTTAGTTAGGGTTCCTAGTGCTGTGATAAACACCATGACCAAAAGCATCTTGGGGAAGAAAGGGTTTATTTCATCTTATAGATGACAGTCCATCACTGAGGGAAGTCAAGGCAGGAACTGAAGCAGAGTCCACGAAGGCATGTGGCTTACTGGCTTGCTTTCCCAAGGCTTGTTCAGCATGCTTTCTTGTAGCACCCAGGACCAGCAGCCCAGGGATGGCACCATCCACAGTGAGCTGGGCCCTATTACATCAGTTATTAATCAGGAAGATGTACCACAGGTCAATCTGGTGGGGGCGTTTTCTTAGCTGAGTGCCTCTTCTAAAATAACTGTAGCTTGTTCAAACTGACATAAAACTAGCCAACACATTGCCTCCTTTTCTGCCATCCAATACCCACTTCTGGCACCTACAGAAATAAAAGTAAGTCTTAAAAAATATGTAGATTCTGCCTTTGTAGATCAGTAGGCACACAAGTGCTAACATCCTGTCAGTCTCTCTTGAGTTATTGTGTAGCTCCAGGCGTTTACATCAGCCCTGTCTAAAGAGGAGACTCAAAGGTCTGAGTCACATGAGAGAGCTAACGTTTTTTGTACTCATTCTAATGTGAAATCCTTTTCCATACTCATGTAATTTTTTCCATAAGACACATTAAGGTTTCATCATCTAAGTGAGTTGGAAAGTGTCCCATATCTCTTACAAGATACTCAGGGGGACAGGGGATATGGTTCAGTGGGTAAATGGCTTTTTACACAAGCATGGGAATGTGAGATTGGATCCTTAGTACCCGTGTAAGAAGCTGGCACTGGCAAGGAGGAGATAGGTGGATCCCTAGGACTCATAGACAGCCAGTCTAACTGAATTGGAGCTCCAGCTCAGGAGAGACCATATCTCAAAAAATAAGGTAGGCAATATTTGGGGAAATGACATCTGAGGTTGACATCTAGTCTCCATACATGCATATATGCATGGGCATACATAACCTACATGTACAAACACACATACATCACAGATACACATATAACACACACACAAAAAATTAAATTTAATAAAAAAATTTAAACTGCATTTTAAAAGAACATTTATCTTTCTTTAAAAAGATTAGCATTCAGGCCCATCCAGAGGTTTGTAATTGGTCAGGATAACCCTGAACTAATCTCATGAGAATGAAGAAGCTTTCCCATCAGAGATTGTTTGCCCTGATTCATACTTTACACTTTTTCTAAGAATCAGGGTGAGATTCACTGAACATAAAGTGTTTTAACATATACAGCTTAAAGTGAGTGCACTACTTTTCAGGACTGAGGATGTGTTGTGAATAATGTTCCTCTTAAGAACTTACTAAGGCACTATCTATTTAATTAGAGTTTCAGTAAATTTCAAAAGCCTGTCACAGCTGGCCTTGTGTGCCACTGAATACCAGCTACTTTATGGAGTTTTATAGAGCAGAGAAAGTTCTTAGCTAAGATTATGCTCTCCAACAATATTAAATGACTTCAAATAACACTTTATTATCCAAATGTAAGCTTGGAAATCATTTTTTCTTACTTCAAATAGAGCTCAATAAGAATGTAGCTTGACTTAAAACCATGAGAATGAGAGATTTCAGGAAATAGTCTGGAAATCTCTGCATCATTGTGCTCCCTGGTGTTTGTGTAAAGGTAATATGAGATGCATTGTGACTGCTCCTTAACCTCAGTGAAGGTCTCCAAATCTCCAGGCAGCCAGAGCCACTTTTAATTGATTGGGGATTTGGGAAAGCCACTGAGGAGTTTGTGCAGCTGCAGAAAGCTATGTTTTGAGTTTAGAAAGAAAACGGGGATTATTGGGAAGGGTAGGTAAATATGAGACACACAGTTCCCTGTGCACAACCAAGGCAAGATGGAAGGAGATGAGGTCCATGGGGTTTACTCTGGTGTAGGTGACTTAGTCAACTCCTATAGCTGTATTTCTATAGAATGCTGGCTGTTTCTGCCTTTTTTTTCCCCCATAAATCAGATCTTTGTGTGGTCATGCCCTTGAATGTACAAACATTTTCAGGAACTAATTTAAGTGATTGTTGGGAACAAACATGTAAATGACCAACAATTACATTCCTAAACTTTCAGACCATAGAAGACCCAAGTGAGTCATTTCTTACTTGTGCAAGTTAGATGAGAAAGAAACGCAAGTCAGTCCACAGTGAGCTGTTTGGGCAGAGCTAATCAGCAGCAGGAGAAAGATAAAGAGAGTCAGGAGAAAGGGGCAAGGGGTGAGGTCTGGAAGTCTCCACGTGGGTAGCCAAGAGCAGCATAGGACAGCCAGTCCTGCTGAGGAGCTTCCTGCTGAGGAGCCTGCGTGGTCTTCCCTGGACAAGTCAGCTGAGTTCACACCTCGGTGGGCTCCAGCTCATTTTGTAACAATTGTACCTAAGAAGATTAGAGTTCAAGATTGACAAGGAATAGCAAATTAGGTACCTCCTAAGGACAGCTGATCTCGTTCAGGAATGGAGATAGTTCAGTATTACCTTTCTTGGAAAAGCAAAGCCTAAAGGAAGAAATTCATAAGAGCAGACTTGCGGAAGCTCCACGTAAGATGAAATCTCCCTGTGGTGTGACCATTATGTAAAGAGAGCAGTGGATTTGAGGACCCTGGTCCTTTTCTGCTGTTATACATTCCTTGTATCAGGAGAGACTTCTGTAACTGTAACCATTCTAAAGCAGAGCAAGGGCTGAAGAGATGGCTTAGCTGGTAAAGGGAATTTCCCACTCCTCTGCAAACCTGATGACCGGAGTTCAGTCCCTGGAACCCACATGGTAGGAGAGTGTTGATTCCTTCAAGTTGTTCTCTGATTTCCACATGATTGAGTCATATATATAAGAAACAAAACAAAAAAACAAACAAATAAAAATAAAGACAGTGCAGGGAATAAGAAGAACAAAATAAAACAATAATACCTAAGTAACACAACGACCACCCCACCAAATTGCAGGCTATTGAGTTTCTGGAAGCTTATAACAGTGTCTTGGAAATCCCCAGTCAGCACTCCGGTTAGCCATTCCCAAGGTTAGGATTCGATAGCATTTTATTGGCATTGGTGATCTAGAGCTTATTTTTCTGAGATTTCACTTACCTCATCAAATCTGTACAGTTGGGCTCTCCAACCCTGTATCCTCCAGGAGCCCTCATTGAGAGAGAGACAGGTTGGACACTGGAAAGCCTGTTTATGTTCTCTGGCGCCATCTTAACCTGGAGTTAACCTGCCATTTACTATCAGTGTGACCTGAGGCGAGTGTTGCACATTCCAAGTTTGAAATGCCCAAGTAGTAGTGTTGAGGAAGCAGCTGGATCCATGGAGGACGCTCTGGAGAAAGACCCATCACCGCAGACCTAATAATGGAAGCCACAGGCTTATAAAGAACTGCTTAAAGGCACTCATGGAGGGAGTGAGAAAGGGTACCTGGAGTGTGTTTCAATTTCCTCAGACAAGTTTTCATTGGGTCTTTACTCAGTGAGAAAAGTTGTGCTGGGCAGTCTTGGCAGTATTTGAATAGATAATTGACTCGCCCATCATGGGTCCTCACACTCTGCTCTTGGGTTCAGCAAATGCCTAGGCAGTGTTCATTACTCTAGTTAGACTCACTCAGCATCTAAGGCATCAGATTTGCTCCTCTTTTGGTTCAGCAGTCATGCAGCACACAGAGCAGCAGGACTAGAAGCCACTTACCCCTGCCAAAACAGTAGGATATGAACGCCCTGCCTTAAAGGCTGGAGGAGGCACTTGTCAAGTGCAGCAGGGAGCTGCTCACCTGGAGGGTGGGCTGCCTCTCCGCAGCCAATCCTCTTAGTGCCTCTTCTCTAGGTTCTGCTGCAAATGCTCTATGAAAGCCATGGGAACCTTCCATCATTGTTAGCAGGGGGTAGCCCTGCATCTCGGAGATCTAAAGAATGGAGTTTCTCACACCATGTGTTACAACAGGAGCTCCAAGCTGGAGATGGAAAAGGAGAAGCTCCTTATTTATTTGTTGTTTGACAAATATGCCTTGAGGACTGAGGCTTCAGAAATACCCTGGTCACCAGATCAAGCAATGTCACCCCTTTCAAAGAGTTCAAATTCTGAGCATAAGTAAGTGCAATGGATAATTGCAGGTGGTTAAAGGCCTCTTTAGTAAAGTATTGACTGTGTAAGCTTGAGGACCTGTGCTCTACTCCCAGCACCCAGATACCAGGAGTGGCAATGAGCTCCTCCAATCCCAGTACTGGAGAGACAAAAGCAAGTAGATCCCTGGGGCTTTCTGACTGTCCAGCCCAGCCTACTTGGTGAATTTCATTCAGCCTAGTGAAAAACTTTCTCAAACAAAGGGAATAGTGCCTTAGGAACTATAGTCAAATGTGTGACATCCTCACACATGTACATACTTATATGGTGTGTGTGCACCCACATGGATGTGCAACCTGTGGGGGCCCACAGAGGTCCCCTAGTAAGGCCTTACTCAAGGTCAGAGAATCTGAGCTTGCTTTACCCAGCAGGGCTGCATAATAGGATGATTTGGCCAGGGGGGAGGTTACCAGGAGTTTTGAAGGGTCTGTACTTTGCTTTTCTTCTGCTTTGATCTTGAAAGGGGGTAGTGTATAAAAAGCCCATTAAATTAAATCTCAGGGTGACTAGGTATTGACCCAAGGCCCTCCTGAAGCTACCCTGTGTCTTTTTTTTTTTTTATTGTCTCCACCTACATTTCTATCTAATACTTCCTCATTTCTCTCTCCGCCCCGCCCCCCAAGAACCCTTCGACAGGTTGGAGCTGGACTCCGACATGCACCCACGTGCACATACACATGTACTCTCATTCCTGAACATCCCACACTTGTACTTACACATTTGTACCCACTCACACATGTTCACCTGCTCGCACAAGTATGCATACACATGCATGCATATTCTTTAGTCAGGGAAGACAGGCCCTAAATAATGTTCAGTACAGAGAGATAGGGAGTGGGGACCAGGGAGAAGGCTGGGTCAGGAAAGGGATTGGTAATTCTAGGAAGTAAGAGGGGCTAGTAGGTCAGGCGGTGGTGGCTCACACCTTTAATCCCAGCACTCAAGAGGCAGAGGCAGGTAGACTTCTGTGAGTTTGAGGCCAACCCGGGCTATAGAGTAAGTTCTAGGAAAGGTGTGAAGCTACACAGAGAAACCCTGTCTCAAAAAACTAAACAACAACAACCAAAACCAAAAACAAACCCAAAAACAAATAGAGGGCCTGGCTGGTAAGCCTGCTTATAGCTTCTGACCAGAATTGTGCATGTATATTTTAGAATTCACACTTTCCTGCTGTGTATGCATCTGTGCCACATGAGACTGCAGGGAGCAGAGGTGGGGCAGATTGCGAATTATACTATGATAAATTACAGCATCGGCCCAAAAGGCTCCAGGGGCATCAGGCTCAACTGTGAAAAGCCTTTCTGCCTAACCATACATGTAAGGGGCAGATTCTTGTGTTTGTGCCTTGATTTTTTTAAAAAAATTTTTTAAAGCTTGTGTAGGCACAGACTGGCTGTAAATAAGTGGATGCTGTATGAGCTGACACTCTAAAAATACGCGTACACCAATTCTTCTTGACATTTGGGTGTAATGTTGGCTTTGCAGGAGACTGGTGGACTTGCGTGGGAATGTATGTGTGGAATACCAATCAGAAACCCTGTCACACTTGTCACCTCTCCTGCAGCAAGTGCTCCATCTAGAGCTTGGGCCACAGGGAGAATCACAGCTCCCTTGTTTCTACTTGGATTTCCCAAGGGCCACCTGTGAGGGGAAGCAAATGAAATAACAGGCAAGGGAGACTGGAGGCAGGCCTGGTGTGGGATTTGCATCTGATTTGCATAGTGCTCCATAAGCTGAAATCGGTTCTCAGAAATGTTCACGTTAAAATTTTAGCATGGCTTCGTGTCAGCCATTTCAAAGTGTTTTCTACTATTTTCCTATTTTGCTCATATTGACTGTCTACAAATTATACATCTTCTTGCTAGAACTATACAGCTGTGATTCTGTTCATTGGTACAGAGAAATTCAGGGTCCGCCAGAGACCATTACTTGGCAAATGAAGCTCCGATTCAAGCTCTTCATGACCATGTCTTTCGAAGTCCTGTAGTAAAAGTGCTTTTATTTGGAGCTTGTCTGAGATGCTCAAGGGACCCACATGTGGGCGGGGCAGGAAGAAAAAGTAAACCATGCATTGGAAAGCTTCATAGAGTCAACTTCTGACATCCTTCTTATAAACTGCAATTTGAGATAAGTTCATTTGTTTTGTGGAATCTTAGTTTCTTCATTGTCAACTAGAGATAAATGGAAATGTCACAAGACTGTGACAACACTTAGCACAGGTCAGTGGTTAATATTGTTAGCCTATTTACATAACTTGCCCTTCACCCATATTCTGGGCATAAGTTTCATCTCTATAAGCCCCCTTGATGGTGGTTCAGGGCATAGAAAGAGAGTGTTGGCTAAGTGATTTTGGGGTCCCAGCCCTTATGTTCTGTAGGGATCAGAGTGACTAGTGTGTACTTCTGAAGAGCTGTGTTGCATCTTAGAAGTACTTACATTTGCACTTAATATTTAATTAACACATGCATTGACTTCATTAGAAGCAATTACAGAAACGGCTTCAGGTAAAGACATTCTGTGAAGTTTCTGGATGCCAGGCTGTTAGGCATTCACATCTTTCTATCCTTTGAGGCCTTCTTAAGATGTTTTACAGTCATATTTTAATTTGCCAATTCCTGCTAATTATCAGAACTGCTATCTGAAGAGTCACAACATAGGCAGAAAAGTAGATGTAGTTGTTCAGTTTTTTATATAGGTGGATTCAAGGCAGCCGAAACATACAAATATTTTTAAATGTACAAATCACGTATATTTTAAAATAATTGTTTTTTTAAAAATGATAATTCACTAAGGGAGTCACATAAAATTTGTTGTTTATTATTTAAAGGCTATCTCAAGAATTTTATAAGGAAAGATGTTTTTAATTTGCAGGCAAAAGATCAAAAGTGTTCCTAGTTAAAATAAATTTCCAATTGGATACGATGGTATAGTTCCATCCTTATATAACTCAGGAGACTAAGACAGGATAATCACTTGTGCTCAGATCTTCAAGGCCAGCCTGAGGGAACATAGCAAGACTCTATCCCACGGGAAGAGGGGATCAAAAATGTTGCCTCTTTGCCCAGGGCAGTAGTTTCTGAGCATGACTACAGGTCAGCATACTTTGCCTAGTTTAAAGCTGATTTCTGGGTCCGTCTTCAGAAGGTCAGAGGTAAGGCTTAAGAATTTCCATACCTGACAGATGTCCTGTGGTTTTGATGGTGAGTCTGGGGTGGCTCGCACTTAGAGAACTGCTTTGGGGAAGAAGCAGCTCCCCTCTTTGATACTGCAGACTTGGGCCTGGAAGGGCTCCATCTGCACTCTCCGCTTGGCCCCGCCCATTTCCATTTCTCCTGTTCGTAATTTATTACTGTGTGTGTTTCGTGCTGAGATGCATTGATCTTCCTTCTACTTGACTTTTTACCATTGCCATTTCCAGGTAGGAAGTTCAGTGTTTGGTATCTGACAAGAGGGAACCAAAATATGAGATCATAGACAAACATTTTATTGGGTAGATGAGCTACTGTTTATATGAATATAACCTCAATCATTTTAATAGCCAAGAAATTTATTTATTCATTCATGTGTTCTGAGTTTTGGGATACTCCATAAATATGAATGATGGCTTTCTTCTCTAATGGAGTTTAGTACTGAATGACAGTTGGAAAGGAGTAGAAGGAGGAAACAGACAACAGATAAATGTTACATCAAGTATGAAAATATTATGAGGAGATGATGGTGAAGGAGGTCTACTTTATACAGGGTGAACAGGGGATACTGTCTTGATAAGTGAAATAGGTACCCATAGAAGAGTGAGGTTAAGTGCATCTGGATGGGAGGAAGTGGGTCCCAGAGAGAGATGCAGGAATGTGTTGGTTGTGCTTACAGATGAGCAGAAGAAGGGCTGTCAGCACTGGAACCTACTAGGTGATAGGTGAGATGGATGGGGAATGGCCACTGGATTTTATTCTCAACGAAAATGGTTGCCTTTGGAGGGTTTTGAAATGTACAGATAGGATATGCCTGACCTTTGGAAGGGTCATACTGTCCTTATGGAGAATTGGAACAAGGAAATCATGGTGGCTTTTAGAAGAGTAAAAAGTGCCCAAAACACTGATATTCTATGCTGCTCTCCTAACAATGCAAATCAATCACCAGGGCCTTTATCACTGGCTTGGGTATTGATTTTAATGACTTGTCAATGCAGCATGCTGCCAGAAACTGAGCTGTAGAGTCTATACATGGAATGAAATTTCTTTATGTCTGTCCCAGCAGCCCATTGTATCAAATGGCTTTTCAGTTCCTTTTCTATCCTTAGAAGAAATCTTAGGAGGCATCTCTTCTAGATACACTCATTCTGAGCATGTTCATTTATCAACACTTCATTCTGAGCCGTAAAGAGGAAAGCCCACAAATACAGGAGCTTGGTCATTTCAGAACCCATCTTCTCTGTCCAGATGTGATGTAATCAAGACATCAAAATGAGGACTCAATCATTTTTTTTTTAAATCTTAAATTATTTTTGTATGTCTGAGTATTTTGCCTGAATGTATATATGCGTGTCGTGTGTATATCTGGTGCCAATGGAGGTCTGGAGAGGGCATTAGATCTCCTGGAATTGGAGTTATAGATGGTAGTAAGTTGCCATGTAGGTGCTAGAAGGTGAAACTGTGTCCTCTGCAAGAGCAGCAAGTGTTCATAACCATTGTGCAATCCCTATAGCCCCTCAATTCTTTATATAGTAGGAAATGATGTTTTAAGGATAGGGGTGGTCAAGATGTCCCACAGCTTGTGGTGTAGAAGGACCAAGTGTCTCAGTCTTCTGGTGGCCTTATGGTCACTTCCATCTGAACTCTGCAGCTCTTATCATCGTCTTGTGACAGGACTAGCTACTCCCCACATTATGTAACAGAGTGATGCCTGAGTCGCTTGGTTGGTCCTGAACTTATTGGAACACTTTCTACTCCAAAGACCTCTCCTCTCCTCCATTCTCTCCCCGTCTGTCTTTGTTCTTTGGATTCATTTCTCTCATTCTTCCCTTTTCACCCACTAATTCCCCACATTGAGGAAGGTTCAGCGAGCATATGAGAGTGGACTGCACACTGGCATGTATGCATGAACAGGGTCATTAGTTAGTTTGAGGATCTTCATCCTCCTGTTCTCATCCTAATTGTTTTCTGGTAATAAATGCCTATCCAGTTTACTAAATGTTTGCTTGAGCATGAGCTGCCTTAAGTATAAAAGGACTTTTTCATTTTGTCCACAAAATGTAGTTGGTGCTAAAATATATACTCAAAAATATGTTCAATAAGAAAAATAAGAAAAACATAAGATAGAAAACCAGTGAACTCTTTCTGCTCTTAAGAGACAGCTAACCGGAGGAAGAATTGCAGCATTTTAAAATGGAAGTCTTTGGTTGTAAGTGATGGCTTCCTGCCTTTTAATGCAGGTGTTTTTTATTGTCCTGTAGAAGACCTCAGCTCAAGAAGTGCAACTTAATGGGTGCTCCTAGGAGCATGAGTTAGAAGACTTGTCAGGGTACCTGCTGTTTTCAGGATAAGAGTTTCTGGGTATGTGTGGGGTGGAGTCAGAATACAGGGTTACTGTTGCTAACCATCGTCTTGAATAGGCTTGGGGAGCTGTGTCTTTATTCAAGTCCCTGAGGTTGGTTCACCCATCTTTGCTTTAGGATGTGAAATTGGTTGAATTCCCCTTGTAGAAGAGCTACAGAGCACTAGTAAGGAGAAGAGTCGCCTTTTTCATTATTATTATTATTATTAGTAGTAGTAGTAGTAGTAGTAGTAGTAGTAGTAGTAGTAGTACATCCTTGTGTGAGTGCTTTCATGCATGAGTTTGTATGTGTGTGTGTTCGCACGTGGATGTGTGTGTCTAATGCCTTTCTCTACCACTCTCTAAACAAAAAACAGTTCTAGTATTAAACTGGAGCCCATCTGGCCAACAATTCCCAGGATCTTCCTATCTCTGCCCTCCAGTGCTAGGGTATGCAGTCATGCAGAGCTTTTTACATGACTATTAAACTCCATATACTCATGTTTGCACAGCAAGTGCTCTTACATGCTGAGCTACCTTCCCATCCCTCCTCCCCCGCCCTCAGTCACATTTATGTCTGTCTGTGAAATCTAAAAACCCGTTCCATTCTTGTGCTGTTTTGTATTTCAGGTGTGTTGAGCTACTTGTGTGGGCAGTGAAGACTAGAATCATACTATCCATGTTGTATGATCTTAAGAAAAATCTCTGAAACCTAGTCATTTGCAGCCTCCTTATTCGTGACATGTTGATGAAACACTAGTTGTCCTCCTGAGTTAGGAAGCATTGTGGAGCATGAGTCAAGGCTTCTTTGGGTTTTTCTAACTCTCCAGTGATGTACTTCATTTTGTGTGCGTCTGTGTTCCCTTCAGTATCTAGTGTCATGTTGTTCCTCTCTCCCCCACCCTATCTCTTTCTAGTCTTTCTTTTCTTCCATCTATCCAATAACCTATTAACCCTTTCTCCCATCCTGCCTCATCCCATTTCATCCCATCCCATCCCATCCCATCCCATCCCATCCCATCCCATCCCATCCCATCCCATCCCATCCCACCCCATCCCATCCTATCCCACTCCATCTCATCTCATCTCATCCCATCCTATCCATCCCATCTCATCCCATCTCATCTCATCCCATCCCATCCCATCCCATCCCATCCCATCCCATCCATCCCATCCATCCCATCCCATCCCATCCCATCCCATCCCATCCCATCCCATCCCATCCATCCATCCATCCATCCATCCATCCATCCATCCATCCATCCATCCCATCCCATCCCATCCCATCCCATCCCATCCCATCCCATCCCATCCATCCATCCATCCATCCATCCCATCCCATCCCATCCCATCCCATCCCATCCCATTCCATCATCCCATCCCATCCCATCATCCCATCCCATCGAATCCTATCCACCTGGAGTACACTTTTTTGACAGATCCCATTTTGAACCCTGGACAGACCACAGTAAACAAAAGCAATGCTTTTGCTACCTGCACAGACCTTTCTATCCTAGTTGGTCCTGTTGTGCTTAGGACCTTGTGTCAGATTTTGACATTCTAGGTCAGGGGTCAGAGTTTGAGGAAGTGGGGGCTCATTTGATGAACTGTATAAGGAGAGCACTGCAGGTGGGTTAAAGCTGGAACTATGGGCTGTTAAAGCCGGAGCACATGAGCTGGTTGCCTGGCTAGCAGGTGGGAGGAGGGGCAGAATGTAGCCCAAAGAAAAATAAGCACACAAAAACTGTTAGAGGAGATGAGGACTAGAGATAAAGTGTCTCTCTCTGAGGGTTTTGAACATGCAAAGAGGAAGAATGAAAACACTGGACTACAGTGATTAGAGAGGTCATCAGAGGCCAGGAGTTTAGCGAGCTACTCTAGAATGTCAAGGTAAGCTGAGACCGAGGGAGAAGAGAGCCTGCCGCTAGTTAGTGTAATGTCTGTTCAGGTATCACTCTACATTATGGTCCTTCCTGTAGAGAGTGCCCGGCTTCTGCCCCTACCATCGAGGCCTTTCACTCCGTGTGGTAGGTGCAGTGTGTCTCCCTTCTCTAGAACACTACCTGTTACAGAGGAAGTGTCCACCCAGTGCGTATGAATGACTGGACAAGAAAATGAATGAAAGAATCTTTGTTGTAATGTAACATAGTGGCATATTGAGAATTGAATTATCCTGTGGCTCATAAAAACCTGTTGTCCCTTAATGGTCTTGGTAGTTTCTGAATTATTCTATCAAAAAAAAAAGAATCAATTTGCAAATTACTGGCTTAGACATTGAAATATATTCAGTCTTAGTTGTCAGGCTTTGTAGACGGGAGTATCAGAAAGGAATTTTTGGGAAAGGAAAGAAATGTTGAGCTGCTGTGATTTGGGGTGTGACACCGGCTTCCTGCAGAGTAGCTATGCTTGTTACTGGCTTCTGTACCTGGGTAGAGGTACATATGGTAGAGCTGAAGAAGTGTTTGCACTTCTAAAAGTTCACTGTTGGATTAAACAAAATGTTCAGAGGGAGCATTGTTCTGTGTCCCTTCTCACACACTGTCTATGGTTGAGTTGGAATGCTCTTTCCAAAATGATCTTCACCTCCTGTACTTAAAATACCTCAATAGCTTCTCATCAATAATAAAAAAAAGGATAAGTGGGGCTGGAGAGATGGCTCAGCAGTTAAGAGCACTTACTGCTTTTACAGAGGACCTGAGTTCAGTTCCCAGCAACCACATGGCAGCTCATGACTGTCCGTAATTCCAATTCCAGGGGATCTGATGCCTCAATTCATGAATTTGCTGAAGTGATAACTGCTAGTAATTAATCTGAGAATAAAATAAGGTAAAGTTCTTGGGGATTTCCCACCTTACTGTGCCAGATAACTCAGGCAGTGTGAAACCCATGAAAGCGTCTGAAAATAGTGTTTTTAAATGTATAAAATAGGGGCTAGAGAGGTGATTCTGGTTTTTTTAAGAGCACTTGTTGCTCTTACAGAGGACCCAGGTTCAGTTCCCACATCCTCATAGTGGCTCACAACTATCCATAACTCTGGCTTTAGGGACTGTATGCCCTTTTCTTACTTCTATAAGGCACCAGGCATGTACATGCTATACATATATACATGCAGGTAAAACATTCATATATTTTATTTAAATGTTCTTTAGACTTGAAATTCAGAGGTCTGGTTGGTTGGAAAACTAATTAAACCTCAAAAAGAATTTCAAAAAGGCAAAATTGTGATTTTTCACAGAGGTACTGTCTACTGGAGTCACCAACACTGGCCAACTGTGAAGTATTGAGTCTTGAGAGAATAAGGAATCAGATGCTGTTCAGATTAGGCCACTTCAAGTGTCTGGTAGAGACTCACTCAAGAAGGACCACACTTATAATTTCACCATTCATGAGGCTGAGGCAGGAGGATTGTGAGTTGGGCTATGTCTTAGTCAATGTTTTATTCCTGTAAAGAGACACAATTACCATGGAAACTCTTATAAAGAAAACATTAAATTGTGTCTTCCTTATAGTTCAGAGGTTTAGTCCATTATTCACATGCTGGGCAGCATGGTGGCACACAGGCAGACATGGTGCTGGAGAGGTATCCGAGAGTTCTGCATCTAGATCCGCAGGCAACAGGAAGAGAGAAACACTGGGCCTGGCTTGAGCTTCTGAAACCCTACAGCCCACCCCCATTGACATGCTTCCTCCAACAAGGCCACACCTTCTCCAACATGGCAACATCTCCTAATAAGTGCCACTTCTTATGAGTCTGTGGGGGCCATTTTCATTCACACCACCATAGGCTACAAAGAGAGGTATTGTGTCAAGAAACCAAAATGAAACAAAACCAAAATATCCCTGCTCTGGCACCAGGCCCGTGTTCCTTGTACTTGTGTGCTTGGTTTCTCTTCAGTAGCATTAATCACGTATCATGCACAGTATTTATGTTGACTGGGGTGATTTACGCTGACTTGAATTCCTCTGCGTGGAATGCCGCATTTTGACGTCCACGTAGTAAGAGCTGTTTGATGACATCAGGCTAGATTTTGTCTTCCACTGAGAAGTTGATTAAATTGAAACTGGCCTAGGCACTGTTCTGTGATGTGCAGTTATCCAAATCTCTTCTTTCCACTCATGTGTGAACACAAGGGGACATGGCAGCAGCGACAGGAAGGTAGTGCAGCCCCAATGGTAGAACCTGGAGAGGTGCATTTGTTTGCACTGTGCTGGGATAGCGGCTTTCAATTCTGTTAGATTTGAAACATCAAAGCTCTTCCAGTTTTATCAGCACAGCCACAGACTTAGAACCACAGCAGTGATGTTTTCAGGTGCAACAGCAGACCTTGGTGTTCAGGGCTCACCTGTGTGTCATGTTCTGAGTGTCATGTTCTGAGTGTCATGTTGTATGTGCCAGGAATATTTGCACAGTGGTTTTAATGTAAAATTATGTGGTCAGAGAGGATAAATGGGTCTCTTAAAAGCAGAACACCACAGTCCCTTACCATGCTAATGTTTGTCGTGACTTTATAGGGGTGTGGCATGTGGACTGCCACAGTTGCTCTGGGCAGTCTAAAATGATTTTACCGATTTTGGTGGTTATGGAAGTAAGGTTTACTTATCAGAACATCCTCATGTCATAATACCATGTCCCAGCATTTGTGACCATCATTCTGTTTACCAGGGATTTTGCTTTGAAAATAGGGTCTCTATGATCTAGTCCTGGCTAGCCTGGAACTTGCTATGTAAACCAGGCTGACCTTGAACTCACAGAGATCTGCCTGCCTCTGCCTCCCAAATGCTGGGATTAAAGAAAGGCATGTGCTAGTACTCTGAGCTTGATACAGGTTCCTTAAACAGATCATACTGTGGCTCATGTGGTGCAGATACTGCCATATACTTGTTATTTATTTTGGCTTTTTTCTTTGTGTCTCTTGAAGTGAGCCATTATAAAAAGGAAGATGCTTAGCATATCTGGGTTCAGTCTTTTATTGCAAGTACCAGCTCACCAACTGCACCTGGCTTTCAAAACAGGGAAACTGTGCCTGGAAAGGTGTGTCTTTGTGAACTGTAAATCTGCAAGTGTGCCATGAGAACCAAGCACGTTCTGTCGCTAGGTTTTGGGGTGGTTTTTTGGGGGGGGGGGGGAGAGGGGTGTTTGTCCTTTCCCCACTCTGTATTCATATGGTTCCGAAGGGAACTGGAAGCAAATGGTCAGCGCTGATTCACACTGCCTCTGCAGTGGAGGTTGAACTCTATTCTCCCAAGAATGTCTTAGGTTGAAGTCTCATTGGTGGGTCATGGTCATGTGATTTCCATGCCTTCCTCTTGTGAAAGGTTGTGTGGTAGGCACAGCTGGGCTGGGGCTCCTGTTATCTTTTGTGCAAAGGGATATGTCCTTCCCAGGTAATGCCCATGTGTGAAGTCAGGAATGGGGCTTGGACTGTGTCCCCTAGAAGAAAGTTGAGGTGCTGTGGGAGAAAGTAGCAGAGAATTATCCTGTGCTTTGGTAGGTGAAATAGCAGGTGGCCTTAGCCTGTCATTTTGGGAAACCCTTTTTTCCTGTTAATCAGATAAAGATTTTCATTAATTGAGCTTCTAGTCAGTTAAGCTGCAGCTAATTGTGTTTGGTAGATAATTAGGTGCAAACAGAGTAAACATGTCACAAAATACAATGGTGAAGGCAGGGAGTTCAAGGTTGGCCTTAGTATTACAAAGCCCCGAACAGGTCAGGTTTAAGGAAGCCGAAGCTTAAGCTATGAGCTTCTCCACCGAGTAGACCACATCCTCTGCCGTTGTACCGCTATGGCCTGCTATCATTAGTAGTCACTGAATTTTGTTGTTTCTGTAGATTTCAGAGATTGTGATAGGACCTCTTATTTGCTAAAACAAGGAAACAAAAGGCAAAAAGTAGATTTTGGAGAAAAACACTCATCATGAATTTGAAGATAATGGTTTAGATTTGTTCAAAGCAAAATCCTCTTAGAGAAAACTGAAGACTTGTTTCCTTGTGAGGTGAGAAGGCTGTTCCATGGAAGTGTTCTTGAAGTGTGTGTTTTCTCTTGAAGACACCAATGCCTGGGCCTCAGAGGAGTTTTGTGTTTCTTTCTGTGCTAATTTGTATTAGATACCTTTTTTTTTTTTTTTTGAGACAGGGTTTCTCTGTTTAGTTTTGGTGCCTATCCTGGCTCTCACTCTGTAGACCATGCTGGCCTGGAGCTTTGAGCCTTTCCTGGAACTCACTCTGTAGCCCATGTGGGCCTCGAACTCACAGAGATCTGCCTGACTCTGCCTCCTGAGTGCTGGGATTAAAGGTGTGCGCCACCACTGCCCAGCCTAATTTATTCATTCATTCATTCATTTATTTATTATGTATATAGTGTCTTTTAATTAATATACAGTGCTCTGTCTGTATATATTCCTGCAGGACAGAAGAGGGCCTGAGATCTAACTACGGATGGCTATGAGCCACCATGTGGATGCTGGGAATTGAACTCAGGACCTCTGGAAGAGCAGCCAGTGCTCTTAACCTCTAAACTATCTCTCCAACACAAATACCACATATTTGAGTGGCACAGTATCACATTGTTCTAGTGAGGATGATTTGGGACACAAAATTCAGAGTGGAACAGAAATCTCCTCTGTTTCCCCTGCTGTCCCCTGAAGTTCAACTACTTTTTAAACCCTACAGTAATGTTAAAAAAAAGTATCTAGAGCTGGCAGTCTGTGGATAGCTGCTGCTTTGTAGTTTTCCACCAGAGTCTGTTCTGTAAGATATTTTTGAGTTCTGTTTATTTGCCTCTGGTATAGTTAATAGAGAATTCATCCTCTTGATTTCCCTAATGCTTAAAATTATGTAGTGACGGAACTGTCTATAGAAAATAAAAGAAACTGAGTTGCTGATGGTGAGTGGCGCATATTGAAATGTGTGTAATACATGCTTGGGGCCAGCTCTTCCTGGGGAACTTGTCGGTACCTATTCTGATTAAGCAGCTCCCATGTACTGCTTGAGAACATGCATTTCCAGCCACTTGCTGAGTCCATTACTCCTGTTCCTAGACATGCTATAAACAGAAGGGCTCTAGAAGCCTGTGCACAGGGCCTTTATCAGTTTCAGTCAGAAACCTGATTGCCACAGATCCGGCTCAGGCCCTCCGGCTGCATGTCAAACATCTTCACCCACTGAGCCATATTGCTAGCCCCGAGATCCTCTTAATTTATATGGTTTTTGCATATTAGAGTATTAAAACTGTAAAAATCATAATTTAGAGGGCTGGAGAGATGGCTCAGAAACTGAGAGCGCTTGTTACTCTTGCCCAGGTTCAGTTCTTAGACGTCACATGGTGTCTTACAACCACCCATAACTTCAGTTCGAGGGAAGCCAGCAACCTCTTTTTACCTCACTGGTCACCAGGCACACATATGGTGCGTGACCTAAAATGAAATAATACATTTTTTAAATCATGCTTTGGGCTAGGGAGATATCTCTGTTGGTAACATGCTTGTCATGGAAGTGTGAGGACCTGAGTTCAACCGTCAGAATGTAGGTTTAAATAAAAACAAACCAACAAGTCAGGCATGATGGTGTATGCTTGTTATCCCAGCACAAAATATGCTTGTTGGTTGTTTTTTTTTTTTTTTTTTTGTCAACTTAACACAAGCTAGGGTCATCTGGGAAAGGGCCAGCTCAGTTGAGGATTTTCCTTCCTCATATTGTCAGGAGGCAAGTTTGTGGGGCATTTTCCTGATTAGTGACTGATCTGGTTGGGCCCAGCATAATTTGGTTGGTGACACACCTGGGCAGGTGGTCCTGGGAGTATAAGAAAGCAGGCTGAGGTAGCCTTATGGAGCAAGTCAGTAAGCAGTGTTCCTTCGTAGCCTGTGTTCAGTTCCTGGCTTGAATTCCTGCCCTGTCTTTTCTTCACAATGGAATATGACTAAGAAATGTAGACAGAACAAACCCTTTCCTCCCCAAGTTGCTTTGGGTCATGGTCTTTATTACAGCAGTAGATAAGCTAAGACACTAGGGAAGCTGGGAAAGAAAATTCCTAGGGCTCTCTGGCCAGCCAGATGGATGACTCCTGAAGGAATACAGCCATGGTTGTCCTCAGGCTTATGTGTATACACATAGAGGCAACAATCACAATTTGTCTTTCTAGGTACAGGATGAAAAGACTCTCAGCTCAGATTCTTGGTGTTTTGTTCACTGTCTAATGGGACAGTCTTTATTCATGACCAACTCATCAAGACCTTGCCTATGAAATCCTAGTTTTGCTTCCAAGTTGCTCTGACAGATTTCCTTTTCTGTATATTCAGAGATAAAATTCTTTGTTTTGTTTTCTTGTGGTGATAGGGTTCAAAATTAGGACATTGTGCATGCTAGCTAGTGGCAAGTAAGTGCATTACCACTGAGCTACAACTCCAGCCCTTTCTCTCTGCCTTCACAAGGTCCGCCCCCCCCCCCATACAGATTGCCAAAATATCTATAGCATGATGCATCATTTATTGACAGGCCCTGAACCCAAAGGCCAGTCAGTGAAGTGGGCCACAGGCTAGCCTTCAGTTTCCTGCGATCACCTATAGTTTGATTCAGGAAGATTGTCCCATAAGCCCAGAGCCCAAGGAAAAAAATCAAGTAGACTGATTGTACGCAGTACAGAACACTGTGGGAGACCAGCCAGTACATTCGCTTTGGAGGTGTTTTCTCTGCTGTTCACTTTGTTCCCACGGTAACTGGGAGAGAAGTCACTGTGGCCATATTTTCACTGACAGATTTGTTTTGTATTGTGCTGCAAAGGGGTGTTAAGTGGAGGCCCAGGAAGAATCTGAAGCATTCTGATGGTGGGGCATAGCGTGAATTAGTCAGGGTTCTTGAGAGTCACAGAATTTAGGAAATGAATATCTCTCTCTGTCTCTCTGTCTCTCTGTCTCTGTCTCTCTGTCTCTCTGTCTCTCTCTCTCAGTGTGTGTGTGTGTGTGTGTGTGTGTGTGCGCGCGCGCGCGCGCACACACACACACACACACACACACACACACACTGAGATATATATGGGAATATATTGGAATGACTTGCAGGCTACAGTCCAACAATGGCTAGTTGTGAATGGAAAGTCCAAGAATCAAGTAGTTGCTCAATCCCATGAGGCTGTGTGTCCCAGCTGGTCTTCTGTGTGTGCTGGAATCCCAAAGAAATAACCTCCAATGTCAGTGAAGGAATGAACATGCTGAGATGAGAGCAAGCAGGCCAAGAACACAGGAACTCTTCCTTCTTCCATTGTCCTTACATAGGCTTCCAGCAGAAGGTGTGGCCCAGATTAAAGGTGTGTCTTCCAGCCTCAGATTGACAACCAAGAATAGCCATCACAATGAAACCTGCTAGTTACCAAGGGCTGAATTGTGTTTTTCCAGCTGAGTCCATCTCTCCGTAGTACTGTAGCTCTATGTCAAGAACACAGACTTTTTCCAACCCTGGAATGGCAACAGTGCCTATGTGGAGCTGTGAATTCCTTGAAGGACTTCAGTTAGCTCTTCAAGTTTGAATTTTGTTGTTTCTTGTTTTTGTTGTGAGGCAGGATCTTGTGTAGCCCAGGCTAGCAGTGAACTCTCCATGTAGCCGAGACTGGCTTTGAACTCTTGATTTTCTTGTTTCCACTTCCCAAATGATTAGGTTATAGACATGTGCCACCACACTGGCTTTAAAATTTGAAGGCATTATTGGTGCTAAAATTAAAATGATGGAATTGACTGAATGAAAGTAGCAATATATAGGGTAATATATAGGGTAAATTTACTGGTAGGATGTACATGGAAAAGGGTGTTTATTTATATCCAAGGGATTAATTACCATTTTAAAATTGCTACTCACATACTTGAACTGTAAATATTTGAGCCTTCAGCTAAGCTACATTCCTTGACATTGTGCTTCACATGAAGTAGGTACAATATGGCTTTTCTTCTTTTGATACAAAGCCATTTAATAACAATAGAATATAAACTAAGTTCACTATGGAATATTTGAAAAATAGATTAAATTTTTAAGAAAAAATAAAAAGCAAATGAGCATACTTGGCATCCCCAAAATAACAACTGTCGAGAAATTTTTCCTAATTTTTTTCCCTAATTTTTTAATGCAGAAATGTTTAAACTTATGTTCACATTTTTACTAAATGACATCATTCTGCTGGTTTTATATGTTGGTGTTTCATTGAGCATTATGGAGCATGCACATTAAAAGTATTCATTTTTAAGCACTTGGTTTTTTAATTGGAAATCTTTGAAATAATTATAGATTCACTTGCAGGTTTATGGAATAATAAGGTCAGATCCCTTCAACACTTAGTTCAGGGTTCCCAGAGCTGCTTTTCACAGAAGCACAGTGCAGTACTGCAGCTAGGATATTGACGGTGATGCAGTCTATCAAGCAGGTTCACATTTGCCCAGGTTTATGTGTGCTCATTTGTGTGGATCTGGGGACTTAATTTCATCACCTTTGTAAGATGGTTTTGTTGGTTAACTTGACACAAGCTAGAGTCATTTGAGAAGAGAAAACCTCAACTAAGAAAAGATCTCCATAAAAATGGCAGTGGAACAATGTCTGTGGAACATTGTTTTGATTAATGATTGGTGTAGGAGGGCCTAGCCCACTGTGGGTGGTGCTAACCCTGGGCTGGTGGTCCTGAGTTGTGTAAGAAAACAGGGTGAGCAAGCCATGAGGAGCAAGCCAAGTGAGCAGCACTCTTCCATGGTCTCTGCTTCAGTTCCTGCTCACCTTGACTTCTTTGAATGATGGATGGTGACGTGGAAGTGTAAGCAAAATAACCCTTTTCTCCTCAAGTCGCTTTTGGTCATGGTGTTTTATCACAGCAATAGAAACCTTAGCTATGTATCACCACAGTCAACTTACTGAACAAGGCTGGGCTGTAGCTTCATGTATTGACTGGCACACATGGCCCTTCGTTCATTCCTTCCCAGCAACACACTTAAACCACATACTTGTGCCACAGGTTCCACACCACAAGTTTAACATTTATATTCATATCTGCTCCTTTTTTTTTTTTTCCTTTTTCCTATCCTTCTCAGCTTGTGGTAACTACTAATCTCTCCTTAGATTCTGAAATTTCTCATTTCAAAATTGTTATACTTTTGGAATGTACAAATTTTGTAGCTGGGTCATCTAGCCTTGTTTTACTTCCAGATTTCAAGTACTACAGTGAGGCTACTCTGAATATTCATGCAGAGATGGTTGTAGAGTTTCTTTCAGTGTGGCTTTCTCTCTTTCTAGATAAAATGCACAGACAACAGTATTTGGGTGGATGTTAATTCTGTAAGGAAGTGACAAGCAGTTTACAAGAGTGGCCCTGCCGTTCATTACACTTCCCACCTTTCTCAAGGTTGAGCATCCTTAATCCGAAAATCTAAAGTTCAGAATGCTCCAAAATCTAAAACATTTGAAGGCTCTGCTGCTCAGATTCTGGTGTCAGAATTTTGCATTTGGAATTTTCTGGTCTGGGTGGGAATGTGCCTTGCCTATCAGGAGCAAGGGAGGTCCTGGGTTCTATTTCTAATATCAAAGTTACCAATAAAGCTGAGATAATATTCCTGAAAAGTTTAGCTGAGATAATATTCCTGAAAAGTTTCAGACCCGACGTATGCCTTCTCCTCAGGCCCTTTAGAAGGGTCACTTGCCCGTGAGTACAAGTTGGGATTAGCTCATCTTTGTTGGTGTTTACTTGGCAATGCTGCTGTATTTTATCCATTCTGAAAGCAGTGAAGTGGACACCTTGTGTTTTGAACTTACATAATTCCAATGCCAGTTTGTCCTGGACATCTTTTCACGTGCTTGCCTGTCATTTTCCGTCACATATCTTTTATTCAGGGCTTTAGCTCATTTTTAAGTAGAGTTCACACATGAGCATCCTTTGTAAGACCTAACTCTCCCAGTCAACAACTTGCATTTATTTTAAAAAATGTAAAAGCTATTTCTAGAGAAGGTTTGCAGCAAAGCTGAGAATATTACACAGATTTCCCCTGAATTTGCTGACCCTACAAATGAAGAGCCTTCCCAGACTGTAGAGACGCTCGGCAGCTAATAGTGAAGTCTCCTCTCCCGAAGACCTGAGTTTGGTTCCCAATATCTGTGTCAGATAACTTCCAACCTCTTGTAGCTCTAGTTGCTGAGGTTCCTCTGCCTCTGGTCTCCATGGTAACCCATATGCACGCGCAAAAACCCGTGTATATGTGCATACAATTAAAAATAAAAAAAAAAATAAATCTTTTAGAAGTCTTCTCATTTTGCTCCCCACAAGAGAGCCATTAAAGTTCATGAACTGTGGACAGGAAATTATCACCTGAACGTTGTGTTCCCTCGTGCTGATGTGTATTCTGTTGGCTTAGATAAATGTGTAGTGTTGTGTGCCCTCCCTAAACATGCTGGGCCCTGTTCGTGGGTCCTTTTAAATCTTCTCACCTTGGCTTTCAAGTGCCTAAGTCTTAAACTTCTATTGGCTTCAAAGAAATAACTTGTCCTCTAGTAGATTGTATGTGGTATCATACCAAAAGCCCTTTCTCCTACTCTGTGTGTTGAAGATTGTCTCTAAAAGTTACCATTCATTTTTTATTTGTTTGTTCTGTGAATGTTCTTTTTCTCTAGCAGTATTTGCTTAAAGGTGATATTTCATTGATTTAATGATTGTTTTTTTTTTTAATCATTGCCAAAATATCAGGAGTGCATATGTTTCACAGGTCTATTTCTAGGTCCTGTAGTGTATGTCCTTTATCTCTCTGTATGTCCATCCCCTCCCCATACCACACTGTGGTACTATTGTAGTACCTACTGAGTACTAGTAATGAATGGGATGTGTCTCCCCACATCCTTCTTTGCCTGGACTGTTGGGTCTGCGTTACCCACAGTCCTGTTGTCTGGGTTTCTGTGTCTTCCCATGCCCATTTGTAATCCTGTACTCATTGCTAGCTTTCCCTTTAGGGTATTTTATTTGATTAAAGCAATTCTTTCTCTTTTCCTGGGGAATCATGTTGTTCATTTTCTCCCTGAGTACAGTAAAACCAAGTTGATCTTGTGCGTGATTTTATTTATGCCCACCTTAACTCCCTAAACTCCTGAACACCTTTCTGTAAACGTATCTGATTTGCAAATCTTTGATTGATTGGTCTCTTACTTCTTAAGTTCTTTTCCTGTTTAGATTTAGCAGTGTGGCTGGGAATGGGGATGAAGAGATGAAGATGGCTTCACTTGTAATTTCCCAATGCCCTCTTCAAAAGCCAAGCGACTGAGTGTACAAATAAGTGCAACAGTCTGCAAATATTTAAACAGGAAGGTTTTAGGGAGAAATTTCTTCAGGAAATGTTTTCAACAGCATGGCAGCAGAGCGATTTTGTAAATTGTAATGTCTGTCCCTTTGGCTACATAAACAGAAGAAGAACTTTTTTCCCTCTTAACAATGGTTTGGTTGTTCACTTAGGATAAAAGCATTCTAACTCATACTGTACAGTAATGGCATGACAAACTATGGCACTCTCTTCTGGTGCCTTTACACACT
This sequence comes from Onychomys torridus, assembly GCF_903995425.1. NCBI lineage: Eukaryota > Metazoa > Chordata > Mammalia > Rodentia > Cricetidae > Onychomys > Onychomys torridus. The sequence goes on along the minus strand of NC_050445.1, from coordinate 84,039,587 downwards.
TCCAGGGGACCTTGAGAGGAATGGAGTTGAGAGGATAGTTGTTTAGGCATGTTTCTTGATTCCACTCCATGAATAAGATCTAGGGCTTTGGAAGGGAAAGAAAGAAATGGAGAAGAAGGAATTTGCAACTCCCTCGTAATGGCATGCACGTTAGAACAGATGATCTTAAGTAGCTCTTCTGCTGTTTTAGCTAGTGGCCCAGGGAATAACTCACCCTGTTTCCAAACTCCCAGAGGCACTTAAGCCCAGATGATATCACAAGCACAGAAGTGGTGATGCTTTGCCCTTGAGGCCCACTGCAGAGCTCAGGGAAGTAGGTCTGTTCTAGGGACTGATGGAGGACATGTTTGCCAAAATGACTTAAAAGTTAAGGAACCCAAAGCATTTGTTGTTGTTGTTGTTGTTTTAGAGACAGGGTTTCTCTGTGTAGCTTTGGAGCCTGTCCTGGAACTCACTCTGTATGCTTCAAACTCACAGAGATCCACTTACCTCTGCCTCCAGAGTGCTGGGATTAAAATTGTGTGCCAGCACCACCCGGCCCCAAAGTAATTCTTTTTCTTCCTCAAATCTCGGATTTGACATCCAATCCTGCTGTCCCATTATGGCAGAACTTAGGTCATGCTTTCTTTGGGCAGTTTTAAGATACATACCTGACAGTATCACAATATTAGCATTTTTATTTTACTAATGGCTATTACCACCCAACAGTGATCAATGACACTGTAATTTTATACTTTGACAACAAGAGATCATGGCTTAATGTTTTGAGACCTGTGTGGCTTTGCCAAGGCAATAATGAGGTGGGGTTTAGGAATCCAAAGCAGAGGCCAGCTCTGTACTTCCTAAGTTCATAAAAGAATAGAAAGTATAGAGAGAAGAGAGTTTAACGTCACTCCCTCTCCTTCCTTGTCCTTACACTCAGAAGGTAGAAAGCTTTGGGACTAAAGGGAGGAGGGGTCTTTTCTGTCTTCTGAGTAAGGGCTCCCTCTGCCTTTTTCATTCTTGCTCAGGAGAAGGAAACCCCTGGGGAGGGTGGTTTGGGCATGACATCATCTTAGCAGCCCTTGCCCAAACTGGCCCCATGGAAACAAGAGATGTGGGTGATTCTGTCCCTCTGGCATTCTTAAGATTGCTTAAAATACCCTGGAGGGCATGACTGGATTATCTGTGAATTCTGCATCGTATTTATATATTTGGACAATATGGAGTTTAGTTTCCCTGGGTGGATCCTGAAACCAATCCCCCACGAATACAGTGTCTGTAATGTCTACAGTGCTAGACTTTAACACTCTTCTCATTTAGTTTAATATCACACACAGCATCTTTGTACTAGTTGAGTGTATTCATCCATGGGTTTGTGCTAGAGGATGTAGACAGGCAAACCGAAGCTTCAACTGCAGAAGAGCCTCCTCTGGGGAGAAATTGCTTTGTTAGTCTGCAGACATGCTTAGCTGACGAGAAATTAAACAACATGATTGAGGAGGAATAGCAGAGCAAGTGGAATGCTGGGGGAAAAAAGGGTTCTGTTGCTATTTAAGCCCATTATTCAAGTTTGAAGATTGGATGGTTCTTAATTATTCATTTGAGTATCAATGAGGATAGAAAATAGCTATCGTATAGTCACAAGGACATGTTGAAATGACAAAGAGCTTCCCAAATTTCAGAGTAAGAGTGAGGGGGAAATTTTCAGACTTTTTTTTTTTTGAGACTGCTGAATCTATGTAGAAGAAAGATGTTAAACGAGTTGACAGTTCCCTTGTTTGAGGAGTGTGAGCACCCAGGTTGACAAAATTTGAAAAGAACAGCACAGAAGAGAGCCATAGCTGTGGGCTTCCTGTATTTGTAAAACAGACTGTGCTGAGAACCTTGGTAGGCACACAGCCATCGGAATGCTTGCCCTTAAGCCTGCATAGAGGGGTTTTAATTAAGTCTCCATCTTGTGTCTATCCCTACCAAGGCTATCTGTCTCCTTTATCCCATTATGGTTTAGTGGGTCCTCTTAACACCCTTACTTCTTTTATGAGTAGGGGACTTTTTAAATTGCTTAAGAAAGCAAACATCCTGAACACTGGGGCTGAGGAGATTGATAAAGTGCATGCTACCCATCATGAAGACCTGAGTGCAGATCCCCAGCAGCTCTCTGTAAGGAGAGCAGGATGTGGCAGTGCACAGCTCTAAGGCCTGTGCTGAGGGCATGGAGGCAGGTGGATCTTTGGAGCTTGCTGGCCAACCAATCTAGCTGAATTGATGTGCTCCAGGTTTAGGGAAAGACCCTATGTTTAAAAATAAGTTGGAGCAGGGCGATGGTGGCACATGCCTTTAATCCTAGCACTGGGGAGGCAGAGGCAGGCAGATCTTGGTGAGTTCAAGGCCAGCCTGGTCTATGGAACTAGTTCCAGGACAGTCTGGGTTACACGGAGAAATCCTGACTCAAATAAATGAAGGAATGAAGGAATGAAGGAATCAACAAACAAACAAGTAAATAAAAAGGTAATGATTGAGAGAGGAAGAAACCCACCATCAACCTTTGGCCCCTACACATGTTTATTACATGTGTGCACACATGCATGTTCACACACAAATGTGTAACACCACACAAAATACTATCATTTGCAGCATGAATCCTTATTTATTTATTTATTTATTTATTTATTTATTTATTTATTTATTTATTTGCTTACTTACTTATTTTAGAAAGGAAGTCAGTATATGTTCACTCATAATCAATATGGTGACACGTGTCTCAATATTTGTCTCAATATTGTCTCAATTACTTTGTGGATCCAGAGTGGGCAGGGGTGGCTTACACATGGAGATGTGAAGTGTGACGGTGTTGGAGGTGCTGACAGCCAGGTTTGCTGCCAGGTGGAGAGAGTGAGGCAGTCACACTGTGCTCACCTCCCCTGAGTGGTGAATCTGAGTCATGTTTCCTCGCTCTGTTTCCTTCTGGCGTCCTCGTACTGAGAGCTTTCCATCTTGAGCACCTTGCCCCAGACCACTGTTTTTCTTCATTATTTCAGGCTATTGCTAGAACATCCCCTATTGTTGGGATTCAAAGGATACCAGTATGCCACAGATCTTTGCCATGCCTGCTTGTGTCTGTGCTGTTTCTGGGAGCCCAGCAGCCCTCCCTGAGTTCCTCAGTGACCATGGACACTGTTCTTAGTCAGCTGCAATGTCTTTGGCTTGACTCTTTTTTGGTAACAATAATAAGCAAACAAACAAAAATCAATAAATAGGCCGGGCAGTGGCGCATGCCTTTAATCCCAGCATTTGTGATGCAGAGGCAAGCTGATCTCTATGAGCTCTAGGCCAGCTTGGTCTACAGAGATAGTTCTAGGACAGCCAGGGCTACACACACACACACACACACACACACACACACACACACACACACACACCCAAAAAAAACAAAAACAAAAAACCGGTCTCTAAAAACAAAACAAAAAATTAAAAATTAGAATTTGTTGGGCGGTGGTGGTACACGCCTTTAATCCCAGCACTCGGGAGGCAGAGGCAGGTGGATCTCTGTGAGTTCGAGGCCAGCCTGGTCTACAAAGCAAGTTCCAGGAAACGCGCAAAGTTACACAGAGAAACCCTGTCTCAAAAAACCAAAAAAATAAAAAATTTAGAATTCAAAGCTGGGAAAGATGAAAAGTTCTGAAGTTCTGATTACCATTCTTAGGGCTAGTCTCAGCTCAAGAGCTCCTGATTGCTTCTAAAATAATCTACAAATACGTCCCCTAATCTTAATTATATATTTATTCTTTATTATGTATCACCCCATAAAGTTTTCAGTTTCTAAAGGGCCCTCATCAGCCTTTTAAATCTCATGTACATGGAGATATTGAATTAATATCTGTTGAATTAACTTAAATACATCTGTTCCTGTCCCTTTGTAAGTCTCCTTAGAAGGATGATCTGTTATGTTTGCAAGTGAGGGGCAAACTGGGATGTGTCATTCCATATTGTGAACACAATATTGTCCCTCCAGAAAAACACTTGGTTTTGTGTAGTTCATTGAGAAATTCAAAGGATGGTGTGACCATCTGTTTTCTTTAGCTCCCGAGGAAAGAACAAAAGGATGTACTGTGGCTGAGAATGAGGAGTAGGGAGAGAAAAAGAACACAAGAAACAAATCCCTCTTCAGGTTTTTAATGGTTGACTGAGCTGGGGCCTGGACCTCTTTGTCGCCTTCCCTGGTCTGTATAAAAGTCAGTGTCTCCTGCCATGCTGGACTTGACCAGGTCAGCTCCCTGTCTTAGCCCAGTTCTCTGTTTTAATTCGAAACTTTCCCCACCCTCCAGATTGCTTTCAGTGTCTGTGGGTGTGGGTTCCTCATCTACAAATTTAGTCAGCTGACAGTCCGAAGTATTTAGGAAGCAAAAAGACCTCAGAAATTTCCTAAAAGTCTGAACTTGAATTTGTTGCACATTGAGTGTAACCTGAAATCTATACAAATGAAGTAACATGTAGCTGTTTTATTATACTAGGTATTCTAAAAAAATTACTCTGTGTGTGTGTGTGTGTGTGTGTGTGTGTGTGTGTGTGTGTGTGTGTAATTCAAGAAAGGATAACTTGTGGAGTTGTTTCTCTGACTATGTCATGTGGGTGCTGGATGATTGTACTAAGATTGTCAAGCCTAGGCAGCAATGCTTTTACCCACTGAGCCATCTTGTCTGCTCTATATTAGATATTTTATAAATAGTCTAGTGGTGATTTAAATGTGTGTGAATTCTCTGGAGAAGTGGATACCCCACCACATAAGTGACTTGAACAGCCACAGATTTGGAGCATCGAAGGGAGGTTCTTGGGGGGCAGAGAAAAGAATCTCTCACAAAGACACAAGAACAGCTTACATTTGTTGGAAGAAGTAAGATTTCAGAAATTTTAAGTCAGAGCTGAAAATTGCTGCTCCAGTTTCTTCCTGTGGCTTAACCACTATCAGTAATATGATACACATCTTTTCGTGGTTTTTGCTTTAAATACAGACATGTATTTTATATGCTTTAGTTTTTAAACTATAAAAACAATAGTTTTCATCCTTTAATTTATGTCTGTCCTTATGACTGTGAGTACACGGATCCCATTTCTTTTTAATAGCCACATGGATTTTTCCCTGTATGAGTATTCTATAATTAAGTGCTTGTTATTATATAGGTGAATATCTGAATGTTTATAAAGTTTGCTGTTAGATAGAATGCTGCCTGCTATCTGCTGGGCTAACCAGGTGGGTTTTCTCTTTGCAGCTGTTATGTATAAGTCATCATCAAGTGGAATTTTTTGTATGGCCACATTTATCTTAAAAAGTCTGTTATGTTTTCCTTATTCTCCATCATTTCTTCCTGAGTGCAATTCAGCCAAAATTGTCTCTAGCATTAGAACACATTGTTTCTTTGGTTGAATTAATGTAAATTGTTCGGCTTGTGTTGTGAGACAGTTTTGGTTTTATTGTTATTTATGTTTTGTTCTTGGCTCAGTGGGTGGGGCTGAATTCCATTGTAAAAAGCTACCTCATTAATCTGTCTATGATACATACTTGGAATGAGGTCTTTCTAGGTTCATAGTGGGGTTTGCTTGTCTGTTATGCTATTCTGACTGTGACTGTCATTTGAGAATTTCCTCCTTTTTTTCTTCATTTCTCTACTAAGTGTTCTATAGTATAGTATTAACATTTTTTGAGGTTTTAATTTTTCCCCCTTACTCTGTTTCCCCATTTAAAAACACATTTTATGCTTTGGCAGAACTGTGGAATTGTTGACTTCAGCTTTTCAAGCTGGTTTGTTCTAACCCAACATCTTCTATTGTCCTTGAAGCCTAGAGGCCCTGGGTGTGTCATCTACCCTGCATGACACATGTAAGCGAATATCGGAATTTCATTTTAACTTGTCTACATGAGTCTTGGTGTCCCCACATTGTGATTAAGACTGGTGGGCATGGGGGTTGGGGTGAGATTGGAGTGTTAGGTCAGCGTGTCTCTCTCCTAATTTACCATCCTTTATCTTAAGAGGAACAACCCAGTGGGCTTGCTGAGTGTGTGGAAGGTGTGGCTGTGGAGTATCAATGGTACTCGCCCTCCACTGATAGGACCAGGAGCAAGAGCATTCTGGGAGTGTACTTTCCAGTGTCTACAGAAGTTGAGAGTTTATTTATTAGCACCAAGTGCACCTTCAGCGGTGAGGGAGCCTAATCCTCATTTTTAGTATTGACTTGCAGCAAATTAGGCACTTGAAGCCTGTGCTCTAGTACAGTTGGGGCAGTGGTGTATGTGGGAAGTGTACGGCTTCTGTATTCTGCAGCAGATTGTATGAGGGTAAGCTGCCAGCCTGAGAACAGTGGGATCATGGCAGAAGGGGGGACACAGCGAACAAGGGGCAGACTGAAATTTCCTTCTTATTTCTCTTGATGATGACTAGCTTAAGGCAGGGATGACAACTGTCTGAGAACAGAAAGCCTCTGTTGAGAGTGGCTGTGCCAGAAACTAGGGAACGTTGAATTGTTTCAAGAGATGCACAAGCTCTGGCTCCCCGTCCATTTCCCCAAAGTAGTTTCTGTAGATGGAGTTCACAGGCACCTCGCAAGGTTGGGAATGTCTGTGGTCATAAGGTAAAATGAAACAATAGTCTGTGCCTGCAGATAGATTGGGTGGCCTGTCCTCTTCAGTGTGAACAGGAATCCTACTTGAAAGTTTCCTGCTAAGGCTGTCCACCATGCTCTCCTGCCTGTCTGTGTGCCTGTGAGTGTCCTGAGGCTGTCCTCCATGCTCTCTCTCCTGCCTGTCTGTGTGCCTGTGAGTGTCCTGAGGCTGTCCACCATGCTCTCCTGCCTGTCTGTGTGCCTGTGAGTGTCCTGAGGCTGTCCACCATGCTCTCCATGCCTGTCTGTTTGTGTGACCTTATCAGAGTATGCAGAACACACAGGCTGTAGGCTGTCACATGTGTGGAGGGGTCTAAGCTAGTTAACATAATTTTAAAAATTTCTTTTTACATTAAAAATGTGTACTTGTAAGTACATATCTGTGTCTTGGTGAACCCGTGGAAGTCATATGACAATGTTGGAAGTCATTTCTTGCGTTCTTCATGGGTCCAGTGTTCAGTGGCAGGTGCCTTTAGTCCTTCTGATTGGCTCCTTCACATAATTTCGGAGACCTCTTGTGATGCGGCCACTGCTTCTCTGGCTAGTGTCATCTCGTGTCCCCCATTCCAATGTTAGGCCTTATTGAGCTGCTCTGTGTGTTTCTGTATGAGGCAACCCCATGTGGAAGGCATCCACATTTTGCTTAGGAGAAGTGTGGGGAGAAATGGCTCTTACTTTGCCAGTTTGAATGTGTTAGGTTTTAATAATGTAAGTGAAATTTCTGTTAGTTCTGTGCTAGGGAATAACAGTTCTCTATTCCCAGAGCCCACATTTTATGAGATTTTTGCCCCTAGGGTTCATAGTAGACAGAGGGATTATGTCTAAAAGTCTCTGGGTTGTTTCAGAGCTGGAAGCATCCTAGATGCTCAGCCACAGTGCTTATAAGGCCTAACAAGTAAACTGAGGGTCATGGTGGGCATAGAGCAGACCGTGGCAGAGCTGAGTTCAGACTTGTCCTCAAATTCAGGAAAGACTTTCTGACGGTAGCAGGTGGAGCTTACTTAAAATCCAGTGTCCCTAAAGCACTGTGCCTTTGACCTCTGGGTGACAACAGTTAAGCAGTTGGACTACAGAGGTTGACTCGTAATTAATTTTCATTTTTTCCATGTTAAATAGATGTGGATTACTTTGGTGGATGGCCCACAATTCATCTGAAATTTTAAGATACGAGCCATCACACAATTTGAATATTGAAGGGAGTGACCAGACTTCCCCTACAGTTCATGCTGTGTCTGGCTGAGAAGGCCCAGTAGTAATGGGTATTATCTGCCACACTATTAACAGTAACCTGTAGATGCCTTTTTCCCGTGGAAAACTTGGAGGGTTCATCTGCTTAGAGTTCCTGGGTTCAGAAGAACCCTCCAAGGCCAAGTAGAAGCACAGCAGTTCTGCTTGCCACCAAAAGGTGGCGACAGTGGTCGTTTATTGGATGCCCTTTTGGGCTTAAAAACTTACTTTTTAACAGTCACCTTCTCAAACTCTAAAGCATTAATTAAGGGACTGGGAGACAAGAAAACAATTGTTCATTCTTGATCACATTATGTTGTCATATCATTTAAGATGAGTTGATTTTCTTCTTTGTAATTCTTAGTCATCAAGCAAATTAGAATAATTTTCTTCCACACTTTAATGCTAGGGGAAGGCCTGCCCTCGAGGGAGTGCAATGATATGCATGTTTCAAAGGAATAGACTTCAGTTACAGCTACAAATCTGCTCTCTGAGATCAGTCCCTAGAAAATGGTTGTAGTGGTATCAGATCATCACTTCATTAATTAATAAAATGTAATTCCTGGTCAGAATTTTATCGCAGTCTCTAAGACATCTACCCCTTCTCTGACCTTCACAGGCAATGTCTGCCTGGTATTCTTGTGGTCTTCCCATGTTGTTGTTGTTGTTGTTGTTCTTATTATTATTATTTTTACCTTAAAATCAGATGCTCAGGACACAAACATTTTTATTCTGTTTCTACATATTGTGCCCTCACTGCTGTGACTTGAAATCCACCCATCAGTGGCTGAAAAGCAATCAAAGGTGGCGTCTTCTCAGCATTAGATCTGATAGATACACCAGCACTGTCGGCATTGGGGAACCCCTGGCGTGTCTGGATAGACAAACCAGACTTACTTTCTATAGCACTTTCATTCAGTAGATGAAGTTGTGGGCTTGAAGTTAGGATCCAGGATTTTTACACTAACGCCCACATGTCTGTGTTCATGTCTACTCCCTACCTTTCTCTTGTAGCATTTGCCCCTATGACTGAGTGTCTGAAAGCATGGGCGTGTTCTCTAGTGTTAAACCGAGCCTGAGATTTCTAATGAATCTACTTGATGACAATTCTAGTTTGGGTTGGTTTGTTTGTTTTTCACTTTCGATGCAGCAGCCCCTTTGCATGATGGGAACATACATCTCTAATTTGAGGTGAGTGTTTTATACCTCTCATAGGTTAAAATGAAAACTAGCCTTTTCCCCACATGAAGACTCTGCCTGGGTTTTGTGTCTACAATGTAAAGATTGTATTTGTGTCAGTGATTCTGTTTTAGACAGATATTCTTATAGGAATGAAGATTGGAGTTGTACACATATTTTTCCTAGTGGTTTGGACCCATGTTTGTGGTGTGGATTAGAAGCCTGGGGGAGGGGCGAAGCAGGTGGTCTCCAGAGCATTGCACAGTCTGGACTGTGAGCTGTGAGAAGGTCTTAAACACAATCTGGTTATGCCACTTTACCCCTACATAAAGTGGTGGATACAGAGGGACCTGTGACTTTTGCAAGATGACATTTAATTTGTAGGTGATGGCTACTATAATGCTCATTTTCTAGGTCCTTTTATTCTGAGTCTTGTACCTAAATTTTAATTTTTCATTAATTGTTTTTTTAATTTACTCATCCATTTATTTATTTTGCAGGACTAGTATTTTGTGTGTGTGTATTTTTAAGTTAATAACTTACTAGTATCTACTCTTCACGCAAACTTATGAGTGTATCATGGCATTGTTGCACTTGTACACAATGCACTTTGAGTGAATAATCTCAAGTTCTTACAAGAACCCGTTCTCAATAAACATTGGGTACCTATTAAATAACTTAAATTATATTACATCATTATAAATGTAGCCCAAGACAGTAAATGATGCCTCAAAAGAAGTGAACAAAGTACTTCAGCACATTCTAGAGCCCCAATACATGTGTGTTGACTCCTTCTTGATTGAAGAATGGGAATGTGTGCCTTTGGCATATGTGTCCTTGTCTGGAGCTCATCTCCATATTAGCTTTGTTGATAGTTGAGGCTGCTAAGGGAGGGAATCAGAGCCAATAAGCCCTAGTGGTATTTAATTTATTAAAAGTAATGCTGTGCTTATCAGCTGCTTGGTGCCACATTCCCACCTGCTCTTCCTTTAATCTTCTAAAAGACAAACCAGGCAGATGGGGCAGGGGAGGAGGGGGAGCTTGAGTTTTCCTTATGGTGGGATCTTTCCAGTACATCTTAGTTAGATTGCAAACTCCCTGCAGGCAAAAACCCTTGTTGTACTTTAGCAATCAGTAGCCCAGACTGACTAGGCTTGTGCCTGGTAGTTTTGATGCTCCACAATTATGGAGTGTTTGACCTACAGTCTTTAACGGTGTGATGGTTTGAAGTGTTGTACCTGTACACTTTCAGTGCAGTGTTCAAGAACTGAATTGTATAAGATATTCAATCTTTTGTTATAAAAGAAGCTTAGTATTGGATGATTTTGGGCCAATCACAGGCTGATGTAGTTCTTAGAACATGTTAAGGAAGGTCAGTGTGGTCTGTGGTGTTCAGCAAGTTTGGTTTATTGAGTGAATTTTCACAGCTTGGTGTGTTTAGTTGGTGGATTCATTGGTAGGTAACTCTACTGTAAATTGAAGAACATCTGTATTTGTTAGATTGAGGATTCATGACAATGTCTCGATTTTTATGTAACCTCTAAAAAAAAAAGCTAAGAATTCAAATGAGTCTATGCTTGAGTCACATAAAACTCTCAATGGTGATAGCATTTCTGTATATTCACAGAACTACACACATGTACCCATGTGAACATGCATGGATATTTATATATACATAGGTGTGAATGAGACTGTTTCCCTCATGCTCAGGTATTGGAAAACTCGGCCCCCAGGTGTTGGTACTGTTTGGTGAGATGCTTCAGTCTTGCTGAAGGAAAAACTCAGTGGGTAAAGTCTGTAAGAGCTCATAGCCTGGTCCTACTTCTGGTTTGGTTTCTTTCCTTCGTGTTTGTGGTCAAAAATATGAACTCTCAACCTCCTGCTCCAGACACCATGCCTGATATCACCATGATATTTTTTTCCCTCTATAAACATAAGCCAAAATAAGATCTTCCTTCCATAAGTTGCTGTGGTCATGGCATCTTATCACAGTGACAGTAACTAATACATATGTCTACATATATCATATATGTGTGTACATGAGTACACCCCCTCTCTCTGCATGAGTGTGTGTGTGTGTGTGTGTGTGTGTGTGTGTGTGTGTGTCTGGATGTGTATGTGGTCTGATAGTGTTGAGCCACTGGTTCTGGTCACTCAATATGGAACTGGGAAGAAATCCTAGTTACCCTTTGGTTTCATGAGAAAATCCAAGCCTACTCCAGCACAGTCTATTGAATAATACCATATGCTAGGCAATATACTAGGTCCTTTAAGTATATTAGTTACTTTAAACTTCATATCATTTCCATTGTAATGGAAAAACCGAGGCACAGAGAATTTAGTAAACAGCCCAGGGTCACACAGTTTTTAAGAGCTGTTATAGAGATCCTTGTAAGCTAGATTTAAAATGGATGTACTGTATACCACCATTATACTGTAATTGCTCAGAAAGTCCTCCACAGGCGCAGATGCATCTGGGGGTGTTGAGAAGTTGATTCCTCCTTTAGAGTGCAGAGCAGTTCTTTAGAAGACACCTGTCCTTCCTGCTTCACTCTGGGCTCCCTCATGTGCCCTCCCTTCCCTAGTCTGTGCTAAGCATGCAGCAAGCTCCTTCTGAGGTCTCCAAGGGCCTCAGCAAGAATAATTAAATTTTACCTTCTGGCTGCTTTTCTCACAGGAACCAGCCGACATGGAATTGCGATGAACCAGACTGTTCGATGCTGATGCTCTCGCTCTGCTCCATCCAAGCCCCCCCCCCCCCAACCCCAGCCCCCTTCGCCACACACTCTCATACCTTATTGACTTGCGGTTGGTTCCTGAAGGCCCAACCTGTTGTGTCCTCCTTCCCGAGAGCCCTTATAATGTCACCAACTAATTTTGACAGGTGCCTTTGAAACTGGAATGTCTAAATTTGATGTCTTTCTCCTCTGTTCCCGTTCATAGCGAAGAAGTCCCATTTCTAGTCACTGTGACTAGAGAGGATACTGCCATTCTTCAAATAGAACATTCCTTCTTCATGTGCTCCATCCGTGGGCTGACAAGGTGATTCTCTGGATGTTTTGTAGGTCTTAGATGGGTTTGTGCTACTTCCTCTCTGCCCAAGGATGGCTTGCTTGTGTGTTCATGCAGTGAATGTTGCAGTAATGGAACTTCAGAAGGGACCCAACACTGCCTGTTTGAATGATCTATGATGAATCTGCACACTGAATGTGAAAGGTCCCTCACATTGTTTTGAAAGAATAGTGCATTGTGACTGTCTGGTTACATCTTTGTGGCTTTGAACACTAAAACACGCACATGCATTAATTTGGCAATACATAATTAAAAGATACTTGGGTGGTGGAGGAAGCCAAATTCAAATATGATTAAGCAATGAGGGAAGGTGAAAAAGAAAAATTCAAATTTGTTCAGATTTTCACCACCCAATCTTACTTATCTTGCCCCACAAGCACTGTTAAGTGTCAGGTCTGTTTTGTGACCTCTAGGTAGCACTTTGAGTGGTCAAGTCCAGCTTTTCTTAGACAACTTCCTCTAGTTTCAAGCTAACATCCAGTTGTTGGACCCTTCTGCGATGTCAGCTCTGGTTGCCTGAACCTGGGCTGAGCTTGTCTGTGCTGGATGAGATGCTGCTCCTGCTGCAGCTACTACGTTCCTGGCTGGCACGTAGAAGACCAAGGCAGGGAACATATTCTGGGCAATGAGGTGGGTCAGTCGATACCCATCTTAGAATAACACATCCATGTAGGGCTTGAGCCATCGTGCCTCACAGGTTGGCAATCACGAGCAGTTGAGGTTGGTGGCAGGACCACTCACTGCCTGGAGAAAGGTCCTTGTGAACTCCAGGTTCATAGAACTGAACTCAAACCAGCTTGACTGGCCACAGTCCAGCCAAGCCTAAGCCACCATCATGGTTGTGTGTTGTATTTGAAACATTGTCGTTTGCCCTTCAGGCCTTCTCAGAGTTTTTACTATACCTTGTGTGGTTGTCTACAAGATTTTATTACACATGGCATTTTCCAAAACTCATTTTTCAGTGACTTCCTTCTCATCACGTTTCATCAACATGTTGGCTGCGACCCCTTTGGGGGGGGTTGTCAATGCCCCTTTTACAGGGGTTGCATATCAGATACCTCAAATAGCAGATATTTACATTATGGTTCATAACAGTAGCAAATTTGCAGTTATGAAGTAGCAACGAAAATAATGTTATGGTTGGCGTCACCACAACATGAGGAACTGTATTATAGGGTCACAGCCTTAGCAAGGTTGAGAACCACTGTTGTAGAGGAACAAAGTCTGAGGAATTCTATATTACAGTAAAAAGTTGTTAGACCCCCAAATCCATTTGTGTTCTTTAAGATACTGTTTATAGAAACCATGTTTATACCTCTGAAAAAATTACCCCCTTTTTGAGACAGAGTTTCAACCATATAGCCCTGGCTGTCCTGGAACTCCCTCTTTAGACCAGGCTAACCTGGAGCTCAGAGGTCCACCTATCTCCACCTTAGGAATAATGCCATGTGCTGACACCTAGCTTCTTTTGTATTTGGTTATTTTTTAGTTTTGAGACGAAGGGTCAGTGTAGCCTGACCCTGAACTTGGTATGTAGCTCTGCTACCTTGAACTTCTGATCCTCCTGTTTTGGAGTAGGGGCATGAATGCAGTGCTGGGGAGCCAATGCAAGAGCTTCATGTGTGCTATACAGGATTTAGTGACTGAGATACATCCCTGAGCTCACCTCTGATTCTCCTCTGGTGTCTTTTATACATTGCTCTGCTTGTTAGCATAGTAGTACTTGGTGAACATATGTGTACAAATGAGAAGTTTGAAAGAGGTGATAAGTTTGCTGAGAGTGACAGGTTGCCAATGGCAACCACACAAATCCCTGGCTCTCCACTTGGTACAGAAAAGCATCTTCAGCAGGTGGACTCCTAGCTAGAAATTTGAGTGTGATTACTTTTTTAATGACCATATGGAAGGTGTTAGAAGTTTTTCCCTTTTAAAAATGATTTGTTGAAATTACTTCCTGTAAGATTTAGAGCAGTTTCTAAGCATGAGCCATGTATAGGGCAGCCTCTAGAGCATGCAGGTCAGAACGGGGTGGTACAAAATGGAAAACTAGGTAGATTAGGCTCCTGGGAGTTCTGTGGGTTCTGATGAAGAGCATGACACAGTGCAGTGATAAAACACAGGTTTGTAAGTGAAGAACCTTTAAAACATTCAGATTTCTGGACGGAACTGCTCAGAAGCTTAATTGGAGAAAAACGTGCTAAAGTCTAAAATACATATTTATTAAAGGAAGGTCTGGATTTGTTCAGTTCTGGTCATCCATGATAGCTGTGTTCTGCACAGTCACCATGAACACCGGAGCTAACACTCAGCTTCTGAGGAAAATGCAGGACTAGGTCCCTGTGGACCTCTGGTAGCATTTTATCCACTAATCCACCAGAATCTTATGTTTTTTGTGTTTGTGTTTAAAGGCACTTTATTTATACCTACATACATACCTACTGTCTTAGTCAGTGTTCTATTGCTGGGAAAAGACACCATTACCATGGCAACTCTTATAAAAGAAAGCATGGAACTGGGACTGGTTTATTGTTGAGAGATTTAGTCCATTATCATCACAGCAGGAAGCATGGCAGCACTCAGGCAGACCTGGAGCTAGAAAGGTAGCTGAGCCTTCTCCATCCTGATCCACAGGCAGAAGGAAGAGAGAGAGTGGGTCTGGCTTGGGGTTCTGAAACCTCAAAGCCCACCCCTGGTGACACATTTCCTCCAACAAGGCCACCCCCCCAACCCTCTCAGATGCCACTACTCCCCGGTAACCAACCATTCAAATATATTAGCCCCAGGGGCCATTCTTATTCCAACCACCACATCACATTCCCTGACTCCCATAGGCTTGTAGCCATGTCATAATGCAAAAATGCATTCATTCCAACTTCTGAAGTCCATACAGTCAGCAACAGTCTCAACACTGTTTAAAAATCAAAGTTCAAAGTCTCTGATACTCATAGCAATCTCTTAACTGTAACCCCTGTAAAGTGAAAATTAAAAAGCAGATCACAGGGGGCTGGAGAGATGGCTCAGAGGTTAAGAGCACTGACTGCTCTTCCAGAGGTCCTGAGTTCAATTCCCAGCAACCACATGGTGGCTCACAACCATCTGTAATGAGATCGGGTATTCTCTTCAGCCTGCAGTCATACATGCTCTATATGAAATAAATAAATTAAAATAAAAAGAAGATCATATAGTTCCCACAACACTGGCACAGAATGTACATTCCAAATTGGAGAAAAGGGAGCCCAGTGAGAAAATACTGGATCAAATCAATAATGAATTCCAGCAGAGCAAACACAAAATTCTACGTCTCCACAGCTACCTACATCTCAGAATACAGCCCAGCACTGGCCTAGAAATTACCATATAGCCCAGATTGGCCTCCAACTGGCAATCTTCCTGCCTTGGTCTGTTTGGGCTGGGATTATTATAGACGTGTGAACAGTTAGTTATCCATTACATTATGCATATTTCTCATAAAGCACACAATCCTGCTTTTTGATGTATAATTCAAAGCCACTGGAAAGAGATGATATTTTCCAGACCCTGGCTAACATGGCTGACATTTTCTTTGGCTTTAGCCTCATGACATAGATGCCTACGGTGCTTCATTTACTGCCCAATTTCACAAGCTTCCAGTTTTAGTCTGTTTCTTCATATCTCAGCTTTGTCACTGACAGACGTTGGTCTCGTTTGGGGAATTGCTTCTTCCTCTGTCTGAATGCACCTTATTGTGAGTTGGTTTGTCTTGATTTCACCATCAGATGCCCTAAAACTCATGACTAAATGAAGCTTAGCTAGCACCCATGAAAAGTACATCATGGCTGTGTCTTTAGAAGCACTGGGTGGCCTTCTTTAAGAGGGCATCTTTAACAGAAATCACACATAAAAAGCACAAAAATGTGAGAGGATGGCAGTGAATAAATGGTGAGGGGGCATTTGTCTACTGTGTAAGAACTGAAACAAGAAGGCAGGATGTTATCATGTTTATCCTTTGCTGGGAACATACGCCTTATATGAGAACAATCTT
Organism: Onychomys torridus; assembly: GCF_903995425.1. Taxonomy (NCBI): domain Eukaryota; kingdom Metazoa; phylum Chordata; class Mammalia; order Rodentia; family Cricetidae; genus Onychomys; species Onychomys torridus. Next base: position 84,023,452 of record NC_050445.1, on the reverse strand, counting down.
TCAATGCGTTTTACATGTCTATAAGTGACTAAGAAAATATTTTGTATTGATTTCAGGTTTAAAATGACATTTGGGAGTTGGTTTAATAGTATACCCCATTAGCAGTGTTATAGTAGTAGATTTTACCCTAAGGCCTTTGGCCTGTCTAATCAGAGATCATGAACCCCAGTAATTGGGCCAGGTTCCATTATGGAGCAAGTCTTAAAACTGACGAGAAATGTTTATGTCCAGGACATTTGTGACACTATTGTACCAGTAGACATTTGCAAGGCAGGTTATTCTTGTAGCTTGCAGAGCTCACTTCTGGGTATGGTTGATGATTACTGTCTTCCTCTAGTAGAATGCATAACCACTAGCATTATGAAGAGCAGCCAGTAGAAAGGAAGCTTCCAGGTCACTATCTCTCATTACTTTCATGTTCTGTGATTCAAGTGTGTAAAGCATACCGACACAATACTGTCTTGCTGCTAATGGGACGTATTATTAAACTGATTTCTAATGACTTCTTGTTGTACCCCTAGATGAGTGAGTCTCTCAGACCCTATCAGAGAATGTTCATGTGCAATAGATGGTGATTGACACAGAGACTCACAACTGGTCAAGGAGCAGAGACTAAGAGACTGTCCAGTGCTCAGCCCCAAATAAAACATCTGTATTGCAACTCCCCCCTCACAAGGTGCAGAGACCTTTGCAGAGGAGGGTGGAGATACAGTAAGAGTAGAAGCAGTACATGACTACAGGGAAGCAGTGGTTTCCAGACGTAGTAGACAGTTGCACATAGGAGCCCGCAGTAGTTATGACAACGTGCACAAGGATCTGAGCACCTCTTGAGGTATGCTAGGCAAGTACTACTGGCTAAGTAACACCTCAAGTCCTCATTTGTTTGTGTGTGTTTGTTTTTTGTTTTGTTTTGTTTTCTCTGTGTAGCTCTGACTGTTCTGGAACTCACTCTGTAGACCAGGCTGGCCTCAAATTCATTGATCTGCTGACCTTTGCCTCCCAAGTGCTGGGATTAAAGGCGTGCACTGCTACCACCCAGCCGTCTAGTTTACTGTCTTATTATCAGTCACCTTTGTATTTTTTTTTTATTTTCACAAATAATAATAATAATAAAAAGCAGAAGGATTACTGAAAATGCTAATAAGTTTAGGACAGAAGCTGAATCAGAACAAAGAAAAGGTGAATGAAATAAAAATCATTAGAAGATTGGGATGTACCACTGCCCCTCCTTCTCCACCCTCTGGGTTAATACTGACATATTTATCCCTGAAAAAGCCACACTGTTTACCTCTGGTGCTTAAGTGAGCAGCCTGGCTTAGTTTTAATTGAGAAAGACTCTTCTAAAATAGGAATTAGTGAACTTCTCCTGGAAATACTAGGAAGCATTTGGTTTAAGCTTAAGGACCATACAGTCTCTATAGTAATAACTTGATTCTGTTTAACATTAAAGTAGCATCAGTCAGGAAATGACCAAAGGACCATGTATATGTCCAAGATGACTTCTGAGACAGGTGGGCTATTCCAGAGCAGTGTGACAGGTCAGTAAGAATGACATGATGGTGTGTTTGTACTTCCTAATAATGTTTCTTTATACTGTGTAAAGAATACAACATGAAGTTTTAATACATATACTCAGAGTGAAAGGATCACAGCTCTCTTCCTTTGTTCTGTGGTGGGAATATCTAAAATCTATTCCATTGTGTATTACAGTGTAGTCATGTGCACAATAATATTCCCACCAGTGACAGAAATGATATGCTATGGGGTCCAACAGGATGACATCAACAATATGACTACTGTAGCTGTCGTTGTGTATATGCACTCTGGTGTCACACATTGATGACATCACCTGACAGTGAGTTTCTGAGAACACAGCCTAGTTGCTAAGTGATACAAATTCTCTCACCTATGACATTTCATAGAATGCTCCCAACAGTGCTGCCATCTTATTATTACAGCATATACTAAAGAGAAGAGGGAGAGGGGAAAAGATGAAGAACAGTTTATCTGTTTGTAAAAGGATGAGTATCACTTCATTACCACCATAAAATGGTAATAATAAGTCCTCAGTCAACATGTGCTTATCTGAAGTATAGTTCTAGGGCTATTAATCATATATAGTGCTCAAAAGGACCTGGTGAGGCAGCTTCCAGTATTGCCATGTTTTAAAAACTGCCAGGCGGTGGTGGCGCACGCCTTTAATCCCAGCACTCGGGAGGCAGAGGCAGGCGGATCTCTGTGAGTTCGAGGCCAGCCTGGCCTACCAAGTGAGTTCCAGGAAAGGCGCAAAGCTACACAGAGAAACCCTGTCTCGAAAAACCAAAACCAACCAAACAAATAAATAAATAAAAATAAAAACTGGAACTAAGAGAAATTAAACTGTTTACTCAAAGCCCTCTCACTGTTAAGGGCAGGTGGAAGGCAGGTTGGTTTCAACTGTTCTGCCCAATCGGTTCTAGCTTTACATGGAGAAACATAGTTAATCCCTATCAATGGTTCCTTATTTGTATCTTTGCCTACTCACTAAAAATTTTTAAAGTTTTTGTAAATTATTGAGAATTTTATAGTTTATTTTGAACATTTTCATCCCCATCTACCATCTCCTGCCAGATCCATCCCCCATTCCATATTTGCACAACTTTGTGTCCTCTTTATTTTCTTTTCATTTTATTGTGGTTTGGTTTTCTAAGACAAGAGTTTTTCTGTGTTAGCTCTGGCTATCCTGGAACTTAATCTGCAGAACAGCCTGGCCTCAAACTCTGCCTTCCAAGTGCTGGGATTAAAGGTATGTAACACCAATGCCTGGCTTGTTTCCTCATTTTTTTTTAAAAACCCATCAGTGGAGACACATTCCCACATTCTGTAGGTCCAGTACTCATGCAGCAAGATTGTGAGTTCCAGGTCAGCCTAGGGTATATAGCAAGACTCTATCAAGAAGACAAAACATTGGGATTTGAGTTATTGCTTAGTGTGGGAGTCTATGGGAAACCAGCTCCCACCTTGCTCCCACCTTTTGAAGGGTTCTTGGTTGGAGGAGAGAAGAATGAGGAAATATTAGGTAGAAAGATAGACCTAGACTACAATGACAAAGAGAAAGATAGAGACACAGGATAGCTTTGGGAGGGCTCTGGGTCAATACCCAGTCATGCCTTGAGACTTCATTCAAAAGGCTTTTTATGATATGCCAAGAGGAGAGGCAAAAGAGCTCCCCCTTGCAAGATCAAAGGACAACATACAGCCAAGTGTGGACCCTTCCAAATACCTGTGGTCAAATAATCTGATTATGTAGCCCTGCTGGGTATAGCAAGCTCAGATTTTCTGATCCTGAGTAAGGTCTTAACAAAGAGCCTCGTATGGGCCCCCACAACTTAGCTGGTAGAACTTGCCTAGCATGTCTTAGACCCTGGGTTCTAGTTTTAGCACCACATAAAACTAGGTGTGCTGGCACATGCCTGTAATTCCAGCATTAAAGAAGTTGAGGTAGAATGTTAAGAATTTCATGGTCATCCTCAGCCACACATTGTATTGACAAGAAATTATTTAGTTTGTAATTTGCACATGATGATAGAAGGATTGTTTGACATTTGCTTTTCTCTCCACTCATTCTGAGTTCTAGGCTAGCAATCTAGAATGGCTTTTTTTTTTTTCCCCTGCTGGCACCCCTCAACCCAGGAGGGCATATATGTTCACAATTTATCTAATTACATTCCAACCTGTGAGTGGATATGAAGAAAAAGATTTGGGGCTTTTCCTTTCCTTTTCTTTCATTCTTTCTTTCTTTCTTTCTTTCTTTCTTTCTTTCTTTCTTTCTTTCTTTCTTTCTTTTTTTAAGCTCTAAACTGATGTCAGGAAACATGATTTTGTGTCCTGAACAATGCGTAATTTATTTCAGAAAATGGAATCCTGGGGTGTAGTTTGTTGTTTTGTCTTATGTGCGCGTGTGTGGTGGCAGATAGATGGTTATCCTTTTGTTTGCATTTGATGCATTTTCTCTTATCAATCTGATTCCCAGAACTGAGATTCCCAGAATAATTAGTCCTTTGACATCATGCAAATGGCCCCCAAATGGTGTAATAGCTTGAGATGGAAGACTAGACATTCTGACCTCCCATGGAGATGATGGGCTCCGCTCCTCTTGTTTAATCATAGTAAAATTTGTTTAATCTAATAGACAAAGGGGATGGGTGATTAGGAAATGAAGGCAGATACTTCTTGCCATTCCAATTGAATGAAGGTCTGAAGTGATCATCAGAGCAGAAATCTGGACTGTTTTCCTTAATGAGATTTGGAAACTTGGAAAAGGCACGAGCATTCTTGCTCCTTATGAATGTTCTGCTATCACTGTTGTCAGCAGATGCGTTTGTAGGTAGGCACTGTCACACCAGATTGACAGGGAAGGGACTTACTCAGAGCATGCAACTGACCTTCCCAGTGTTGTGTGGCTGATTCAAGATTTGACAAGTGTTTCTCTTCCATTGGAGGTCATTGGTAAGGTGTTGGCTTTTGTTGGCCTATGACTCCAAACTTGGGAGCAAGTTTTATTTCTCTTAGGTATCAGCTGCAGACAGCCCAGAGTAACTAGAATGGAGCCACACAGAGATTTCGGTAGAAACTAAAGTTCATCAAGGCTAGGGAAGTAGAGTTGGATTCACTGGCATTTCCTAATTGCTTAGGGATTCTACTCCTGACCCTTTCACAGAGATCCTCATTTAGTTAATAAAAGCTATTGGCCCCTCAGGTAGTAGTTTCCAATGGCTTCCCAAGTTGCTTACTGTTGTTTGTATGAAGTAAAAGGTAGATGTGCTTAGCTTCCTTCCTTCCTTCCTTCCTTCCTTCCTTTTCTCTCTCTCTTTGCCAGAGCTGAAGACTGAACCCAGGGCCTTTTGCTTGCTAGGCAAGTGCTCTACCACTGAGCTAAATCCCCAACCCTTGTGCTTAGCTTTCTTAATTCAGAGAATAATTTTCTGTTTGCTCTGTTTGGGAGGCAGTATCAACACAGAGTTTGGATTTTGAATCCCAGTACATCTTAACCTGTGTCCTCAGGTAAGATATTTAGCTTGCTTATGCTTTTACCCTCTTATCTTAAAGTTGGGGACACTGTAGTATTTAGGTCCTTACAGATGTTGTAGAGGTAAAAGGTTCAGAGTTATGTAAAGTTCTTAGCTTCTCAGAAGGTATTCCATAAATACTAGCTATTAATGTAATTGTCCTTTCTCTCTCTCTCTCTCTCTCTCTCTCTCTCTCTCTCTCTCTCTCTCTCTGTGTGTGTGTGTGTCTGTCTGTCACCTGTTTGTTTTTTATTTCCTGATATAACCAATAGGTACTTTTTCTTCCTTTTGGCTTATTGAGGATCCAATCTAGAACTTCATAAATATTAGATGGCCATTCTTCATTCCTTCCTCTCAGCAAATTTATGCTAAAAGATTCAAGTTTCCTTCATGTTGGGCTCATCGTATACACTAGTGTTACAGACCATTTGAGAAACAGTTAACTATGACAGGCAAGTGAGTTTGAGATGTTTGCAAGATACTGAACTTCTGGTTAAAAATGTACTTTCTACAGGCTGGAGGGATGACCCAGTAGTTAAAAGCATTTGCTTCTCTTACAGAGGACCCAGATTCATTTACCAGCACCAACATGGTAGCTCACAACCATCTGTAACTCCAGTGACTTTTTCTGGTCTCTGTGAACATCAGGAATGCACTCAATGCACAGACATTCATGCAGGCAAAATACTCATACCCATAAGATAAAATAAATAAATGTAAAAGATTGCATTTTCTCAATATGTGACCCTAAATATCCTTGGTGAGTTTTTTAAATTTAGTACTTTTGTAACATTATTTTAATCCTGTAGGATTATACTTTATTAGAAAACAAAAGTCTGGGATGGTAATTCAGGTAACTCACTCTGTGACACCAAGACCTCTTTATGCACTGTTAGTGATCATAAGATCCAACTGGTCCTTGAGAAAACACAAGAAAAAAAGATCTCTCTCTCTCTCTCTCTCTCTCTCTCTCTCTCTCTCTCTCTCTCTCCCCCTCCCTCCCTCCCTCCTTCTCCCTCTCCCTCCCTCCCTCCCTCTCAAGATTCATTTATTTTTCTCATGTGTATGTGTGTTTTATCTGTATATATGTGCACCATGTGCATGCCCGATGCCCATGCAGGCCAGAAAGTGACAGAGCCCCTGGGACTGGAGTTACAGATGGTTGTGAGCCTCTTGGTGGTTGCTGGGAACTGAACCTGTGTCCTCTCCAAGAGCAACAAGTGCTCTTAACTGCTGACCCATCTCTCTAGTTCCCAAGGCTTTCCTCTTTCTTAATAAGATTTTCATAAAGCGTGTGAAAGTAGGTGGAAATGAGAATTCAGTTACCCAAGCTCAAGTTCCATGTTGACTTTTAACTAAGCTGTGTTCTGTGCTTCCTCTGTTTATTGCGTCTGAGGTAGAAAATGGTACTCCCATTTCAAAGTGCTCAGGCTAGGACTGCATAATGTAGAAGGACACTTAGCAAAGTCCTGCAGTAAATTATAGTCGTCATGGTGATAGATGATGACAATTTAGAATTCTCCTCTGCATATCAAATTGAGCAGAAAGGAAAAAAAAAATATTCCTTGGTAATAAATCCCCATGAATTGCATCTGAACATCAGTGGGGGAAGAGTAGAAACACTCTTTGCTCTGTCATCTGTGCTTTGCTGGAGTTTGACTGGGTTACAGTCCGGGAGTCGCACTTTGCTCTGTAGGCAACAGTCTATACCGTAACTATATGTAGCTGGATGGAAACGTTTCCCTCCTTTAATTAGTTGCTTACTGTCTACACCTGCCTATCTATTGAAAGCCTTTATGGAATCATGATGAAGTCCTCTCCTGTCATCTGGGAAGGCAGGTGTGGAGCTGCCTTTTCCTCCCTCCCTCCTCTGTCAGCACTCCCGCCCTCCCCTGTTAGAATCCTTGGGTGTTGAATGAAACACCTTCCTCTCTCCCACAGGCCCTTTCACATTGGTAAAGAGAAGAGCTGTATAATGGAGGGAGCTCATAAAAGCCCCTGCATTGAAAGCAGCAAGGCTTGCAGTTCCAAGGCGATAGATAATTTCCACCTTTTGAAATTGATAGGAATGAAGTAGAAAAATGGCAAGAAGCATTTTTCTGTGCAAAGTGAAATTATTTCACAATTACAAAATGTGTAGAATCGGAGCACATGCAATTTATTTGTAGCAATTTGCATTTCCATAACAACTGGGCAATAAAGTGAAGGTAGCTTCAAGTCTTACATTTTGGAGCCTAGCACTTTGGGAATTATTCGAAGAATTGCAGGAGACAGGCTAGTCAGCAGGCACTGCACAGATTTCATTCCCCAACCGAGATGCACACTGTAGATTATGTGTTAAGAGGGAAAAAGTGGATAACTTTTGGCAAATGGTTATTTAACTGGGCTTACCAACCCTGTCTTGAAAAAGATATACTTCTATGAAAAACGTGGTCCCTACTCATGTGTCATCAGCACTCAGAAAGGGTACTTGAAGTAAAGATTTGCATGTGAAGCTTTGGATGTTCATGGGACATTTGATTTTGAGGTACTGGCAGGAAAGCTGGCTGCTTATTACATGCTGCCGTGTTTCCTAACTGTCTTCTTCCCCATGCTTACGTTTGGCACAAGCTGCTCTTCCAGGTTACACAGGCTAACTTGCTCTTGCAGCCACTTAACTATTTTATAGGAATTTGCTCTCATCTTTTGAGTATTGTTTTTCTCACTGCTCTGCCCTCTTACCCCCTATACATTTGTGTATGAAAAAGCTTAGATGTGATTGATTTTGCAGTTAACTCTGAAAGCAACAAGTGATAACAGTTTCCAGTCTGGGGCCATCAACTGGGCACAAAGATCCACAACTTAGAAAAACTGGGTGGGTGATCCATCTTTGCATTCTAAAATGATTTATGGTGCCCTTGCTGTAGGCCCTAGATCTATGTGTATAGATAAAGACTTTCTACAAAGCAAAATTTTAGAGTTTTTAGAAGTATTGAGAATCAATTCATCTTTAATTTTGTCATCCAGACATATTCCTGTTAGCATATGGCTGTATTTTTTTCTAGTTTATTTGTCTTGCATATATTAGAACCATGCTTAGCAACCCTCTCTGCCCCCTCATGGAAATAGGATACCTTTGTGTATGCATATCTTCAATGTAGTTGGAGTTGTGCTTTATATATGGAAATTACATCAAAAGCACAGTTGTACAGACTTCTCCATATGTAACTGAGATGATGGATAAAAAGAAAGAGAAAACTGAAATCCCTCTAATTAACTGTCCCAGCCCCCAGCCCTGCTAGGTTTAAAATAACCTTGGCTCAGTTCTCTCTCTGTCTTTGTGAAAAGAACAGTACTGTAGAAATGCAGAAAGGAAGTAAAGGTTTATGTGTGGCCTTCTAGCTTCCAAAAGCCCAAGTCCTGATCATTTGGAGGATCTTAGCAGTAATTTATATTATTAGTTATTCGGGCATTTTCAGCTCCTGTAGCATCAAGACTCCTGTGCAGAGGTGCATCCTGAACACCTAAGGTAAGTCATGGTTAATAAAAAGAAATGGAGAGTTGGTAGCCCATGCCTTTAATTCCAGCACTCCAGAAGCAGAGGCAGGTGAATCTCTGTCTACATAGAAAGTTCCAGGACAGCCATAGCTACACACTAGAGAGACCCTGTCTCACAAAAACAAAAATGAGCTTACAGCTATCTAGATTCATTCTAAGTATGTTGGGATCTCACAAAGGAGTATGCATTGAAAAACGTAATCAGATTTGTGTTTTAGACAGGAGAAAAGGCCAAAAGGAAGGTAGGGGCTGCTGGCAGATTTCCTATCATAGTCCAATAGTGAAACACGTGATAAGAAGAAGCGGGCTGGTTGGAGAGATAAGCAGCTGGTGGAATTAACAGAAGCAGACTATTGGATTGATGGGATCTAGAAAAGATGGAGGATATAGCTTTCAGGTACAAATACTGCCCTTCATTTTTTTCTCAGATTGTGATTTGAACACACATTTCTATTGTGGTTGGGCATGCATGTGGGGTGGGGTTCCATAAGGGTTGTTCAACCTGTGGAGATGGTTCTGAAGCCCTAAGTGCATAGTGACTTGGATACATGCTGAGCAGGGGGCTCCCTGAGTGACTTGGGAATACTGCTATCCTGACTCCAGCCATGAATAATAGGGAAGAGGTGTGTTTTTCTTCCAGATCTGAATTGCATACTATTTGACCCCTCATTCCTCAGGTATGCTACCCAGTGGCTCCACAAGTTGTCTTCAGACCTCAAAAATGACACCTTCAGTTTCTTGGATACAAAAGTAGGCAAGGCCCCCATTGTTGGAATCCCAGTAAAGCTGAGGTCTTGGCCTTTTCATGGTCTTGCATCCTCATGGAATTTGTTGTACTTAGATGATTCATAACATGTAGTCATTAGGAGTTAAGTCACTGACAGTTCTGTAGAAATCACCAAGTACTAAACCCACAGAGGGCCAATGAAGAATTCAGTTGCATCTCAAGATTCAAACTAGTTAGCTTATTTGCTCATTTGAAGCAAGGGTTTTTTTTGTTTTTTTGTTTTTTTTTAGATGAGGATGATTTTTTTTCCCCACTGGAAGACAGCTGGCAATGTGTGAGGCTGCTCTTGCTTTTCACAGTAGATCGGGAACTGGTACCTGCTCTCTAGTGGATACAGACCAGGGAGACTGTGAACTGTTCTACAGCACAAGTACTGCCCCCAAGAACACAGGTGCATCTGTTCACATAGGCCAATAATGCCAAAGTCAAGAGCATAGATTAAAGTGCTATTTTTATCCTGGTTCTTTCTCAACTGTTACTTGCTTTGAATGACTATGAATTGTATGTTCATCTTCAAATTTTTAAGTAATATCAATGGTGACAGTTAAAGAAATGAAAATAGATTTTTCCTAGAGGAATGTGGAATTATTTACCCATCCACTAAAAACCAGAACTTAAGACATTTAAACAGTAGCTTCACAGTCAGGGCACCCCTTTAATCCCAGCACTTGGGAGGCAGAGGCAGATGTGTCTCTGAGATGGAGGCTAGCCTGGTCTACAGAGTGAGTTCCAGGACAACCAGGGTTACACAGAGAAAGCCTGTCACAGGGTGGGGGAACAGGGACTACAGTGGCTTCACAGCAGTGGTGCAGTTGGTCTAGAAGCAGCAATAGGACTCACTTTACTGCTTCTCATTTAGTTTTCCATTCGATTGGCATATGTACAAATAATGGAGTCTGAAAGTGGATGTTGTTTAGTTCATCCTGCTATGGCCTTATCATTTCAATTAATATATTTTCCCTCAGCATAATAGCTACAGAAGATAGTTACTTAGATATTTGCTATAAATATCTAGAGCAACATATCCTCTAAAGATGAGCTAAAAACTTAGTCAAAGGTTGGTTACCTTAAGATGAGAATGAGAAATACTGGCTTAAATCCCAGAGAAATTGCAAAATTAACTTTGGTGCTGAGTTAAATATATTGTTATTCTCAAATATGAGAGAAAGAGTGGAGTCTTTGAAAATGTGGATGGGGATATTTTCTTGGTGTCATATCCAAGGCTGGCATGTGTGGGATGTCTGTCTGCTGTGAGCAAAAGAAGTAAGTCAAGAGATTGATAGACTGTGACAACCGATTGGCCTGGCTGATATGGATTGCGTGTGTCTGGGAACGTTGGCTTCATGTACAGGCACAGCTGCCCGGGTGTTGGAGAGCTGGCTCAGCACTTAGGTGCACTGGCCGCTCTTGCAGTGGACCCTGGTTTGGTTCTCAGCACTCACATGGCAGCTCAAAACCATCTGTAACTCTAGTTCCAGAGGGTCAGTCTCACATCCTCTCCTTGTCCCCACGTCACCAGGCACATATATGGTTCATATACATACATATATGCAGGCAAAATACTCCATACATGTTAGAGAAAGGATTCTAAAAATGAAATAGATTATTAGTTACTGTGTTTGTGTATGGGTGCGTGTGCCTCGTGGTGTGCAAGTGGAGATTATAGAGCCACTCTCTGAAGTTGGCTCTCTCCTTCTAACTTGTTGAGGCAAGGTCTCTTTTGTTAATGCTATGCAGTGTATACACAACCTCCTGGCCAGTTTTCCACCTCCCTTCTGGGATAGCAGAAGTGCTGGGGTTACAGAGGTCCTAACCCGGCTGACTTTATGGGTGGCTTCCAGAGATCAAACTCAAATGGCCAGTGCAGTAAGCACTTTGACCCATGAAGCCATCTTTCCAGCCCCCAGGAAGTGTTCTTCTAGCTCAACTACCACCACAGCCAGAATCCAGTATTTACTAGGCCTTTGCTGCTAACTGAAGTGCAAACTCCTGGCTTCTTGACTTTGACCTCTAGAGTGATTTGACGTGTTGCCTCCAATGAGAGCCCTCCTAGCCACTATGTTGGTTTGTCTTTGTGAGTGATTGACTTAGCCAAAACCATAATCAGGTTCCTTGAGTCTCTGGATTAGCCTGCCCTGTGGGATTTCCTTCTACGCAGTGACTCATTATCCTGGAATAGTGAGCCAACATTTAAATCCCTCCCCTGTCTCAATCTCACTGACCTCAGTTTCACATTCTTGATAAAAATCCATGAGATTCTCTATGTAAATAATCTTTGTTTAATTGTGTGTAGGATACTTTGCCTGCATATCTATGTATCACATACATGCCTGGTGCCCTTGGAGGCCAGGAAAGGGTGTTGGAAGTTGAAACCTCTGGGACTGGAGTTACTGATGATTATTAGCTGCCATGTGGGTGCTGGGAAATGAACCCAGGTCTTCTGCAAGAGGAGCCAGTCCCCTTCAACTCTGAGCTGTATCCCCAGTCCCAGTCTGTGCAAATAAACTTTGCGTTTATAAATTCAGATGGTTTTATTTCTTCAGTTGTAATTAATGTGTTACCATCCTTTACTTAGCTCTTTTGCTACAACTTCCAGTGCCTTGTTGACTGTGTGGTGAGAATTTTCCAAATCTTAACAGGAAGAACTTAGCATTGAGAAGTGTCATGTCGGCCAAAAGATTTTCTGGTCTCCTCTAATCATAATTTTTGAAAGTTTATTTTTAACTATGAATTCAGTTTTATACCTCTCAGATAGTTCTCAATCAGTTGATTTGATAGTGTGAGTTTTCTTTTTTTCCTGTTCTTTCCCTTTTTTTGTGTGTGTGGGGATGCGTTTGAGACACGGTTTCTCTGTGTAACAGTCTTTGCTGTCCTGGAATTCACTCTGTTAGACCAGGCTGGCTTTGAACCCACAGAGATTCACCTGCCTCTGCCTCTGCCTCTCAAGTGCTGGGATTAAAGGTGTGAACCACCACCACTCCACTTGAGGTTTCTTTATAAGCGTGTTAATATTATGAATTATACTGATTGGTCTTCCGACAATCAATGTCATGAAACACTAGTGCTTATCTACCAAAACAAACAAACAAATAAGCAAATAACACCTCAATTAGTCCATGGTTCATAATTTCTTTTCATTTCATATTGCCGGGTTCAGTTTATTTTTCTCTTGAGAATTTTCATATTTGGACTTATGGGAGAGATATACTAGTCTGTATGTTTCTTTTTTTTTTTTTTTTCTTTTGTAGCAGATAATACTAGCTTTGTAAAATGAATTGAGAAACGTTCACTTATATTCATTTTCTGGAAAAGATTATATGGAATTGGTATTCTTCCCATAGTTGTTAGATTTGTTTCATCAGTGAAGAGGTATGTAAGCCTATAGATTTCCTTGTGCATTTAGTTTGCAGGTTGCATTTCTATAATAGCCCTAAAGCTGTTTGAGTTACATGTTAGCTAAACTATGGTATTTCTCTAGTCATGAGTTCCCTTCTCCTCCCCAGTCATCAGTGCATGCCCTGTTCTAGTAATCCCTTCTAGTTTATACATGCATGGCCACTAGCAAAATCATTTACATGATTCCTCCATTCTCTTCCTCTTTTGTCCCCATTTGTCAGTTTACAGGAGAAATTACTTCCTGTTCAATATTTTCAACGAACCATAAACTATTCTGTTGTTCTGTTTTTAGTTACATTTATTATCTTCATATTCTTTCTCTCGTTTGTCTTTATTTTGCTTTTCTTTCTATGAATTCTTGTGGTGATTATTGATTTGAGGATTTATTTCTTTACTGATGTAAAAGCTATAAATTTTCCTCTGATACTACTTTTGATATGCTGCAGTTTTCTTCTGTCCAGTTGAAAATTCTTTACAGACCTTGTAAGTGTCCAGACCTTGTCCTCAGATCTTTTTCTTACTAATTTCTAGTTTGACTCTCTTGTATTGATAGAACACAATCATGTCTACTTTCAGATTAAAATAAAATATTTGAAATTTCATTTACATGTGTGCATGCTCACACATGTATGTATATGTAGGTACCTGTGAACATAGACCTCATATTTCCTAGAACTGGATCTAGGCATTTGTGAGCTACCCAATGTGGATACTGGAAATTAAACTCTAGTTCTTTGCAAGAAAAGAAAGTGTTCTCAACTACTGAACCATCTCACTTGCCCCATACTTTAAGATTTATAGTAGAGGGATATCATAGATATATATTGGTTGTACTAGGATAGGTGTCTATCACATGTTCATTGGTGATAGTGAGATTTTACCAACTAGGATGGATTTTGAAGTCTGTAGATTTATCCCCTCTCTAAGTTCCATCCATCATTTGTCTTAAAGTCCTCTTCTTCAGTGTGTACACTAGGACTGTGCTGTCTATTTGTTAGTTTGACCTTTTTACCATTATATAATGCCGGTGTCTATGCTGACTTTCCTTGCTGTGAAGCCCTCTTTATCTGAGACTGGGCATTACTGCTTTCTTGGACTTAAGTTTCCATGATTTTCTTTCTATCCTTTTATTCTTCCTTTTTCTGTGGTAGTATATTTGAAGAATATAGTTGGTGGGTGCTTTTCAGTTAATTCTGCTGCCTCTGTCTTTTAATTTTGTTAGAAACATTCTCTGCATTATACAAAGGAATACCAGAAACAAAGCAAAAGTATCTTGGAAAGGCAACATTTTAGTCTTTATCAAGAGGGTGTACTGGGAAGAGCAAGCACATTGACAGGAAGTACACTTGTGTAGCAGTACTTTTTCATGGGGACCGCCAGCCCGGAAATAACGTGAATGTTTGGCCTATAGCTTAGGCTTGTTCCTAACTAGTTCTTAAAACTTAAATGAACCTATTTATATTAATCTACATTCTGTCACATGGTGTTTCCTCTCTTCCATCTTGTACCTTCTGTTTCTCTCCATGTCTTCTGGCATGCCTAGATTCTTCCTCCTCTTCCTTTCTCTCCCTGGAAATCCCACCTAAACCTCTTGCCTAGCTATTGGCCATTCAGCTTTTTATTGCACCAATCACATAATTACATATTCACAACACACATGTCTTGTGTCCTAACTCAGGTGCTGACAGTGTCTTCTTCATTGCCTGGGCCAGCCTCAGTCTTTCCCAGTCAGTTTTGAAAGAACCCTGAAAAGGAGAGGAGAGCAAGGGAGGCACTTAAGTTGTGGGAATGCAGCAGTTTGTGTGTAAACAAAGGCTTTATAAGCTCGGCCAGTGGGGAGGTTGGCAGGGGTGGAGTGGGGTGAAACATTTGTATAATGTTTTACAAGGTTAAGATGAAGAAAGATTTGACTTTCTTCTCCTAAAAGTTTTACAGTGTTTGACAGACTAATATAATGCTTACAGTTTATTAGTCCATTTGCACTGTGACTTTACAGTGTAACTTTTGACGTGTTAGTGCTTATAGCTATCTCACTTTACTTTCTCACTTACTTCTTGTAATTTTTATTATCCGCCTTCCTAAGAGCTAAGCATTGTTAAGGTTTCCGATTTCAGTTTATCCCAAAAGTTTTATCATGTTGTTCTTTTCATGATCTTTCTAGTAGTTGTTTTAGATACCACCTTATAGATTCAGAATGTATCCTTCTACTGATGTGGTAATTTTTTTTAGCTCAAGTGTGTTCTTTAAACCATATGTTCTTTTACATCCGTATAATGTACTTGTCTGAAGTACTTCTGTATGCTTAGAATCACATTAAACAGTATTATACCTTATGTTCCAATTATTAAACCTGTTTAGGGAATTGAAAATCCCATGGTTCCCCATAGGTGGATTTGGAAAGGTGTGAGGAAGGCAGGAACCCAGTATTGTTGAAAATTTGATTTTTGGGAGGCTGGAGGGTTGGTTAGCAAATAAGGGCACTCCTTGTTCTTGAAGAGAAGCCATGCTAGGCTCTCAGCATCCATGTGTTGATCCCCAACTTCTGTAACTACAGTTTCTGGGGGTTACAATATCCTATTCTGTCTTCCTTGGGCACATGGCGTGCGCACGTGCGCACGCGCGCACACACACACACACACACACACATATAAGCAAACCATTTATATACATAAAATAGATAAATCAAAAAAGAATTTAAGATAGAAAAAGAAAATGTGGTCTCTCTCTACTTCCTTTACTCTCTGATACCGCCTTGTAGTGGAGCCCAGAGGTGAAGGTGCCTCCTTATGGCCTGGAAGTCTTTGGCCCCCTCCTCCATAATCTCCAGTTTAGAATGTAGTAGAGCCATAGTTTGTTGGTTTTGGTAGTGATTGGCTGAAGTAGGGCGGCCATCTTCTAAAGGTTCTGTCCCTTTCCGGTCCCCTGGTTGTTTAACTAAGAGAACAGGCTTCCATCTTCTCTCTTCCTATTCACCTTTGACTAGTTTCCAGCTTCTTCGCTAGCAACTCTGAGATATGAGAAACTTAAGGAAACTCCTGGAACTAATGTCATCCCAATGTATGTCTTTCTCTTTACATTTGAGGGCCTTGTTTGTCTTGAAGATGATACCCAGGATTTCTGGTTGTACTCAGTGTGAGAAAGAGAGAACTTTCAAGAAGGGCAGGGTTATCTAGTTAGTAGACAGTGGGTAGGGACTTGGTTATATTATCCAGAACACTTAAGAAGAAGAACTATCAGGTTGGCATGAGGAAGTTGCTAGTAACGTGATTTTATAGAAGCGAACGCTTAGGAGGAGCAAAGGTTGATCTAGCCAGGGACTTCCTGTCCAGCCCTTCTGAATACTGGAAACTGGTAGTTGGTAATGGAAGGGCAAAGAGAATGAGGAGCTGAGAAATGAATCACCAGCCTCCCCAGCTGGCTTCCTGCAGTTCAAGAAGTCACATGGCGCCACTGAGTTAGAACTGCTTCTCTGTGTGTACTTGAGGCGCCAAGTGCTATATTTAAGCCAGGAGCCGATTTTGAAAATATTTTTCTTCTTCTGTTTTGTCACACGCTTTCCTTGGCATATTATGTTAGGGCTTCTTCTGTTAGCGCTTCGCAGAGCCTTCTGTTTCTTCAGGCTCATTTGGCGTGCACTACTCAAACATTAGACCCCAGTTTTGGAACAAAAGTCTTCTCTTGAGATAGCACAAAGAATATTCTAACTCTTGGGCAGGTAATACCTCCCAGATGAGAGACAGAGCTCTTATCCCTTAATTGTTATTCTTTTATACATAAGACTGCTTTTTTAGCTATTTTCTGCTCAAGCCTGTTTGACTACATTTTCTCTTCCCAGAACCTTTCTAATTATGGGGAGGGGAAGAAATGTTAAGCTAATCTCTCTTTATTGTGAAAAGCGGAAGAAAGTGTAACTGGCTTACTTTCATAGTTTGATTTTGCTTGAACTTTTAAGATACCAGTGTGACTTCAGTCTGTATAAATAGAGCACACATATCCAAGCTAGACATCTAGATAAGCCAGCAGGAAAAGATTTTGTGCAAAATTTTAGTGTCTGCATAAAATAAGGATTTTGTACAGTGCTTATACCATTTTAGTTTGCTGGTAGAAATTTCTGGATGCCTTGTTAGATAAGCCATGATGTCATTGTACCTGTACCTCTGACCCATGGCAAAGTACTATCTCATTAAAGGAAATTAATGGTTCCTGTGAGCAGAGAAGGCTTGATCTTTATCTGGCAGTGGCTGCGCTTGGTGTTGGTGGCTGAAGACACCTTGTTGGGGTGCATATAGACCAATGAAATAATTACCCTATCTGTAGCAGTCACATTGAGTTGTGTTCAATTTGGGAGAGGCTCCTGTTTGTCCTTTCATTTTCTATAGTTCTGAGTGTGCTGGTACTTGATAGAGTTCAGATATCAGCCCGAGTGGCTGTTAAAACATCATTACTGTGATATGAGGGTGGGAAGCACCATGTTCTCAAAAAACCTTTCTCCCCTTGCTCTTTGCTATTGATCATAGCCAAGTAGAAACTGGTCTATTCAGGTTCCCCCTACACTTGTACACACACACACACACACACACACACACACACACACACACCCTACCCTTTGATGTCTTTTCTTCAAATTGCACATGGTTAAGAGGGCTTTTCTCCGGAATTTGTGTGAAAGTGAGAAGTGTGGCTAAGGGTCAGTGAGAACACCAAATAAAAGATCACTTTGAGTCTCATGATCTTTTGAGATGAAGTATTTGTCCAGCTAATTTGATTTTTTTCCCCCTAGTCAGGGCAGGCAGAAACCCAATTTAAATTCCCAGGGCTGTGACTCTAAAGAGTGTTAGGATTTTTCATGTCCTTTTCTTATTGATGTTTTTCACTCCCATCCCTCTCAAGAGTCCCCGGCTTCATCTTTGAAGCTGAGAGCGCTTCATCTTAGGTGCATGATGCAGTATAAACAGCAGGTTTCTGTTTATTGTCTGTATTCTGACAATTAGTATAGCCACTATGAATTCAGGAATGAATAATCAGGCTATGCTCAGAACCCTGGCTTCATAGTGGGACCATAGTGGGTGTCTATTACTAATAGTGGTTGGTTTTTTGTTTGTTTGTGTTTTTTTCAGATAGGGTCTCATGTATCTGAGGCTGGCCTGGAACATACTATCTAGCCAAAGATGACCTTGAACTTCTCATCTTCCTGCCTTTACTCCTGTGATTACAGAAGTGAACTGTCACTTCCAGTTTAGACCCTGCTAGGGATCAAACCCAGGGCATTAGGCACTATAAACAAGCACATTGATAATTGAGTTATATCCTGTGTAGGTGTGTATGTATGTGACTGTTGGCTGTGTATGTCTGTGTGAGTGTCTGCCACAGGTGTGTAGATAACCAAGCAGGCCAGAGGGGTTGCTGGATCCCCTGAAACTGGAGTTATAGGCAGTTGTGAGTCCCTAATGTGGGTACTGGTTCCTAATGGCTCAGCCATCTCTCCAGCCTACCTGACCTTTAAAACCTGTTGAAAATACTGGGATTTGTTTGCTTGTTTGTTTTGTCTTTTAATCTGCCTGGCCTTGCCATGTAAATTATTAATTGGTCTGAAGTCAGAGACCTGGGAATTATTCTAGACATGTCTTAGCTGATTCTAATGAAACCCCAGTGAAATGCAAACCTTCATCTGGTGGCATCTAGCTTCCATCTTTGTCCTTGAGTAAGTCTGGCCGGAACTCTGGTATTAGATTTTTTGAGGACACAAGAAGAGAAAAGATGTTTGCTTTTCCCTCTGAGAGCCATGTGGCACATAATAGTTCCTCTTCTCCTGGCCTTAATATAATACCCAAACAGAAAGAACACAAGGAGGAAGGACTTATTTTTGCTGAGGCTCTCCAGTGACACCAGTCTCTCATGGTTGGAAAGGCATGGGCTGCAGCAGGCTTGGTCCCTAGTGGTGAATGTTTGTGGCATGGCATTTATAACATCTTGGGAAATCTAGAAGGGAACTCAGGAACAGGAGCGGATATTTCCTTCAGGGCCCGCCCTCTAGTGATGCTCTCTCAACAGCACCGCTGGCTGGAGTCCAAGTGTCTAGGCCATTCTCAAGGATCAGTCTGAAACCAGACACAAAGTGTCCCATTTTAAAGGCAGAAGATGAAAGACTTTCATCTATCCCATGCTTGTCTGGATGCCATGTATGAAAAGTAGCAAAGTGTCAAGGACTTGCTCACCTAATAGAGTACTCACTGATGGGGTTTATTGGCTCACCTGGCATCTTTGGTGCCGATTTTAAAATGTCAGGATTCAGCTGATTCTGTCTGAATATAAGTAATGTGTGTAGAGAAGGAGCTGGGAAGATCCAGCTGCTACAGTCCTCTTGACTTGTCTTCGTTCTGAACTAGGAGCAGAAAGAACTACAAGTAGTACTGCTGTGGCGTAGGTCAGCCATTACGACGCTGAAAAGTTGTATGTTAAGTGATTGTTTTAGAATCCCTTTTGACCTCATTGTAGATGGTGCAGCTGACTTAATTTTATTAGAGGACTGTGGACATTAAAGCATTCATTGGAATACAAAGGGGAGACCCAAATAAGGATCAGGCAATTTTAAAATCAGTTAGAAGCTAGTGTATTCTTTTTAGGGTCACTTAGGGCTGAGAGATGGTGGTTCCGTGGTTAAGAATGTATACTGCTCTCAAAGAGGACCCAAGTTCAGCTCTCAGCACCTATGTCAAGGAGCTCACAACCACCTGTAACTCCAGTTCCAGGGGAATCTAGTTCCTCTAGTCCAGTGGTTCTCAGTCTTCTTAATGCTGTGACCCTTTAATACAGTTCCTCATGTTGTTGTGACCTCCAACCATAAAAATATTTCATTACTACTTCATAAGGGTAGTTTTGCTGTTATGAATTATAAAATAAATATCTGATATGCAGGATAATATGTGAACCCCAAAGAAGTCAAGACCCACAGGTTGAGAACCAATGGTCTAGTCTCTTAGGGCACCTGTATATAACTATATACAATTAAAAATAACAAAAATAAATCAAAAGAAGGAAGGAAGGAAGGAAGGAAGGAAGGAAGGAAGGAAGGAAGGAAGGAAAATTAGGGCCATTTTATTGGAAATTCTACAGGCACTAGGTCCAATGTGTCATTCTATGTTGGTGTTGATGGAACCAGGTGAAATATCCTTTTGAGTTCTCCTGTGTGTGTGTGTGTGTGTGTGTAAAAGCAAGGAGTTGAGGCGGCGGGGGGGGGGGGGGAGAGGAAGGGAAGGAGAGAGATAGATTCAGATTATAAGTATTTTGGAGGTTGGCATATTCCAAGAACTGAAGTGAAGGAGCTGGAGACCCAGGTGAGCTGGTAGTACTGCCCTTCATAAAGTTGGCAAACCCATAATTTAGCTCTAGTCCAAAGGGAGGAAGAAATGACTCTGTATTCAGAACTGTCAGGTGGAGAAAAGCCCCTGTTGTTTGTGAGAGTCAAGATTTCAACACCCTCCAGCCTTCGTCCATTAGATCAGGTCTACCTACACTCATGAAGGCGATCTGATTTACTCAGTCTGTTGATTTTGTTAAACACATCATATTTGACCAAGAATCTGGCTGCTTCATGTCCTAGTCTGGTTCACATGTGAAATGGACTCTTACAGATGATTCTTTACACCAGATGTTGTACAGATTTTAGGTTTGCATCCAGGTCTTCTGACCTTTGTCCAGGATTCTTTGTTTTTATTGTCTTGTTTTCTGACTCACATATAAAATATTAAAATGTTAAGAAAAATAACTATAAGAATCAGGCTTCATCAACATGGACAGTTTTCGCTTGTCTGAAGATTCCATTAAGTCTGAGGTGTAGTTTTGTACAGC
This sequence comes from Onychomys torridus, assembly GCF_903995425.1. NCBI lineage: Eukaryota > Metazoa > Chordata > Mammalia > Rodentia > Cricetidae > Onychomys > Onychomys torridus. The sequence goes on along the minus strand of NC_050445.1, from coordinate 84,002,836 downwards.
AGAGTGTTTGCCCAGCGTACACCAGACCCTATGTTCAATCCTTGGGTCCCAAAGTAATAAAGTATAATTTTGAAAAAGCCACATCACTAAGAAAATAAATAGGCAACCACAGATGGAGAGAATGTTTACAAAAATCCCCTTTTTGTCCATGATTTCAATCACAGTATATGAGGAACTGTTTTATTAAGATAACCTAATAAAAAAACAGTCAAGCAATCTGAATAGAAACTTCACAAATGGAAAGATACTTTCATTAGCACATAACAAGATGTTTAACACGGTTAGCCTTCTGGGGGGAATGCAAATTAAAATAATGAATAAGCAATGTCATCTACTCATAAAGAATGTGGGAATAAACGGGGAAATTGAAAATGAAGGCTGCATGCCCTGATGTTTGGGACTGGATTAAACCAGAGCGGGGATGATACTTGATGTTCTCTCCTGTGCTCTCCTCCCATAAAGCTGAAAGCATATCCCTTCTCTTGGCTTGCATACTTTTAGCTATACCTTGTCGTAGTGGGAGTATGGAAGCAGCCTGATGCTAACATCGGATTTAATTTGTTTACATTCTGGACACGTAGAAGGCCGGCGTGTTTACCTCCTTTTGTTTTATGCCTAAGTGACAGTCATGAAGCTAAAAAGGAAAGAAAGAAAGAAAGAAAGAAAGAAAGAAAGAAAGAAAGAAAGAAAGAAAGAAAGAAAAGAAAAGAAAAGAAAAGAAAAAAGAAATAAACAAAACCAGAATTCTACAAGAGTTGGCTGTGGCCATAATTCATTTGGTAAAGTGCTTGCAAAAGGACCCAAGTTCAGTCTATAGCACTGACAAGTCCTTTTCTTTAAAAGAAGCCAGGCAGGGTGACATCACTTATAATCCCAACACTGGCAAGGCAGACAGGCATTTATTGATTGTTTTGTTTGCTTGCTTGCTGGTCAGCCCTTCAGTCAAGAACAAATGGCCATTGAGAGCACTGTTATTCTACAGCCAGAGGGGAGCAGGCTGGCAGATGCACCAGTGACTCCCGATACATCACCTCTTGTTGAGTTGGCATATGGCCAGTGAGTGTCCTAATTACCGAGTGGCTTTTATAGCCCATTATTTGTAGTCACTCTTGAATGGTAGCTGGAAGATGACAGTGAGTCATCATGGAAATGGTGGGGTGTAAAAATGGGAATTGTTGATAGAATTTGGGAGATCAGCAACCTCTGATGATCAGCCAATGAAGTGTTTTCCTCATTCGTTCAAAGTGAGAGCTGTAGTCTGTCCAGAGAGATGAATCTTAGTAAATTAAGAATTTTTACTTAATAGGTTTATTACCAAACTTGAATGTCACTGCCTTTGCCCTCACCTCGCCACCTTCCTTAATAGCCCCGGTAAAGAGCCAAATTAATAATGAAAAGCAGAGGAGATGTACTCAACACAGCAATAAGAGGAACAAAGAGATCCAATGACCAGATCCCCACCCCCACCTCAAGGCCATTGTGGAGGTCTTGAGAGTGGAGGTTCAGTGGAAGCCAGAGGTACACAGAACTAATTAGAGGTGGTGTGGTCCCTGTGTACCTGCCGTCTCAGTTCTCAGCCTCTGCTGTAAGCTTATTCTTTGGGAGACAGGACCCTCCTCTGGCTGCCCACAGGGCTTCAGCCATTTCTTCTCCCCAGATGAGATCCCTAGGGAAATTTTGCTTTCTGGGGATCCATTCTTTTACTAGTCTGATAGCCAAAGAGAATAACGTAAGTGCCACTTTAAAGTATATTCTTTCCTGCCAGACAGGCCATTACAGGTTTGCAACATATAAAATTACTCCAAAACCATGCACATAGCTATGTACACATACGAAGTATTCCTTCCCTCAGTTCTTCCCTCCTTGGTCTTGGTGATTCTATTATTTGGTTTTGACTTTGAACTGTATTTGAAGCCAAGATTGTATGCAAAGAATAAAACTGTAAAGGTGTATCTTCTTGAGTGGGAAACAGTAGCAAGTCTTTCTCAGTTCCACCATCCAGCTCCCAAATAATGACACAGAGACATTATTAATTATGAATGCTCAGCCTTAGCTTAGGCTTGTCCCACTAGCTCTTATAACTTAACTCATTTATTTTAATCTATGTTCTGTCATGTGGCTCATCTCTCCATTCAGCTCATGCTCCTTCCTCCATATCTGGCTGGTGACTCCAAGTTTCTCTTCCCAAAGTTCTCTCTCTGCCTAGAAGTCCCACCTATACCTCCTGCCTAATAACACAGCAATACATTTTCACACAGTGTGCAAATATCCCACAACAGGAAATTATCTCACTTTCTTCTTCAGACTTATGTAGTGATGTGTGCTTCACCATCCCTGTCTGCTCTCATAGTCTGGTCCATTATAAATGGCAGCAGTATGCTGTTCTATGATGCTGTTCGTCCTTGGTTGGCTAGTGTAGGTCAGAGTGCCTGGAACTCTGGCCCCAGCCAACTGTTGCATGAACGATATCAGAATATGGTTTGTAACCCAGATTCTCTCTCTACTCAGAGAATAAATTGAGGTGAGACTGGGAGGGCAGCGGAACAGCTGTCTTAATTATTGTGGATGTTCAAGCCTGGGAATGCCAATGGGATCTCAGTCACATTTGCATTGAAAAATCATTTGAAAGGTCCTTCTTGTCCCTAGAGTCCTAAAACCCTGCAAAACAGTGCTTTGCCAGTGGGTGGGGAGGGCTGTTTCCCTGAAGGAACTTTGCTCCCATATCCTGGCTGACTGTCTGGAAGGTAGTGTTCGTTAGTCCGATGTCAATTCTTTGTTTTGCTCTGGTTTTTTTTTCCCCATAGTAAGAGCATTGAGGACTGTTGACTTTACTTCTGTGATTTGTGTGAGAAGTGAGTGTCTTTCCTGTTGAGAGTTGTACAGATGTTTGCTAGTTTTGTGGTAATTATAACAGCCTTAGCAAAATATTTTCATTTATTTTTTTTTTTCTGAAAAACTTCCTCTCCGTGTGGAAGGTGAGTAACAGTGTAATGTGCACCCTCATTACTAAGCTCCATTTCATTCACATCTGGCCATCACTGTTCTCTATTTGATGAATATAGGATGTAGTTACCCTAGCCCTTCATCACTTCCAGCTGATGACATTCTTCTGTAAGTTTTGGCACAGATGCCATGTCTCAGTAGCCTTTCAGTAGCATCCTTAGACTGTCTTGGCCACACCCATCATTTCCTCAGCTGAGTCTTTCTTGCCTTGTTTGTATGAAATTTAGTGTCTACTCAAGTTTATATACTTCTTTGAGATGACCCTTGATAAGAGAAAGAATAACTAATTACTGAGCATTTACGGTGTGCTAGGTAGTGTGTTAAGGCATGATGATGCTAAGCCTGACAAGAAATCTTCAGAGCACATGCCGTCTTTATAATGAGCTGATACTTTGGGAAAGCCAGGATCACCAGGGATTTAGCAACTTGTATAAAGCCTGCTACAGAATTTGGAGCCTAGATTAGAGCTAGTGGAATCCGGCTAGAGGTCTGCTGGGAAATCAATAATCTTGGTATTTCACAGAGGAACACATGAACAAAGAAAGCAAAAGTAATTCAGCAGAACCATTTCTTTTTGTAAAAAAGGTGCACCAGAGAGAGCCCAAATGAGGCTAATGAAACACAGTAGCCAAAAGTACCCTGATGTAGGTAGTGACTGCATCTCATTCCATTGGTTGCAGCTTGACTTCACACTCTGATATGATTGGCTAATCAGAGCAAAGGGCTGTGGGGAGGTTCAGAAAATATGTTCTTGGCCTGACTACCTTGGTAGAAAAGAAAAAACCTGACGGTGCATGCAGATTGCATGCTGCTGACAGCCCTACTGTGCACGGACATGTCTCAGATTACTTGGTTTCCACCAACCGGCTGTGCTTTTCGAACACTTCCCAAACCAGAAGCTGTTCAGAAAACAGACCTTTTGTGAATGTGAGAACTTGACTTTACAAAGACTGTGCCCTGACTTCTTGGCTTGGAGGTGGATGGATCATGAAGTCACGCTCATCCGTATAGTGTGGTCTGTATATGTTCCTTATCCTTACTCAGATCTGGCAGGTCCAGTTAGTGTCTTTACAGGAAGTCACTGTCAGGTCAGTAAGATGGCTCCCTGAGTAGAGAGAGGCATTTGCTGCCAAACTTAACCATCAGAGTTCAAGTACCAGGATCTACTGACAGAAGGAGAGACCTGACTTTCATTGATCTCCACAAGTCTACTGTGGAACATGCACCTCCCCCCAGCCCCCATGAATAAATATAACAAAGAAACACGAGAGGAGGGGCGGACAGTAGAAGACAACGAAGAAGCAGCAGCAGCCACTGCCATCCTTAGTGCCTTGGCGTGGGGCATAAATGGGCACACACGCATCTTCAGGTGCTGCTGAGGAAGCTGAGCTTGGGTGCCCTGCTTCAGTTTTTTATAAAACCCTAGAGCTGCTTGTTGGGCTGGTGTGAACTTGCATCAGCTAGAATGCTTAGACAAGAGGGATCATTGTCTTTCTGCTTTCTCTGTAGACGTGTCGTCCCCCCCGCCCCCCCCAGTGAACAGATGTTATTCTGCTTCTTAGCGGGGAACAGAAAGGCTGTAAATATTGGAAATATGGAGACGATAAAGTTAAAACCCGAGCTTGCTTTTCTTTCCATGCTTAATTCAAGTTTCTTCTCGCTGTGGGATGAAATTTGTTACAAAAAGATTCACTGGGAGAAGAAGAATTAAAAAAGGTAGTCAGGAAATAATAATAAAGCCGACTTCCTAAAGTGCTGACAAATGTTTTGGGCTCGTCCACGCGGGGTAGTTAATGTAAGTAGTGTTTTCTTGTGTTACATGAGCGAACACAATTCTGCTCTGCGCCTCTCTCATATCAGAGACTCCTGTGCATTTCTTTTTAAGTTTTAGAGAAATATGCATGAGCAAACAGCAATCTTTGTACCACCAAGGCATGCATGGATTCGGCTTCCATGTGTCTCAAGAGTTCCCTGTCAAATCTCCCACTCACCTAGGCATGCAGAGCTGTCACCTAAACAGGAGCCTGCTCTCCAGAGGAACAGCTCTGCATCAAAGGAGTGAATGACAGGAAGATGGAGGTTCATTCTGGAACACAGATTTAGGTTCCCCGTGTAGTGTCTTAACATTGAAACAGAGGCATGGAGTTTTTGTGTGGACATAACAAGCAGAGCTATAAAACAAGGTTGCCTGCCTGCCTGCCTGCTTCCCTCCGTCCCTCCCCCCCCCCCCCCCCCCCCCCTATTTCTTTCTTTTCCTTTTCTTTTTTTCCCAGACAGGACTTCTCTGTGTAACTCTGGCTGTCCTGGAACTTTCTGTGTAGGCCAGACTGGCCTGGAACTCAGAGAACCGCCTGCCTTTGCCTCTTGAGTGCTGGGATTAAAGGCATGCACTACCAAGCCCAGCTAAATCAAGCTTTTTAAAAATTCCTTGGTGGAAACATCTGGGTGGATCTGACAAAGATGTCAGATCTCAGCTGTGGGCCTCAGATGGTATCTGACGGCATTCTTAGCCTTCCCATTGGTGGAGAATAAGGCTTTGTTAACTGAATACATTCCAGGGGGTTTTATCTATTTGTCAGGATGTTAGGTTTGGCAAATAGGTGGGGAAGGAGTGGGGGGGGGGGGGCACGGGCTAATGTCCATCAAGAAAATGTATAATTAAAGTATAGAATTTCATTGAGATGTAATCATCAGGTGTTGTAGCATTTCATTGAGATGATGTAATCATCAGGTGTTGTAGCATTTCATTGAGATGTAATCATCAGGTGTTGTAGCATTTCATTGAGATGTAATCATCAGGTGTTTTAGAAGCAGTTTCTTTTCAGGGTTCTCATTCGAAAGCTGTTGCTCTGAGACCATGCCTATTAGTCCTTCTCCTCCCTCCCCGCTTAGTCCAGTCTTGTTTGTTGGATCTCACTGTGTATCCCACACTGTCCTTCACCCTCAGCCTCCTGCTTTTCAGGATTACTGCTGTGCCCTACCTTGTCTGGCTCTCTCTCCTGTTTTCATAAATACTGTTTTGATGGGAAGCATTCTTATTTGCATATGGTCCCTGTTGACTTTCATAGCACCAAGGCAGAATGGAATAGTTGCATGGCCTGTGTGTGCTCTCAAGGCTGGGAAAAGGTAAAATTTCATCCTGTATTGTAGAATGTAGCCAACCCTGACTTAGGTCATTGCTTTAATGCTATTTGGGGTAAAGAAATTTGACATATTCAGTGTGCCCTTTTTTGTGTTTTTTTTACATATTAGGGTATTCTTTTGTGGGTTTTTTTTTTTTTTGGTTAAATACACATGATAATGGCAGTCATTTGTTATTTCTCAATAGGCCATTCTCTAAATTAATTTTCTGTGGAGAGCAGTTTGTCAAGATTAGGAGACACTAATTAAAAGGGAAAACCCATTCTCATTTCAATATTCTTTGTCATACGAGTGATATTGAATTTTTTCTATACTTTAGAAGAAATTGGTATGACCCTTGGGAACCACATAATTTCATTTAAAGGCAATTTCAGCAATAATTTATACTTAAGTTTGCATTGTAGCATTAGGTAGGGCATCCATGTGTCTGGTACATGATTAATCTATGTACCAATTTTGAGCCATTTGAAGCTAAGAGTTCTGGTGTGGCATTAAAGTAGAGGCAGGTGTAAGCAAGGTCCCAGTGAAACTGCCAAACTAGGCCACTCCATGGGTAGAAGAAAAAGGTTGTTAGCATCAAGCTGCAAAGGCTGTAGGAGGAGGGGGCAGAGGGAACAACAAAATGGTAGAAGAACGCGCAGGTTTTATGTGACAACAGGGTAGGGTCAGTGAGCTGATACAGGCTATCCAGACTAAACCAGATGTTTTTGCCCTAGGTAGGTGACATTTGTGGGAAGACTCAGAGTGGGTTTGATAGACAGAAAGCAGCCTTTGGGCTTGTTTATCCAGTAAGAATCCATCTGTTTACCAGGCCAAAGTCCTTCTGATTAGGACAGTGTCAGCACTTCATGGGGTTAGGGTAAGAATTAGGGCCTTAGCACCTAACAGCAGGGAAATCAGTTTGAGGCCAGCCTGGTTATAGAACTTCAAAAAACTAATACATAAAAGATCAGGTGGGATGTGCAGAAGCTAGTACAGTCTTTTAGAGAGAACTTTTTTCAAGAACCTTAAACATTTCCATGTTTTTGTTCCAACATCAAGGATCATGAAAAAGTAATAAATACAGATAGATTACTCTGTCTGTCTGTTTTGATAGACAATCTCATGTAGGCTGGCCTCAAACTCTGTATACAGCCAGGGATGAACTTGAACAACTGATCTTGCCTCCACCTCCCAAATACCAAGATTTTAGGCCTGTGGCATAGCGGCCAGCTACGAATGGATTTTGTACACAGAAGATATTGTACATGCTTACCTGTTGGCAATGGATATGTTGTGGGTCCAAGGCTCCAAAACAACCCATGCAGACACAAAAGGTTTCACAAAGCAAGATTTTATTGGATTGGGCAGCAGGGCAGAAAGTGACCAGTCAGGAACAACAGCACAGACTCGGGAGCTGACTGAGCCCCGTCTCAGCAAATGTTTAAGCAGAAACAGCCCAAACATCTATGCCAAGTTATAGTTACATTTTTCCACCAATCAGAATGCAAAGATTAGGTAGTTTCTAGGAACCTGGTTCTGTAGTACACTAATCTTGCTCTCATTGGTTGGTTTACTCAAGTGTGGTGGGGTGGCTTGCCCACTCTTCTTGTCTCATCTTGCCAGCTGGAGATCAGCGATGTCAATTACCCTGGGAGGTCTGGGGAGGTTAAATTTTGTTTGACCCTCATTCAAGTTGGAAGTTTTATTCAAAGTGGCTTCAGTTTGGTTCCTTCTTACAGATGTATAGGTTGTGTAAATTGATGAAATACATAGCATTATGTTTTGCAAATGTTTACAAAACGTTATAAAATGTGGGCATGAATCTCCATCCATGGTATTATCTGACAAGTTAGGCCCTAGTTAATAGGGGTCAACGGAACTCTGGACTGCGGGACCCATTCATTGCCGGTTCAGAGTCAAACCCTGTCGCATTTCTCTTGCTATGATAAAATACCATGACCAAAAGCAATTTAGAGGAGAATAGCTTTTATTCTGACTTAAACAGAGTCCATCATGGCATGGAAGCAGAAGCCTGAGACTTGCCTGGCAAACAGGGAGCGTAGAGATCACATTTCACCTGCTCACAGGAAGCAGAGAAAAGGAAGTGGGGCTGGGCTATAAAACCTCAAAGCCCGTCTCCACGGACATGCTTACTTGAGCAAGGATCTGCTTTCAGGAGCTTCCATACCCTTCCCACACTGCCGCCACTGGGGACCAGGTGTTGAATACATGAGCTTCTAGGAGGCTCCACATTAAATCACATCTCTATGCTCTCCTGCTCTTCGGCCCTTTCCTAGGTCAACACCCCTCTTTAGCTAGTGTGGATGCACTGGCTTCTTCCTGTCACTACTACTACACAGCCTACTGCGCCGGAAAATTTACAACATGTCTTTCTCTGCTATGGCTGGAGTCCCTCAGCACATTTCTCCTGCACTTCAAGTAAAATACGAGCTCCTGGTGGTTGTGGCCTTCAAAGCCCTTTTCAATCTCCACCCAAGCTCCTCCTTGATGACGCTCTGTGCTCATTTGTGCAGGCCTACCTCTCTCCTGCTTCTGAATCTTTTACACATGCTGTTCCCTCCTACTTGGAATACTTTCCTCCATGCTTTGCAGGAGTGACTACCTTCATTTAGTTCATTAGTTGCCCTCTTAACAGTTGCGTTTATCCATAGGCTATTCCTGCCCTGCACATCAGTGCCACTTCCTAGGGACAAGCGTATCCTTGGAGTTCACAACAAATTTGTCTGTAGGCATTTAATACATTTCTGTTGAGTGAGATGATGCATTTGTTCATGTGTATGGGCATGTTAAAGGGTGTATGTTGTAATCCAAGGATACAATGTGTTTGTACTGCTATGATTTTATGTTTTGAGTGTATGTATGTATCCATACATAGGGCAAAAAATAAATAAAATAAAAACAGGAGTGTAAATGAGGTTACAAACGGTTTTACTTTTGTTGTACAACTTTCTGTCTTCAAATATTTCTCTTTGAGGTGGTGGAGAGATGGCTCAAGCAGCAGTCAGGAGCACTGGCTGCTCTTCCAGAGAACCCAGGTTTGATTCACAGTACCCATGAGGAGGCTCACAACCACCAGTAACTCCAGTTCCAGGGGATCCCACACTCTTTACTGGCTTCCAAACATATGTGATACACAGAAATACCCCCACACATAAAATTTAATGGTTTTGGGTTTTGTTTGCTTTTTGGTGACAGGATCTCACTGTGCAGCTCAGGCTATTTTTGAACACTTTGTACTCTGGTCTCAACCTTTAAGTGCTGAGAGTATAAGTGTGTGCCTGTGTGACTGGCTTGTTTCTCAAGGTTGATAATTTATATCACTTTGTTATTGTGGTAAAATATCTGTACGACTTTTTTTTGTTTTGTTTTGTGTTTTCGAGACAGGGTTTCTCTGTGTAGCTTTGCACCTTTTTCCTGGAACTCATTTGGTAGCCCAGGCTGGCCTCAAACTCACAGAGATCCGCCTGGTTCTGCCTCCCAAGTGCTGGGATTAAAGGCGTGTGCCACCACCGCCCGGCTAAGACTTCATTTTAACCAGCTTTAAGGAGAGGTTTTGGCATCAAGTGTATTCACATTATTCTGCAGCCAGAACCACCCTCTGTTTCCAGAACTTTTTGAACATCTCCAACCAAGACTCTTTCTTATCGAACACTAACTCCCTAATAATTATATTTCTTTTACAGGTGAGAGATATTTTGGTTAAAAAAAATATTAGAAAGAAACATGAATAACACCATGTTGATATCCTTTAACACAAATGACACAGGTGAAGATCTGTAGGTCATAGTGGCTTGGTCACTGTTACTGATAGTCCTGTCCTCTTCCTTTCAAACTATATTGTAGAAATTTATAGTTGCCTAACTAAAACTTATAAGGAAAATACAGAGGGTTCTGAGTTACTAAAAATAAATTTCCTTTTCTTTCCCTGAACTAGAATATTTTAATTGAAATTATCATCCTAAGTAATAGATTTCATTATGGTACTGATGCAGATAGCATTTGCTTCTCTTGCCCCGAAAGAGACAGAAAATCCTACTTCAGAGTCCAGCCTGAAGCCCCAAAGGAAAGAAACGTGATATGCCTGAAGACATGTGAAGAAAATGGGATGAATAACCATTCCATCCATGAGCTGTGTCCTTAAATATGCCCTAGGAGCCCCTCCCCTAATTCACTTGCTTGCAGACTAAGCTTCTGCTCCGTGGAAATCAGTTTCTTGACCTTTGCTGCATTTTTTTCTTCATGTCATCCCACTGACATTTATAGCAACATGATCTGGATTAAAACCATACCTTGATTTTTATATGAAGGAAAGTGAATTTTGGTGTATTGAAAATTGAACCTTATACAATATTAAGATGATATATTGATAGTCATGAAATTTCAGAAAACTCAATGGAAAAATACAAAGATATATTTGGAAATTTAGAAGATACAGAATTGTCCTCTTTTACAATTGAACACTTCTTGCAATCATCTCTGAAAGTGTGCACATATGTCCATGTGCAGTGTGTTCAGGTGGACATGTCTGTCTGTTCACACGGGTGTCTGTGCACGTGCATGCACATCTGTGGAGATGAGAAGTTGACTGAGTGGCTTCTTCAATTGCTTTTCACCTAATTTTTTTCTTTTATTTCTTTCTTTGTTTGGGGAGGGTATGTTTTTTTTTAAGACAGGGTCTCACTATTTGCTCTGGCTGTCCTGGAACTTACTATTTAGACCAGGCTGACCTCAAACTCACAGAGATCTCTATGCCTCTGCCTCCCAAGTGCTAGAGTTATAGCCCTGTTACCACTACACTCAGCCTCCCTTCTGATTTCTTTGAGACAGGGTCTCTCACCAAATCAGTTTGGCTAGGCTGGCTCCCCAGTAAGCTCCAGGGATCCACTTATCTTTGCCTCCCCCACACTTTGATTGGAGGTTTATCCTGACACAACCAGCTTTTTATGTGGGTGCTGGGGATTTGAACCCAGGTCATGTTTGCACTTTACTCACTCACTGAACCATCTCCCCAGCCCTGGGCAAAGCACTACATACTTCCGACCTATGTTCTTTCTTTCATTTACAAAACAAATCTTTAATTTGAACAAAAGTAAAGATGCCATAACATACTTACAGTTTATTATTTATCCACCTTACAATTTATTATTTCACTGGCACAATGCCCTTGACAATTAGGAAAAGATTTACTGACATGTCCTCTGAATAATTGGCAATTAATTTGAGATTAGATGCTCAGAGTACATTATTCTTAATGGAATGTGAAGGTGGAAGCCTTTCCCATCCAAATGTCAGGGAATGCAGAGTAAATGTTAACTGGCAGCAGAGTTAACCCTGCCCTTTGCACATCCACTGAAGGGAGGGTTTCGGTCTGATGACCATAAACCATAACTGGCTTGCTTAGTTGGAGCCTAAAATCAAGGATAATCCAGCAGAATCTTAATAATACCATCCCATCTGAAAACCTCTGATTTATACTGATGGTGACTATAGAGGTATGCATCTCTGTTACATATAGGGAAAGAACTAATGTTTCCCATATATTCTCTGGAATTTATTTTGGAGCCTAAGGGTGTATTTAGATATCACAGACCACTTTGCTACTCATAGCTCAAATAGTGTTCAGTGCCCTTTGAATTAATTAATTAATCTATTTATCCATCCATCCATCCATCCATCCATCCATCCATCCATCCATTTATATATGTGTGTGTGTATGTGGGAGCACAAGTGTCATGGCAAACATGTTGGGAAGAACATGCAACAGTTGGCTCTCTTTTACCATGTTGATTCTAGGGATGGAATTTGGGCTTGGTTGGCAGACTTTGCCCACTGAGCCTCACTGACCCTGTCGGTAATCTGATAGGACTTTTTCATGTCAAATACCACCTAGATCATAGGCCATGGGAAACGTTATTCTTGCTGAATCATCCTAGAGTACCTTACCCCCTGAGCTAGAGGTTAGCAAGTGTGACTATCACATCTACCAGTAGTTTACCAGTTAACAGTCTTTCCTGAACCTCGGCTCGTTTACCCAAGAACACACTATTTTAGCATGAAAAGACTTTCACCCATTTCTAGAAGCACTGGAAATGTTCTTTAATCCAAGCTTTCTCGCCTTTTTTTTTTTGTCTCTTGTTATTTCTAACCCATTTGAATAGCATTCAAATTGATATGATTTTTTTTTTATCTTTGAAAAAGAATGATAATTCATGTTTGGGCAAGTTTTTATTCTTTTCCCCTCACCTCAGAAATTGTCCACTTGACACTGTAGTGATTACAGTTTTTAATCTCTTGGTAAGTGCTTCCACTCTGCCCTGCACTGTGCCATCCTGTCACTGCCTGTGATGTTTACAGCTGCCACGTGATCCGCTCCTATTATGTCATTGGTCTATTTATACGAGGGAGAGAAGAGAGGCTCAGGAGCCATGAGTCATGCAACTGGATCCATACCTGGGCCTGTGTTTGTTCACTGCCAAGATGTGCCTGCCCTATTCTTTCTGTTTGACTCTAATGAAATTGGGAATGGAGCATCTAGCACTGTGCCCAGCATATGGTACCCACTCAGCCACCCATCCCATCTAACTCTGTTCCTTGTATGAGTCTGTGCATTCCGATGTGTAGGATCAGTGTTGTACCACACAGGCTATCAGTTCGAGATTGGCCTCTCCCTCAAAGAGTCCATTGTCTTCTCTGTTTCTTAAAAAGTTATTTGGAGAGCTGGAGAGATGACTCAGCAGTTAAGACCACTGGCTGCCCTTCCAGATGACCCAGGTTCAATTCCCAGCACCCACATGGCAACTCACAACTGTCTGTAACTTTAGTCCCAGGAGATCTGACACCCTTATACCAAGGCACATCAAAGAAAATTAAATCAGTTATTTTTTTAAATTATTTGGAAATAATTGTTGTGGTTGTTGTTGACTCATAGTTGTAGTATAGTGTTTCTCAATGCCCTTCATGAAGTTGACTCATGTAAACTGGTGCCTAAACAAATATCCATGTACTCCATACATCAACTACTCCATACCATCATGCATTCTGCTCTTTGTCTTTGTTTCCTTCTATTCTGGAGGGAACACGTTAAAACTTTATGGATGAAGTTTTGTTCTCTTTTGTGTCTGGCCTCTGTGTTCAATGTTATGTGCTTGAGAATTGTCAACATTATTTATGTATTTGCAGTTTCTCCTTTTTAAGTGCTGTGTAGCACTTCATCAAACTTATCACATTTTGTTTCATTGCCCCTGGATAAACATTTGGATTGTTTATGATTTGAGGTTGTCGTTATTAAGGCTACTGTAACAATTCATCTTTGTTTCTTTTTGTGGACTTATTTTCTTGTTCTTCATTTCCAGTGAAATTGGTGGTTTACTTGTTCTGTGCAAATTTGACTTAATAAGGTATTGTTAAATTGTGTTCCCATGAGGCTGAGCCTCCTTCTACACCTACTAGCTGTATGTAAAACCTTGTTTTATAACCTTGCCAAAAGGTGATATATTTACTCACTCTTCGAATTCTGCTCTCTTCTGGTAGCTATGTAGTGGGATCTCCTTGTGATTTGAATTTGTATGTTCCTATCTTCCTATCGTCTAGGTATGTGTCAGCATCGTGTGTGTGTGTGTGTGTGTGTGTGTGTGTGTGTGTGTGTGTGTGTGTATGTTCGTGTTCTTTTCTGAACTTTTGAAGCATCCTGTCTGTCTATCTCTCTGTCTAGGGAGCCGGTAATGCAGCTCTTGCTTCATCCATAAATAGGTGATAAATGACTGAATGGTGTTAGCTTTGACTATTAATGTATGTATGTATTTTCCTTTTGACAACTTGAACCTTGGTTTTAATACAACTGAAATAAAATAGTTCACGTGCAGTTTCATCAGTTTGTGCCAGAATGAGCAGGTGTGACAAGTGAGACCAGAAGGTTCCTGCCACAGTGGGAGATACCGTCATGTTTGCATCAATGTCTTAGTCCTAAATCACTCTTCTGAGCTTGAAGTTGCTGCAAGGAGTTCTGTGGCTCGCATGGTGACCGGTGGCTGTGTTGCTTCACCAAGGCTAGAAATGCCTCTGCCTGATTTTCATTTTGTATAAAAACTGAAGGAGACTGTTTGTTTGTTTGTTTTTGTTTTTCAAAACGGTTTCTCTATGCAGCTCTAGCTGTCCTGGAACTCGCTCTGTAGATTAAGAAACCGGCCTTCAACTCAGACCTGCCTGCCTTTGTCTCCGAGTGCTGGGATTAAAGTCTGCACCATCACTGGCCAGCTGGGAAGACAACCTTATTCTTGTGATTTTTAGGCACCTCTGAGGGTCTTTATCCATTTCTTTTACAAGTCTTTAAAATTCTCTTTCTATGACACACTTTTGCAACATTTGAAAGCTTCCCTTTTGTTCTACCAAGTATACAAGATTTCAAGGAAATAAAGACACAATGAACTGTAGCTCAAAGAGCAATAAAAACGCAATGTGTGCCTTGCATTTGAAAGGCAATGGAGGGATGGAGATGTGCCCACCAATAGTTTTTATCTATAAAATCAAGAGTGGGGCCTCCTTTCTCTGCTCAGGTCTTTTACTCTAAAAGAGATGGCTGCCCTTTTCTTTTGAAGATCCCTTCTATTAATGTGTGTTCTCTCTTTTTTATTTTGTAGTTTATATATTTCATTGTTTTTATTTGATTCTGGGGGTTGAACTTAGTCTCAAACTGGCTAAGCTGTGCCTCAGTCCATTTCCTGTTTAGAATCCTTTTTCCACACAAAAAGAATCATGAAGATAGACAAGTTACACCAATGATCTCACTCATGCATGGAATATAAAAGCTGGTTTCATACTAATTGAGAGTAGAATGGTAAATGGTGTTTACCAGTGGTCTGGGTGGTAAAAGGGGAGAGGTTTGTCAGCAGGTAGAAACTGGTTTGCTCTCACTGAGAAGGATAACTAGACATAATAGTATAGCAGTCTACACTTTAAAAGCTGAAAGAAAGGATTTTGAAAGTTTTCACTGTATACAAATGATAGCCAGCTTAACCATTGTGCAGTATACACCTGTGTTTAAACATTGCACAGTACGCTCTTATATACTCCTATATATTAAGTTGTAAATTTTTCCCGCTTGTATATGCCAGTTAAATAAGGTTTAAATATGCAAAGGGGTCAGACCTTGAAGGCTCTTTTCTGAGCTCCCTCCCATGACAGGCATGTAGAGGTGTAGCTCCTGTATTTTAGCAGTTACTATGCGGGTAGGCTGCGCTTTACTGAATCGGTTTCTGTTGGTTGTTTCTACATTGTTTCTACCTTGCTTTTGTCTTTACTTATCGGCTACAGTAAATTATCCTGGAGTTCCGAACAGGCTTGCAGGTGTAACCAGTGCAGGCGGCTTTGTAATGGGACAGTTGTTGCAGATTGTCCCCTTTGCAGTTTCAGCAGCTTGTTCTCCCTCCCAGAGTGTCTATGTATGTCATGGGCCCCCATCTAAGCATAAAGCCTGGAGGAGCTTCTCCGTTCTTGGGCTTTGTCGTGTTGCATGTGATAAGGCCCGCACCTTAGTGGATTCCGTGCTGTTTTCTCTTTGCTGAGTTCTTCTGGCTGTTCCCCTGCGGAGGGAAATGGAAGCACTTCCCCACAGTGGCTGAGGGGCTGTGGGCTGGATGTGCTGGGCGCTGCTGCTTTCTCACACACAGCTCTGAGGGCTCACTCTTCGGAAAGCCCTCTCTTGTTGATGTGCTCTGTCTGTTTTATGTATTTCCTGCAGGGGGAAGGCTCAACAAGGACCTGCGACACTTCCTCAACCAGCGGTTCCAGAAGGGGTCTCCGGATCATGAGCTCCAGCAGACCATAAGGGACAACCTCTACCGCCATGCCGTGCCTTGTAAGTAGCCAGCTTTCATGTCTCACTGCTGGAGAGGGAGTGTGTGTGCTCACACGTGTGTAAAGAGGAGAAGGAAGCTCAACTGATGGCTCTGGCACACTTGGTAGCGAGTCCACCCAGTGATGCCCTGAGTGAAGCAAATGGCGGTTGACCGTGGGACAGACAGCATGGTGTCATGGTGTGACTGTGTGCCTGGATTTCCACTTGGCTCTGCTACTTGTACTGGTTTTAAATGCCGAGCAAATTATCTACCTTTTGTGAGCTCACCATCTGATCTGTGTAAAGAACATGTCAGCCATGCTAGCTTCATGGAGCTACTTTGAAGTTTAAGTGGGCTGAAGCGTGTAAGCAGTTTGTAAAGCCTTGGCAAGGTGAAGCCTCTTGCAATAGAGACATTTCTAAACATTATTGTGTTTAATGGAGTGAGCCAGGCAGAGACCTGAGACTGACCTGGGTGGAAGCCACAATGGCCTTCAGTGGAGGCAATACCACAGTATACTCTCCTTCCCTACAACCAGATCTAAAAATTCCCAAGTATGGATTGTAGGAAGAAAGGATTTTCAAAAGATTAAAAATTCCAAATTCTAAAAATCATTCAATGCAATCAAATTAGAGCAAGCAAGATCCAGAACATCGGGCCTCTGAAGGGAAACCTTTGTGGGTAAGGACAAGAGGCAGTGTGTTGATCTGTGAGTGGTAAATGGACAACTGTCTTAGAGTGGGCCATGGACACACTGTGTCCCTGAACAGGCTGATCTTACCTCTGCCTCTTGGGAAGACGCAGTGTTTATTTGATTTCATTCACACCTCAAGGAAAGAGTGATCCTGGTTTTATTACTGGGAATTTTACATAGTACTGTCTGTCACTTGGTCCTTGGAAGTTTGAAAGAGTTTTTTGGGATACCATTTTTAAGACACTGCCTCCTAGAGGAAGATTAATATCCACAAAGCCCTCCTATTACTGTGATCTGTTGTCTAAAAATGGTGTTCTTTAAAATACGGTATTTTGTAAATAATGTGCTAAATGCCAGTGTTTGCTGATACTACTCTAAACTCACAAGCGTAACTAACCAAAGGCTTTGCATAGATTTGAGAACCTTAGGAAATCAGATTCTAAAACACTCTGCTGCCCTCCATTTACTTGGGAGTAAATCAAGGCTCTGTGGGAAAGAAGAACACTGCAAGTGACCTGGGCCAGCACTCCAGAGTCCCCTCTTTCCTCACTGGCAGCTGCATCTGACAGAGAAGAGGTGACCTGCTAACCTGACTTAGTTGTCCTCAGTTCAGCTTTCCATATTGAACTGAGACTCCAATCCCAGTAATATCCTTGAATGACTCCATGTGTATGTGGATTGGTTGCAATTCCTAAATCTAGTCTTGCGGATGGGGTGGGGCTCTCAATCCCATTTTTATTGATCTAGTAACACAGTTTTGAGTGAGAATGTGACTCTGGGTGACAGGATTGAGGCTGTATGATCCAGCTGGGTCCACCTCTGTCCCACTGGCCAGTGTCACAGACACCAGCCCTCTAAAAGCAGATGGGGAAACAGAGTCATGGGGAGTTCAGAGCAGATCCTCATCTTTTGGACTCTTGGACCTCCTAGGGCCTTTTCTTAGCTGTCCGGTGACTGCCTGTAAGTTACAGGTGCAGGTTGAATGCGAATTTGCAGAGTTCAGTAAGTGCAGACTCATGCTTGTTCTCCATGTACTTTTTCCCCTACCTAGATTCCAATTTAAGAAATGGGGATGAAGCAAATGATCACACCATTGCTTGATGCATCTGTGGTGTTGCCATGGTTACATTTTTGGCAAGCTTTCCCATTTATTTTTGCCCTCACTGATCTCTTGGACCTGACTGAGATACATGGCTTGATTTTAAGTGTGCCACTATTTAGGAAATAGTACCAAAATGACCTCAGTTTTGTTTTGTTTTGTTTTTTAAACAATAGAAAATAATGTTTCTCTTTGCTTGAAAAAGTACTTGGTATTGATGTCCTCTTTGTATGAAACTAGTAGATAGGAATTTAGAAAGTGGAGTTTGTGTTTGGATTGAAAAAGAAGATACATCACAATTCACTGTACCTATCCAATTATAAAGTGGCAGAAAAATGAGGTCTATTTCTGTGTGTAGTATGTTCTCTGTGTGTATATGCATGTATGTGTTTATGTATATGTGCATGGATGTATGTGATGCATGTGTATGTACACCCACTTGCACATGTGTGTAAGTGGAATGCAGAGGTCCGCTTTTGATGTCATTCGTCGGGTGCTGAAACCTTGGGTCTCTCACTGGGACTTGGGGCTTTACCATTTAAGCTAGGCTGGCTGCCCAGAGAGTCCCAGGGGTCCACATGTATCCACCTACTCAGCGCTAGGATTACAAGCCTGTGTCACCACATTTGCCTTTCTAAACTAGTGGGTACAGGCCCTCATGCTGGTCTTGCAACCACTTTGCCCTCTGAGCTGCCTCCCCTGCCCATGAGGTGGTTTTTAACATGTGTTGGCTAGTGTGATGTGGAATTCTGTGGCAGGCTTGGGATAGTCCGTCCCTGGGTGTGTTTATTTTGATCTTTGGGCCTATGTCTGGCAAAGCAGGGGTCTTTCTTCACCAGTACCTCGTGTGAATGGCTGAGGAAGCCCAGGATCGGGAGACTCCGTCCTCCTTGTGTTGTAATAGGAACCAAGCTTATGAGGGAGGTTCTTGTAGGCATGACCAACCTCCTGACTTTGCAACTCTATCTCACACTTGTGAACCTGGTAATGTATGTAGTCAGTCTCTCTCTCTCTCTCTCTCTCTCTCTCTCTCTCTCTCTCTCTCTCTCTCTCTCTCACACACACACACACACACACACACACACACACACACACACACACACGATATCTTATCGTGTTCTAAGTTTACCATTTTGTCTTGTGCCCTGTTTGTAACTGAGGCACATGCAGCCCATTTCCTAGCCCCTGCCTAATGTGTCAGCCACACAGACTTCTTCCTGTCTCCATCACACATCCAGCGCCTTCTTCTGTGTGCACACATGGTTTTCTCTGACCAGCTCCTTACTTTCCTTTTAAGGTTCAGCTTAGATGCCTCTTCTTCCTTGAAGGTCTGCCTCATCTCCTTGACTGGGACAGGCGCCCTCCTCAGGGCTCTCAAAGCCCCTCACCTTCTACTATGTCCTGAGTTATGGTTCCTAACGTGTGTCTGTATGTCCTTTTAGAATCTTAACTTTGCCAAGCCTCCCTCTGTGACCTCTTACCCCTAACCTGGTGCCGGGATAGTAAGATAACTACTTGTTGAGTGAATGAACAAAGGAAGAAATATGGAGGAAAGTTCACTATTTTCCTTGATTTTTCTTCCTTGGTTATGCCTATGTAGCCTTTAAGAGCTGCTTTTGCATAGATTTCCCGATTGAAAGGCTGCTCAGAAGTTTGCTCCCCTCAGAGATTGGCTGGTAAGGAATTCACTGGCGGCTCAAGCAAACCTGAGCATGATGCGGAGGGGCCCTTTGCAGCAGCTCTTAATTACAGTCTCTGTTGCTGTACCTCCCTCAATGATAGCCTTCCTGTTCCATGACTTCCTGTCTTCGCCGATGCGACAGCGTCTGAGACTGTTGCATTGGAGTGGCCGCATTCCACGTGAGGATAAATACCTTACCTGACAGGGATTGTCATTTGCTGTGCCGCTGCTGTCAAAGTGAGATGTAAGATGCAGCTCACGGCTCATTCAGCAATGTTGCTTCTCTGGAATGCTGAGTGCACTCCCCTCCTGCCTCCCAAGTCTTGGGGCTCTGCTCTAAGGGCCCTATTTTTCTACACAGGCAAAGAAATATCTCCTAAAACAGGGAAGGAGAAGGGGAGGGAGCCTGTTTTACAGCTTAATGTTTTGTTGATCTAGGCTCTCTGTGATACTGAGACCATTGTGACCTGCCCAAGAGGTATTGATTATTAAAAGAGTTGACAAAGAGATTGTGTTTGATCTCCAAGACATTTTAAATTTGATGTGATAAACAGATGACCCTGGCCTTTATTTACAGAGGTGCCATATTCAGATAGACAGTTGAACATCTGCCAACATTGACCTTTTTTTTCTCTCTCTCTCTTCATGCATAGAGCCATGCATTACTATGGGAACTATTTGAACCTATTAGTTTTCTCTTAGGCACTGGTGTTTCACTTTGGCGTGTCTGAAATCAGCCCATTCAGCCATGATCTTTAATAATTAGAGCTAATGGTAGAGTAGACCAGGAGCAAAGAATGCTGAACGTCTTCTGGAGTGTGTGTCTGTGTTCAGGTTGTGTTTGATGTCAGTGAAGTGCTTCTGATTGGAGCCTATAGAGAGGTCTGTATGCATCTGAGGACTGTCATGACTGTTATCCTCTATTCAAAGTGCTGCCTAAAATTAAAAGGAGTTTTTTGCTCTTTGCAAAGCCTAGCCTGATTCCTAACATTGATAGTTACTCACCTTTGTGACTTCTGTGTCTCAGGTGCTCTGTTGTGATTTGTATAGTTTGTGTAGATTGCCTGTCTGTCCTATCACCTCTAACTCTAGGGTACATAGGCTCTTATGGGCCTGAAGTACAGACAGACAGACAGATCTCTGTATCTGTGTGTGTGTGTGTGTGTGTGTGTGTGTGTGTGTGTGTGTGTGTGTACGCGCGCGCGTGCATGTGTGTTTAACTTTTAACCTGCCATATAAGCTGGTTTATTTAGCAAGTAGTGTGGTAATATACAGAAGATCATCACCACAAACCACCTTTTAGATTTCACTCTGCTCTCCTGGACTTCCTCACTGCCCCTCTGTCATTGGTGCTTGACAAAGAGATACTGACTCTCTGGGACATTCTGTGAAGGAAGCACTTTTCCTGTGGTGTGTGGGGCCCCACTGTTCACTCTTTTCATGGATGCTTGTGAGTAGCATATAAGCACCCAAAAGTGAGTCTCCCTCTTCCCAGGTCATCTGTCAAGTGTGTCCAACCTGTGACTCACAGACCACATGTGTCCTGGGATAGCTGTGAATGTCCCAGCCTGGCACAAAATCATAAACATGCATCCCGAAATGTTTTTGCTGTTTTTTTTTTTAATTGGGAGGGGGGGCAGGGGGAGCAATTCAGTTGCACTCTATAGACAATAATGTTGTGTTGCAGTGTGAGAATGTTACACAGCCCTGGGACCTTCTATCTGAAGGTCTTCTGTTGATCCTTCCCCCTACTGACATGAATTTCCAAATTTAGCATCACTACTCATTTTCAAGTTCTCTCTAGGCTTTAGCTATCTCAGAAACACTCTGGACCAGGGAATATAAAGAAAAAAAATCACTCACCACTGGAGGGACCTGTTTGGATGGGAGCTCCACCTCAATCCATGGCACCCTGGTACCCCTATACCCATAGAGTCTGGAATGTTTGGGTGGGAGCTCCACCTCACACAGCCCCTCCCCAAACCTGCCCTTTCAAAGCCTGCCAAACACAGCTCCTCCTCCCCCAGAGAGTCTCAGGATGACTCCCACAGGGGATCTATAAGCAGCATCCCCCACAAACAGACTCCTGGTTCTTCCGGTCTGGTCCCCTTCTCCTCTCTGTGGGGGACAGGGAAAATCGCCCAGGAGCGCTTTGCCCATTAAATCTGGGCTCTTCCTGATTTGGTTTGTTGTGATGGTGGAAAGGCCTTCAGGAGGTGGTGTGTGAATCGGGCAAGAGCCTTCTTGCTGCTTGGTCCAGTGACAGAGGAGTGAATGAGAGGAGGCCACTCTCCTGTGTGAAGCCCCTTCTGAGGATGAGCTGTAGTTTGTTACTATTGTATTTCAAGTATTCTTAGTGTATGTAGCAAGAGAGGTGGGCAGCTCTAGTCAGTGATCTTTGCTGGTACCCAAGAACAGACCCAGTTCTAACTGGCACCAGAGTCCAAGCTCCGGTTTTGCTTCTTTGCCTCCCGTCACCTTGAAGATCAGTTTTTAAATGTATACTGAATCGTAAGCATCTCCTCTTAATAACATATGGATTAGTCCTTGGCTCAGTCCGGGATCCTAATATATCTATTTGGCAGCCGTGTTAATTTATTTAATTGCTTTATAATTTTAGCTGACATTTTCCATCAAGATTTGTTACAATTCTACAGCAATTTTCACAGTAGTTTTTGAAGGTACATGAGAGTTTCCTTACCACCTATTATGTCAGAGAAGGCCTTACTATATTTTAGTTTTTCAAAAAATATTTAACAAATAACATTCAATGTATTTTATATAAATTCTCCTTGTGTCAAGTGTATTCAGTAGAAACAAGTGCACATAGGGCTTGGTGTGTGGTTCAGTTGGTTGAGTGCTCACACCTGGCATTCATGAGCTCCACACTCCTACCCTTTGGGTTTGATCCCTAATGCCACATAGAACTGGGCATGGAGATTGTATTAGTCAGGGTCCTCTAGAGGAGCTGACTTGATCGTATTAATATACCTTACAAAGGGAACTAACAGGTTGGCTTACACGCAGTGGCTGTTTGCACTCTGCAGAGCCTGGCAGCCTCTAGCTGCTCAGTCCACAGGCTGGATGCCTCACCAGTCTCAGTGACTGGAGAGTGCTGGCATTCAGTGCTTGCTGGAAAGCTAAAAAGACTGGGTTCTATGTCAGTGATGGATGGTGCCAGCAGCTGCAGCAAGAGTGTAGATGCCCTTAGCAGCATAGAGTCCAGGGAGTTTGAGGCTAGCCTGAACTACATCAGCAGCTGCAGCAAGAGTGTAGATGCACTTAGCAGCATAGAGCCCAGGGAGTTTGAGGCTAGCCTGAACTACATGAGACCCTATCTCTAAAACAAAACAAAAACAACACACACACACACACACACACACACACACACACACACACACACACACCACAAATCCCACAAAGAAACAAATACGTTTTCTAGCTCTTTTTATGGATTGTGAGCATTTATGTTAAGGTCCAGGTAAGGACACTTTTCCTCTGATGATTTGATTGGATTGCTAAAGACTTGATGAAATAGGGTTAGTATCACTTGTGCTCTTACAGAGAGCATGGATTTGGTTCCTGCACTCAGACCAGGCAGGCCATAGTGGCCTGTAATTCCAGTTTCAGGGTGTCTGATACCCTCTTCTGGTTGTTGTGGGCTTCTGTACTCAAATGATATACATTTAGACAGATAGACAGACAATCTCACACACACACACAAAAAAAAAAATTAAAAATGACTGTGCCTTAGGTCAAGGATTCTTAAATGATTTTTAACCACAATATGTTTGCCTGAGAATTTTTTTATCTGACCCCAGGTATATAGATATATAAAATAGGCATATAAATCAGAATTTGTTGAGAAGAATTCATAAAGCAACTTACTTTAAAGCAATTATTTGGTGTGTGTGTATAATTTTGTCATTTACTGAAGATGAAAACAAACTTGCTTAAACAAGATGGATGTGCTTGTCCATACTTATGTAATCACTTAAATCTTTGTTGACTATATGATAGTGCAGGACATAGAACATTTTCCATGTCTTTGAGAGTTGATTGGCAGCTAGATCTTATGATGGTGAGAGCTGGGAATGCTGCTTCATACAGCTACACAGGACAAAAGAACAGAAGCATATTTAGGGCCATTTCAGAAAGTTTTGAAACTCTGAGATAGTCTCAACCCAAAATTCATTGAATCATTTTTTATGCAACCCAAGTGAGCAGCTCAAACAGTAATTTAAAAAATCAAACAGTTTAACACACAGTATCATCCAAAGGTCCCCTGTTTGATACACGCTGAGGATTGACAGTAGGGAAAATTTAAAAGACTTTCTGTTTTGTGTAACTAAATTATGTTCCTGTAAGAGCAGAAGACTTCATGTGAGCAGTAAAAATGCTGGAATTTATAACCTCTAGCATCTCGTTTCTGAGCCAAGCTCCTGTAGACAGTGTTGCTGATGTTCTATGCCATGACAGCATGCTAGTGCAAAGTTGCACTTGTGTGTTCAGAACAGGGGCTACAGTGATGCTTCGAAATGAAACATGGGAAAACAGTGCCACAAATACCCCAGATTCACTACATGCTTGAGTTCATTGTTCATTGCCGCACATTCAGCACCCGTTTATTGTTGCCAGAAGTTTCATATCTCTCACATTCAGTTACAGAACTTTATATGGGTTTCATCACACACTTTTAGAAACTATTGGTCTGGCAAGATGACTCCGTGAATAAAAAAACACTTGTCATGAATGTCTGGGGACCCAAGTTCAATCCCTAGGAGCCATATTGGAAAGGAAAACCTTCTGAAAGTTGTCCTTTGACCTCCTCATGCAACCATGGCACACAGTTACCTACACATCCCACATAGTGTGCTCTCATGCTCACGTACACACATACATGTTCATCTGTACTCACACATGGTGCATGTACACACACACAACACATATATAGACACATATACACAAGAAATACTGAGGTGTAAAACAAACTGCTCAATGTGATTTTATTCAATTTGGACTAGATAGTGTCTACTGTTCCATTTCAGTCACAATGTGAATAAAATTGTCATATTAATGAGTCACATAATGCATTTAAAATTAGGCAGTTGCCTGGGACAGTAGCATGGCTAACATAGTACATAGAAGCCCTATATTACTCTCTAGGAACACTCCCCCCATCACATATAATTAACTGGTTACCACTTCTATCTGGAAATATGCCTTGAAGTATTTATGGATAGATGGCCAGGATCAATACAACTAATGCCAGTTATTTACAAGAGAGAAAAAGCAACTGAAAATATACTGCCTGTACAGGAAGGGAACGAAAGAACAAATAACAGGCCAGCAGGCAGAACTGCTAACAGTGGGTGAATCTGGGAGAGGGCATGTGGTATCTATCCTATGTATCATTTTTATTCTTTTGACGTCTATAGATTTGGAATTACTCCTGGATAAAATATTCTTAAAAGAAAATTAACCCATACCCTAAAGAAGTAAATTAACCACTTGTTATTTGGTAGAAAAAGGGTGTATATGCTCCATTTGGGGATCATTCTTCCTATATTTATATCAGTGTCTTTAGACTGTCCAGGAGCTGAGATTTGGTGAGCACCTTGATAGGTCATAAAGCAGAGACCTTCTGAGAGATGTGCATAGTATGAAACAAAAATCTCCAATGGAATAGCAAGTTTATGTTAAGTGTTTTAGTTAGCATGTTTCTTGTCATTATTGCAGAACTCCTGTGAAGGTAGGCACTCCCGTCATACTGTTAGCCTTTTACAGATAGGGAAACTGAGGCTGATACGGTTCACTTTCTTGCTCATGTACAATAGGATTGAGACACTAGCACTCACGTCCACTCATAACTCTAGTTTTTTCATTAGACTTTGGGTATATAGTTGATATACCCAATCTAGAAAATAATTTAGGAGTAATCATTTTAAGTCAATTCTAAGGATTTGCTAATGAGATTCTAGAGGAATATAATAGTGTCTGTAGAATGATGATTGTATTATGAACATGTGCTGGATCCTGCATATGCTAGGTTTTACTCCACTACAGCATAGTTGTCTCCTGATGGTTCTATAACAGGGTACTGTTACTCTCCACATTCAAGGTTAAATAACTTGCTTACAATCTCACCACCCCTAAGTCATAGCTCTGTAGTGGATATTCTGCTAGATGCTCAGTTTGAGAAAGAGAGAGTGGAATAATATTGCTACTCACTTTGGAAGTACATGTCTCAAAGATGCTTTCTAAATAATGTGATGTAGTGTGTTATCCAGGTAATATCTACTACAAATTTATCAGAAACCCACTTAAAAGAGTTCTTCATTCTTTCTCTTTTTAATCCTTTATTTACAGTACAAGATTTAAACACCATCTTGGTTCTGAACCTGTCATACTTCCAGATCTGTGGATCCCAAATGCTGGGATTAAAGGGGTGTACCACTATGCCCTTTGGAATTCTTGTGAGTTTGAGGTCTGCCTAGTCTACATAGTGAGTTCCAGGACAACCAGAGCTGTATAATGAGACCCTGTCTTAAAGGAAAAAGGGTTTTGTTTGTTATGACTTGAGTCAAAAATACCCATCTCCTTACTCATATCTTAAACACCTGCTCCCAGCCTGGTTTTGGCAGTTGGGGAACCCTTTAGATGTGGAGCCAGCTGTTAAATGTAGTAATAGGGTTTCTGTACCCCAATAATAGATTGCTCCGCCAATAAAGTAAATCAGATCAAGACGAATTGAAAAAGTTTAACAACATGTTTATTTGAGCAAAGCAGCTCCCGGATGGGTTCTCCAGTCCCCGAGATCGAAGCCCAAGAAGCCAAATGCCTGAAGTAAAAATGGGAGATTATAATATAGCCTGTAGGTGAGAAGTGATGTGCCTGCCCAAGTATTGTCAAAATCTGGAATGCTTAAGCGGGGACTGGGGCTGCTGGTGGAAACACGGGAGAAAGTTGCACTAGTCTCCAGGAATGCAGAACTGGACTTTTTGGCCCCTTTTCTTTGTTTGAGATTCTCCTAGAGGGTGGAATTTGGACACAGAGGGAGGAAGGGGAGGGAGAGGAAAAGAGGGAGGGAGGGAGGGAGAGAGGGGGGGGGGAATGGGGCTTTCTGGATCATGCAGGGGCAAGCTGGAGGTTCCAACCAAACGTATAGTTTACTGTGGACAGCATTGATGAGCGGTATACCTACCTCTCACTTCCCCCTTTGCTGCCCTGTCTGATATCACATGAATAGCTTCAGCCACATGCTTCCACCTCTCTGAACTGAGTCACTCTGCCATGCTTCTCTGTGATGGTGGACTAAAACCCTCTGAAACTAGGAGCCAAAAGATATTTGTTCTTTATTTCTTTCAGATATTTTGGTCACAGTGAAACATATGTAATTAATGAGCTATCAGGATTGGCCCTTAATGAGCAGTGATTATCCATCCTGACTTTCTCAATTAAAACATCTACCTAACAGCCCGTGTCTATTTATTCATTTCTCTGCCTCCTGGAAAAATATTTACCGAACAGCAGTACCGAGCAGATGAATGTGTTGGGTGCTCAGTATTAAAGATAAGCTGGGTAAATTCCCTCCTTTTGGGTGTCTACTGTGTAGTGGGGAAAACAAAAAGCATGCGGGAGATCGCTGCCATGAGCCCAGTGAGTCATGTGACTTGGGATCCTACAAAAATACCAAAGGAGATACAGGGAAAAGCCGTGGAGGAACCAGGGAAAATCTACCCTGTGACTGTGAGCTGAGACCCCCATTAATGCTTGGATTCTTTTATTGCATCACTGTACTATGGGTCTAGATTTATTTGAAGAGTACATTAAAATTTTGTGTGGTGGCGTATGCCCTTGATCCCAGCACTTAAGAGGCAAAGACAGACAGAATCTCTGAGTTCTAGACCACCCTGATCTACTCACTGAATTCCAAGATAGTCAAGGCTATAGCCCTGAGACTCTGCCCCCCCCCCCCCCCCAAAAAAGGACTTCAAATTTAGGAATTTGAAGTCCATGATGAATAGGAGACTTGAGACAAATGACCTTTGCCCTACTTGTCCTGGGCAATTCTTGATAGGTATGCCATGCTTCACAACTTCAATCACCTGTTAAATGAAGATGCCCAGGAGCCTAGTTGACAGACTTCAAGGGCCCTCTCGACATGAGCAAGGTGTTCTCTGGCAGCCCTCAGGCCTTTCCCAGGGCTTTGCCTTCTCATCAGCCTGCTCTTTATTCTCAAGCCTATCTATCTATGTTTGACTTATGTGGAGTTGGAGTTTTCTGCCCTTTCCTGCCCGTTAGAAGTAGGCCATTATGTTGTCTTAGGGGCTTTGTTTGAAAAAGTGAGACATATTTTGGTTAGAAAGGAAATGAAATAATTTTCAAGGTCACTGGCTAATACCTGCAGGGATTTATTCCTCTGGTTTCCGTATGTGAGTGTGTTTGATGTTTTCTCCCATCTCCTAGGGTGGAACATTAAGTTCTTACAGCATATAGGAGCCACAGCTTCTGTATTCTTTGTTTTATCTACTGATTTTAGAGTTATACATGTCTTGTTTTCATCTCTAATTGGTTTTACATGGCTTCAGCTTCACTTAATTAGGATTTGTGGGAGAAACGCCACATCTGCTTCAGCAGAACTTTGAAAGGAAACGTTGCTGGAGTGGCAGCTGAAATATTCTTTAGTCGTGTGGTAAGACTTAGCAATGAGTCACCCTGTGAAATCACTATGGAGCGAAGTTGGGGCTTGACTGTTAAAGTGCCTGCCATGCTAGTCTGAGAACTTGAGTTCAGATCTCCAGCACCCTCATAAAAAGTCAAGTGTAGGGCCCTTACTTGTAGTTCTAGTGCTGGGGAATTTTAGCCAAGAGGATCCCTCAAGTTCACTGACCAGATAGTCTTGCTGAATCACTGAGCTCAAGATTCAGTCAGAGATGGGTGTGTCCAGAAAGTAAGGTAGAGAGCAATTGAGGAAGTGTTTTGATTTTGGCCTCTGACCTCCACACACATGGGTGGATATACATGTACACACACACACACACACACACACACACACACACACACACACATACATACACACAATGAAATTCCCCCAGATTTCTGACAGTGGAACTCACGGTGACCCTGGGAGACACTGGGTCATATTTTGTTTTGAGAACTGTGGCCTTGAGGTTTCATTGAGTTTTGTTTGTTACACAGTTCTATTCCTCCCAAATGGTAGACACCTACTTTATGCCTTGTACATTTTGTCAGAATTGCACACCTGCACACATTTGTACCATTTAAAGATTCTGCAGGGGAAGTTTGTGCCTTCCCAGTACACAGTAGAGTACATTATTCCCAGGGCACAGTAGAGTACATCATTCCCAGTGCCCAGTAGAGTACATCATTCCCAGTACACAGTAGAGTACATCATTCCCAGGGCACAGTAGAGTACATCATTCCCAGTGCCCAGTAGAGTACATCATCCCCAGTGCACAGTAGAGTACATCATTCCCAGTGCCCAGCATTTACAGACCAAGCAATGGGTGGGGAGGTAGTGAGGAGATAGCTGAGTGGGTAAAGTGGTACACCTGAATTCAGTCCCCACCACCCACATAAAAAAAAAAAAGCTGGGTATGGTAGCAAGTGATTATAATCTCAATGCTGGGGAGGTAGAGATAGGAAGACCCCTGATGCTGGCTGGCCAGCCACCCTGGCCTCACCTTACTTGGGGAGCTCCAGGCCAATGGGAGACCCTGTCTCAGAAAACAAGCTGTACAGTGCCTAAGGAATTACATGTACAAAATTATACATACAAAAGCCAAAACTGTACCATGGAAAAAAGAAAGCATCTTCAACAAATGGTGCTGGCATAACTGGTTGTCAACATGCAGAAGATTGCAAATATATCCATATCTGTTGCCATGCACAAAACTCAAGTCCAAGTGGATCAAATACCTCAACATAAATCCAGTTATACTGAACTAGATAGAAGAGAAAGTAGGAAGTGGTCTGGAATGAATTGGCACAGGAGACCACTTCCTAAATATAACACCAGTAGCACAGACACTGAGAGCAACAATTAATAAATGGGACCTCCTGAAATTGAGATGCTTTTGTAGAGCAAAGGACACGGTCAATAAGACCAAACAACAGCCTACAAAATAAGAAAAGATCTTCACCAACCCCACATCTGACAGAGGGCTGATCTCCAAAATATATAAAGAACTCAAAAAGCTAGACATCAAAATACTGAACAATCCAATTAAAAAACGGACTACAGAGCTTAACAGAGAATTTTCAACAGAAGAATCTCAAATGGCTGAAAGGCATTTAAAGAATTACTCAACATCCTTAGTCATCAGAGAAATGCAAATCAAAACAACTCTGAGATACCATCTTACACCTGTCAGAATGGCTAAGATCAAAAACACTGAAGACAGCTTATGTTGGAGAGGATATGGAGCAAGGGGAACACTCCTCCACTGTTGGTGGAAATGAAAACGTGTACAGCCACTCTGGAAATCAGTATGGTGGTTTATCAGAAAATTGGGGATAAGTCTTCCTCAAGACCCAGTTATACCACTCTTGGGCATATACCCAAGGAATGCTCAATCTATCCACAAGGACACATGCTCAACTATGTTCATATCAGCATTATTCATAATAGCCAGAACCTGGAAACAACCTAGATACCCCTCAACTGAAGAATGGATAAAGAAAATATGGCATATATGCACAATGGAGTACTGCTCAGCAGTAAAAAACAATGATATCATGAAATTTGCAGGCAAATAGATGGAACTAGAAAATATCATCTTGAGTGAGGTAACCCAGACTCAGAAGGACAAACATAATATGTACGTACTCATAAGTGGATACTAAATGTGAGGGAAGGGATGGCCAGACTGCAACCCACAACTCCAGAGAGGCTAGCTAACAGAGAAAGACCCTAGGAGGGACACATGGATGACCCTGTGAAGGATAAGTGGACATGAGTGGACTGGGTGTAATGGGTGTGGGGGTGGCAGAGGGTGAGGAGTGGGAGATGAGAACATAGGGAAATGGGAGGGAGGGTCAAGCTGGAACAGGGACAGTGTGGGAGGGCAAGGAGGAAGATACCATGATAGATGAGGACATCATGGGAATAGGAAGAGGCAGGGTGTTGGGGAGGCTCTCAGGAATCCACAAGGTTGACCCCACCTTGGTCTGCTGGCACTGGACTACTCTGGTGACCAGCCTAGCAAATAACCTAGCTGTCATCATAGAGCCTTTGTCCAGCGACTGATGGAGGCAGATACAGAGATCCACGGCCAGGCACTGAGTTCTGGGAATCCAATTGTCCTATATTTCCACACAAACATTTGTGCACCCATTTGTTTGCAGATGGACACACACAGAGCCACATGATTGGTCCCAGATAAAAGCCTTCTAGCAGCCCCCTTATACCTTCACCTATGAATACTTCCTTTACTTTTCAGAAGTAACCATGATTCTGATGCTCTCTATATGAATACACTTTTCTTCATGAACTTTATTTAAGTGTAACCATGTGATATGTATGTTTTGTTTTGTTTCTGTGTTCTTTTTTACGTTTATTCCCCCCCACCCATGTGTGTGTGTGTGTGTGTGTGTGTGTGTGTGTGTGTGTGTGTGTGTGTGTGAGAGAGAGAGAGAGAGAGAGAGAGAGAGAGAGAGAGAGAGAGCGAGAGCACTTGTATGTGTTGATTCTTTCCTTCCACCATGTGTTCCAGGAATTGAACTTACGTCCTCAGGCTTTGAGGCAGGTGTTTTCACTCAGCATAAACTTCCAGCCCACCCCCACCAGTTCTATCATATCTTTCTATCTTTTTCTAATGTTCTTCTTTTGAAATATATCTATGTATTTCAGTGTAGCAGGAATTTCATTTTTCCCGCTGGATAGGTTTTCGTGGTTTAGATAGACTGCCATCCTTTCCCCTTGGTTCCAATGGTCTCCAGCCTTTAGCTCTGGCTGTCTATGTTCTTACACAATTACATATGTATGCACAATACCTGGAGGGGAATTGCTGGTCAAAGTGAAGAAATAAATTCATTTGTGGTAGATCTTGCCAAAGCATTTCAAAGGTGGATGTAGTATTTATTCTGCCCCTACACTGAGTTCAGACCACACCTCATTGTCAAAGTCATCAAATATTGTTAGTTTTGTGTACAGATATTTTTGTCTTCTTGGTGAGTATACGGTAGTATTTCTTTGTGACTTGTTTGCATTCTTGCTGACACAGAATGCTATGGAGCAACATTTCAAATATTTTTCATCCAGTTGTATATCTTCCTTTGTAAGGTTTCTATTCTATTTGTTTCCATTTTTTTCTTTTAATTTTGATTATCTTTTCCTCAAAATTGTAGCAGGAATTGAGTTTTAAATTTTATCTTTATCTTGGGTAGATTGTCCAAACTAATTACATTTCTCAGGAGTGGGACTAGTAAGGTAAAGTGTGATGGCAAGTGCTTATAATCCTAGTACTCAGGATGCTGAGTTTAAAGGATTTGAATCAGAGGCAGCCTATGCTGCATAATGAGACTATCAATCCCACCGGGTCAGAATAAGATCACCACCACAATTTTTGAGCCAAATTTGAAGCAAGCTTTATTAAATACTGTCCATCTTCCTGGCCAGTGTCCATTCTTGGTATTCCAAATTATATTAGTCAGGGCCTTATAAAGGCAAACTGCACAAGGCTCTGTACTTCCTGCCCATATAACACCCTCCATCCCCGTCACTACATGTGATCAAGCACATCCTGTGTAGTTGGGGCAACCAAGCTTGTTTACAGAAGTTAAAACATGTAGCTTGTTATTGTACATAAACCACAGCCCCTAGCATTCCAGGAATCTGTCCTTGGGCAAGTAGGGCTTATAGATTAGAAGCAATTTTGTTTTATAGATCTCTTAAGCACAGTTATTAAACTTAAAACGTAACTTTAGTCATCATAAGACCTGTCTTTAAAGTATATATTTATGACCAAAAATCAAACGATAAAGTTTGTTGGGGCACAGAGGAGATGGCTCAGTTGGTAAAAAGATGCTTGCTTGCTTGCTTGCTTGCTTGCTTGCTTGCTTGCTTGCTTGCTTGCAAGCACAAGGACCTGAGCTTGACCTGTAGAACCCATGTAAAGGTATCTGGATGTGATGGCATTGATTAGTAATCTAGGTGATGGGGAGGCAGAGATAGGCGGATCCTTAGGGTTAGCCTAGTCTACTAGTGAGTTTCAGAGTCATTGAGTGACTTTGTCTCAGGAAAAACAAGATAGATGGTACCTGAAGAATGACACAGCTCAAGGCTGTCTTCTGCCCTCTGCATGCATGCACATCCACATACAGAAGTGCACCTGTGCATACATGAACATGTATGTACATACACACACACAGACACACACACACAGACACAGACACACACAGACAGACACACACAGACACACACACACACACACACACGTAAAGAAAACCCTACAGAATGGGTCCACTTATACCTGCTTTATAGGTGGGCTGCAATAAGATTGACACAGGAAGTGTGAATTGCCAAGGACAAAGCAGTGAGCGCTCTGTTCCAGGCACAATGAAGGCACGGACAAGTAACATCTAAATTAAGAAAAAGAAAATCTATTCTTGTAACAGAGGTCAGATTCATTAAGACATTGTTATGTTGTCTCCTCCCACCCCCCATTCTCTTTTTGTGCCCTTACCTGCTTCCTATTCTTTTGTAGTACAAAACTAGAATGGTCACATGCATAATACATACTGGGCTAAAGTGACTGATTTGTTACAAAGGTACACACTAGAGGTCATATCAATTCTCCCAAGAAACTTGTCTTTGCAAGGGAGACAAATGTGGAGTAGATGTGAGTTTCTAAAAAGAGGGCAAGAAGATAAAATGTAGATGGAACACTCAATTAGAGCCATCTCCCTGCTTTGGTAAGAAGCATGCAGAAAAAGGGCCTGGCTTCTGTCTTTCATTTCTTCCTTCTCCTTTGTTACTTAGCTTCTCAGAGACCCACTTTGTTCACCTGTAGAGAGAGCAATACCTTCCTCACAGCCTCTCTGGAGGCTTCTCACAGGGCTTCACCTCCAGCCAGCAAGCACTGTGCTGGGCGCTACTGTGCCGAGATGGCTGATGCCCCTGGTGGGAGTGCTGGTGCTGATGGAGGGGATGGAAGTGCCATTTGGCTAAGAGCGATCTTGATCTTGCCTGCCTCTGCCATCACCGGGCTCAGTGAAAGCTGTTTGAGGGCAGAGACAACCACAGGCCCAGGGAGCAGGAAGAGCAATGTTAGAAACGGGGAAAGGCTCTTCTCTAGGAGGAACCTCTATAAGTGTTAAGTTACTACTGGGGCATTGTTCCTGGATGCCCCTTTACATATCGGGCTTAGGGGTTGCGCCAACCCTGGTATCCCAAATGACTTACTGTGAGTTTTGTTGTTATGTTTGATTGTGTATTTCAAAGCATGTGTAATACAGG
Organism: Onychomys torridus; assembly: GCF_903995425.1. Taxonomy (NCBI): domain Eukaryota; kingdom Metazoa; phylum Chordata; class Mammalia; order Rodentia; family Cricetidae; genus Onychomys; species Onychomys torridus. Next base: position 83,968,900 of record NC_050445.1, on the reverse strand, counting down.
GCTGTAGGAGCACATGCCTTTAATCCCAGCACTCTGGAGGTAGAAGCAGATGGATCTCTGAGTTCTAGGCCAGCCTGGTCTAACAGACTGAATTCCAGGACAGTGAGGGTTATACAGAGAAACCCTGTCTCAGGGCAGGGTGGGTTAGGAGGAGTGTGTGCAAGGACAAAATCATAGTGACTTGAGAAGGTACTGGGATTGACTTTGGCATCTTCCCTCATCCTGGCTTTGGGACACTGAGACACTTGGGGACACTTGGGGACACCATTGGGGTTCTTAGTAAATGCAGACTTGAAATGTGGGCTCACACCCCCTCCACCATCCGGCTTTGTGGACTTGGATAGGTTGCTTCCCTGAGGTTTCCTACTGTTTTACAAACAGGATTGTGCTATGGTCCCCATCGACTTAGAGGATTGAGAGGCATAACATTTGAAGATATGACCAGGCACACAGTTGGCAGCCGTGTTGCTGAGATAAAGCCATACACTTGATGAGAAGTGTCAAATTCAGTGATATTTATGAGCACAGTGGTCGGTCCACAGAAAGGTATGTTTTAAGCACACCTACCAGACCATATAGTCTCACTCAACCCTGTCTGTGCGTTGTGGCTACAAGCAGGCTTTGGTTCTATAATCCTGTCACCAAGTGTTCCACGCTCTTTAGAGCAATTTCGATTGAGATGAATCTGCTGTATAACTAGCCTACCATTGAGCAGTCTATGATTTGCTGACATAAAAGACACTCACCTGCACATTGAAATGCTAAGTGTGATATTGTAGCCTTATTTATTTCTTTCCCCCTCATTGACTATAAAGCCCGTAAGCATGCTTTAAGGAGGTCAGGCAGTTCAGAGGGGCCTGCTTGGCCTCATGGGCTTCTGCTTTTGTTGCCAGTTCTTGAGCTCTCTGCAATGAATGGCTGCCTGCATGACAGAAGTGAGCTTTTCTGCAGTCTTGCAGAGACCCCACGAAGCACACCTGTGTGTCACATCATTTCCCCCAGCAAATGCATATCTCTGTTCCCTACCCTCTTTAGTTACTCACTGTAACCGGTTTTCTTCAGGACCTCCACATGGGTGTTAGGTTGAGTAGACCGTAATGGGCCACATGTAAAAAGTTAAAACATCCTATCCCCTGTTCTTGTGGGTTCTGTGGCCTGTGAGAGTCACAGCAGAGCAGACCAAAAGGCAATGATGACACAAGCTTAAGGAAGGTTTCAGTGTTGAAGATGGAGGGCTATGACCTGGTCAGACAGTCCACAATGCTGAGGATGGAGGGCTATGACTTCAAGGTCAGACAGTCCTTCTGTAGTGAGGTCCTACAAAGAAAGATTCCACATTGACAACATTCCTGTTCAATACAAATTTGGAGTTTCTGGAACTTTTATCTTTGATGGCAACATTGTAGAATAGCCCTCTTGCATAGATTACATTACATGAACCCTTGTCGAGTAGCAACTGGAAGCTTGTTGGTTGACAAACCTGTGCATGCTGTCAAAGAAGCTGGGCTCTTTCCACCTTGGAGGGCACTGTCAAACAGAGACAGTTGTGGGGAAATGCTCTACATCTACTCTTTTTCCTTTCCTTGTTGAAACTGACAGCCTTTGGATTGAGTTTATTTCCTATTTACAGTATGCTTCCCAGCTGACTTAGAAAAGCTTTGGAATTGTCAGTGGGATTGTTTTCTGTAAGGGTGGAGGGGTCACTTCTTCCTATATTTGTGGCAATTCAAGTCAAAATCCAGCTGGAGAGCAACATTTCAAATTGTTACACCTTTTCCCCTTTTCATTTGTAGTAGAAGTCAAAGGTTCTTATAAGGAGCTGCATCTCTGTGGCCCATACTAACTGTGAAATGATTTATCATCTGTCTTTGATGTTATATGAGAGCCATTATAATCTACATGCAGGAAAAAACATCAATAGTGATTTTCCATCATGTCTCGGCTATAGGTTGGCATAACATCCTGATATCGAGGTCCTTTGACTAATGTTAAAAGCATCAGAGAAGTTGAAGTTCTTTTGATTGGCTTCTCTTTCCCCAACAATATTTGTTACGTCCTAAATGAGCCTTATAGATTAACCTTAGGAGAAAATCAGTGTCCTTTTCCTGGCAAAACTTTGCTGCAGGACTCAAACAGCTGTGCTTAAAAGTTGTATCCTTTAAAAGGGGGTTTCATTTTGATCAGCGCCTCCTTTGTTCTACAATACCATTATTTCTTGATTTGGAGATGTATGTTTTTCTGCATTTGGGTGTGTTGAAACACAGATGTATGTATGTAATGTTATAGTTTCCTTTTTTCCTTGAAAACCTATTAAATTTGTAGCTTATAATTAATAACATGGTAAAAATGTTGTTTGTTTTTTCTCCCAGTGTCATATATCCTAGGCAGGCCTTGAACTTGCTTTTATACTAAACACGACCTTGAACTTCCAATCCTCTTGTCTCCATATCCTGAGCACTGAGTCCTGGGATAATATGCATGAACCAGCATACCCGATTAATGCACTGCTAGGAATTGAACCTGGGCTTTGTGCATACTGGGCAAGCATTCTCATCTGAGCTACAGCCCCAGCCCCAAACTAAGGAAAGTTTGGTATTAAAAAAAAATTCAAATGTTGAAAATAAATGGCCAAAGACTTTTAGATGATAGATCAAGTCATGAGTGTGAAGGGAATTAGAGCTGTTATGAGAAGGGTTAAGAGAATATGTCTATGTTTTGTCTTGGTTCTGCCCAATAATGACACAGTGTTCATCCTTCTGAGCATGCAGACAAGCTGCCATCTTTGGACAGGCCTCTTATGAGACTCTCAAGCTCATCGGCACCTTGACTTTGACCTCTCCAGCTAACAGAACTGTGTGACACAAACTTCATGGATTTCTGCTTCTTACAAACATCAACACAAATGGACTAAGACACAGACTATTTATTGTTGTTACCTGTGCTTGGAATTTGTGTGTTCAGGCTGATAAATCAGCATGTGGATGACTTTAGCTTAAAGGAGTTGCCTTCAGGTGTCAGTTGTCTGGCCCCTTTTCACCTCCATGGCTCTATCAACTAGCAAGATGTTCAATGCACATTTTTAATGAATACCTTAGAGTCTTCCATTCCATACAATTATCAAGTTATTGCACCAGTAACATAAATTTTGTTATTTAAAAAAGTAGAAACATTTCATGACCTTCATAATACCATAGTGTTTATTTTTGTTAAATAACCGTGGACTGTTATTGAAATCTTCTAATCCTGTTTCTCGAATGTGTGAGGCATCCAGGGCTCCCAGCACCCCATCCCTAATACACATAACATAGACACACTTATTTGGGTGCTAGATGTAATCTAGCTGTACAGCTCATACTTGCTCAGTATGTGATGGACAAGGCCTGAGTTTAACTCATAACACTGCAAAGACAAAATCAAACAAAAATATCCCTCTGATATGTTTTTCTAATAATTCACAAATGTGTGTGCCTTTCTTTACTGTGACAAAGTAGCCGGGAGAAGTCACTGTAAAGGAAAGGGTGGTTTGGGCTCAGTTTCAGAAGGTTTGGGACTGTGGTGGTTTGGCCCATTGCTTGGGGCCTGTTGTACATACAGCAGGGCACCACAGCAGAAGCTGTGGCTGAGGAGCAGAGAGGTGAGAGGAAGATATAAGGATCCTAATGCCTTCGGGGGCTGCCCCAAACAACCTGCCTTCCTTCAACAGTCCTCACTTCTTCAGGCTGCCTTACCTCCCAGCGGTGCCACACTCAGGCAACCCAATGTTTTTCCCCTTGGAGGATGTTAGTATCCAGACCATAACATGTATGAGCACATAAAAGACACACAATGTATAGCAAAGAATGTGCATTTTGTGTGTGTGTGTGTGTGTGTGTGTGTGTGTATATACATACATACACACACACACACACACACACACACACACACACACACACACACACACGAACCCAACTGGTTCTTTCATCTTAACTGCATTTTATTCAGTAATTTCTCTCTTTTGGTTTTCTATTGTTTCTTAAAACAGTTTCATTAGTACATTATCCCAGAAAATAATTCCTCTGTCTAGGTTTTCAAATTAGTAGAGTTATATATGCCATTCTCTTACACATTTTTTATTATGCTCTTTACATTTTGTTTTTTGAAGCTAATGACATGATTTCTCCTTTCTCTACTCCTGTTTTTGTTTTCCAAAGATCTTTTTCTTACACTGTGGGAGACCTGCTCCAACCTTTTTCAGGGTTTTTATGAGGAAGAGAGAGGGATAAGAAAATATTAGATAGAAAGATAGTGAAGAGGAGAAAAGCAAAAACACAGGATAGCTTCAGGAGGACCTAGATCAAAACCCAATGGTTCCTTCTGCCTCTTCAAAAGGGCTTTTTATAATAATGCCAAGGGACAGGGTAAAAGACTTACTAGATCCAAGCACACTGCACAGCCAAGTGTAGACTCTTCCAAACACCTGGTAACCATGCCCATGGTCAAATCATCCCCTTACGTAGCCCTGCTCAGTAAAGCAAGCTCAGATTCTCAGTGGGTCTCTGCATTATGCTTTCACAGAAAATAACAAACTATAAAAGAAACTTCCTCTCTTCATCCTTTTTTCTTATTGCCTGTAGTTTTTTATCTGTATTTCTACTCTAATGTCATTATTCTTATACCATACCTTTTAAAATAGCCTCATTGAAATGTATCATCCATTTCTTAAAGACTTGTTTTTCAGTTTATAGCTGGCTCCCTGTATCCATGGATTCAAGCAACTTCAGATTCTGTGTTAAGCTCACAGTGGATGTGTCTATCTTGAGTATTAATGCCTTTTATTTTCTTGTCACTGTTCTCAAAGCAACACAGTTTAACAATTCCTAGGTATTATAAGCAACCCAGAAGTGACTTATAGTATTTTGAAAGGCCTAAGTTATGAACACATACACATTCTTTTGAGTGTTTAGTTCTTTTTGACGAGTATGAATAGTGCTACCACAAATACATTGTATATATTTTTATATCGGCATATTTTCATTTCTCTTGGACATAGTCTATGAAATGGAATTCTTCTGTCATATAATAACTTTTTAGCCTCTGCCAGACCATTTTCCAAAATGGCAGCTCCATTTTATATTCCTATTTGAGAGTTTCATCTTTGCTAGTTGTCATTTTGATTAAAACATCTTCGTGACTATGAAGTGATATGTCATGGTGGTCATGACTTATGTTTCCTGATGGATTGCCCAATTACACTGAGCACATTCTCATGTGTTTATTGGTCAATTTTGTATAATCATTGGAGAACTGTCTGTTTAAATCCTTCACTTGTTTCTCAAATGGACTGTTTGGATTTTTTATTATCTAGTTGTAGAAGTCCTTCATATATTTTGGATATAAGATCTTCATCAGATATGATTCACAAATATTCTCTCCCTTTCTATTGATCATCTTTTCCTTATCTTGGTAGTATTACTCTCAGGGAAAAAAGGGAGCTCTTTAATATGTAATGTGCTTAATTTGTGTGTGTACATTTTTGGTATCATTGCCTAACCAAGGATTATAAAGATTAATAACTCTTCTGAGAATTATATCAATTTGTTTGTCATCTCTTGTGAGTAAATCTTTGTATACAATGTGAGAAGGGAACAGCTTTATTCTTTTGCATATGAATATCTAATACTCCCAGCCCTATTAATGATATTTCAAACCTTTTTAAAGATTATCTTTCATGATTATAGGTCCATAAGTAGATATCATAATTCAATTGTTTTCTGTCATTCTTCAATAAGTATTCTTACAGCTGTAGTTTCCTTCTGTGTAGGTGCCTAGGTCCATCCTGCAGATTTAGTTTGTGATTAGTGCCCATTTTTGGCCTCCTTTCTATTTCTAATGTCTATTGTTACTGCATTTAGTTAGTGAAGGTGGCCTGGATTGTCATTAAACATAATTTTATCAAGGGACAATTATATTGTAGTCAGTACAAAGCCCCTCTTCCAACATCATAGATTGATTATGCCTGTTTATTATATCCCGCAGGGCCACGCTCTTGGCATGTACTAAATAAATTAGGTGGAAAAACATGGAAACTGGGTGTGGTGATGCTGCCCTGTGATCCCAGGACACAAGAGGCTGAGGCAAGCAGATAGAGATTGAGTTCAGGGCCAGAATGGACTACATAGTCAGATCTCGCCTTACAATAACAAACCAAAACAGAAGAATATGATCACCAGTTAAATCCTGGCGTCGTGGTGCATGTCTGTAATCCCAGCACACAGATGACAGAGGCTGGGGGTTTGCTGGAAGTTTGAGACTAGCTTGTTCTATATAGAGAACTCCCAGCTATTTCCATACAAGACCCAATATCACAAACTACCCCCACCCCCACCCTCCAGAAGGCAGATTCATAGAAAGCAGTAAGCACATCCACATCTGGAAGGTTCTAAGGTGGTTAGTGTGATGGCAGTAGCACTAAGCCTGCCTCTGTGCCAGACTCACTCATGGTCTGCATCCTCCCCTCCCCCAGTCATTATACCAGCCCCATGGAGCACGGACTCTCCCTTCTTCCTGGGACAGGAGAGAGAGTAGAGGTGTTGCCCAGTGAGGCACACAGAGAGTGAGGCCGGCTGCCCGGTAGTCCCATGAGAACGAGGCAGAGTGGCTTTTGCACTTGTTTGCCTCCAGTTTCCACTTTAGAAACAAGCCTGCTCTCCTGCCTCCAAAGTGGTCATTGTGCTTACTTGGTCTGATGGCTAAACATTTGTTCAAAGAGAAACCCTTTGGCCTTCTCTCACAGCTTGTTACATTGTTGATAGGAAGACATGTCTACACCTCCTTGTTACCTGGAACTGAAGTCCCTCTGGGTCTCTGGGTCGAGAACTCAGGTAGTAACGAATGAAGAGCACACTGGTTCTTGTTTTGTGTATGTGACCAGTGCGGTTTCAAGACACCCTGTGAAGTATCTTTACTTATTTTTGCTGGAGACCCCTTGATCTCTGTGAGCCTGGGTTTGTAAGATTGAGGGTGTACTCTCTGATAAATCTTAAGCAGATTCCCATGGTCTCTTGCCTCGCCTTGAGTTTCTCTTATACATAGACAAGCCTGGTCTTGGGCTAATTGAAAATCATTTTGATTTTCTTCCTTTCTTCTTTCTCTCTTTTAAGAGAAATGAACATGAAGTTGAATGGGTAGGGAGATGGGAAAGATCTGGAGGGAGTTGGGGGAGGGGATAGAATATGATCAAAATATATTGTATGAGAGTTTTAAAAAATAAAACATAAATTAAAAAAAAAAAGATTTGTTACCATTAGGGATATCTCCCATCTAAATGAGGGCTGTTTTTCTCACCCTGCTGAAGACTGAAAAGCTCTGTCTGTGAATACTGACTGCATAGAAGTTCCGTCCTTGTTTCATAAAGAGGAGGGCTTTGTAGTTCTGTTACCTTTGGTGTAGTCTCTATGCAGCTTCTTGGCACCAGAGCAATTTAATTTGTACTGTACAGTCATTTTCTTGTGGAAAAGAATAAAACACAGATTCCAGTTTTCAGCATGAACTTGAGGCCAAAGTCTTTTGAAAATTTTATGTGATACTTTTCCATCTGATGATGCAAGAGAATGATGTCAGTGCTTATACATATTATGTACAAGGTTGATAAGGAAGTATTGTTTTCTTCAAAACAAAAATGTAAACTGATTCTTTGCATTTGGTTTCTAAGACTTCACCTGCCAATGGAGTAGGCAGGAATCTGGAATTAGGATTTTTTTTTTTTTTTTTTTTAAACAAAGTATCTCACTTTTTCTGACAACTAGAGTGATGCCCCAGTCCAGGGCTCTGCATTCAGCTAATTGGAGTTCTATACCCATTTTATAGGACCTCCCCCATATTAAAGGGTGTGGGTTTTGTGCTAGGCTTAGTGACACAAGCCTTTGATCCAGGCACTTGGGAGTCAGGTGGATCTCTGAGTTTGAGGCCAGCCTGCTCTACATAGTGAGTTCTAGGACAGCCAGAGCTACGTAGTGAGACCATGTCTCAAAAAACAAACACCATCGATTAGAGATGCTTTATAGGGAAAATGTTGTAGTAATAGCAACAGCAGATGACATACAGTAACCCTTTTTCTCTGTCCACATGGGCTGTAGATGTAGACACTGTACTTGTCTGTTTTCACATGTTTAAAAGACTATAATAGAAACAAGGATAAAGGTGATACCTGATATTGACCTCCGGTCTCACATGAACACACACATGTGAACACATACATTCATATACACAGTGACTACTATCATGTGGGAATAATATACAAAAAGTTCTCACCACTGTTCTCCGCTATGCAAAAGCATAAAGAGGAGAGATGCCAAGCACACACAGAGCCTGATTCCAATGTTGAGTCTTCCAGCCATACATAGGTGACCACAGGAAGAAGAGCATTAGAAATGCTGTCTTGACCCTCCCTGGGTTGTTCAAGGAACAAAAGATCCCATTTCCAGGAATACAATGACAGGTTCCTGCCTAGTAAGGGACAAGAAGCGTGCTTTGTTTTCCTTGTCTGCCCTGACATCTTGCTGATCCTGCATCCCAGGCAGAGTTCTGTCCCCAGTTATCTGACCAGGCTGCACTGTCAGCTTCTCCTGCCCAGCTTTCAAATATTTTGCCATCTTTTGGCTTTTGTCCTCTCTGCCCATTTTTTCTCGTTATTCTTCAGAGTTTTAGACTCCCTCGTCCCCTGTCCATACTTTAGATACTTTAGTATTTAGTTATGTTTTGGTTTTTCAAGACAGGGTTTCTCTGTGTAGACCCAGCTGTCCTGGAACTCACTTTGGAGACCAGGCTGGCATCAAACTCACAAAGATCTGCCTGCCTCTGCCTCCCACATTCTGGGATTCAAGGAATGCTAGGTTTAGAGGTGTGCACCCCTGCTGTAGCATTTAACTCTTGACAGTTCCTTGCATATAACTCTTGCATAGTATGGAGCTGTGGAGATGTGCGCGCACACACACACACACACACACACACACACACACACACTATAGAAGAAAAGAAAAAGTAAGTTTGAATACAAGGTGATAAACCCCCAAGAACTTGATTCTCAATGGGATTCTACCTTTAATTTTTTCGGGTCAGCTGCTTGATGGGGGGCCCTTCACATTCTCATTCTTAACGCCTCTATCATCTTTAACTCCGAGAAACAATTATTTTAAATATAAGAATTATTCCTGTGAAATTCCTTTCAAAGTTAGGAGAAAGGCCAAAGGGGACTTGGGAGGCATTTGTCCCTGTTCTTGAGAGTCACCCACCTTTTCTGACCATACCCCCAAGCCCTCACCCATCTGTCCACTCAGCTGCCAGTCCTTAGCAAATGGGGTAACCCGATTTCCCGCCTTTGCTTGGCCAAGGACTCCTTAGGACCAATCGGGTGATGGGGACTTGACATGTCCTGGTAGGGGAGCTAGCTGGGTCCCGCCCCCTCCCGCCCCCTTCACAGGTGCAGCCCTAATCCCCCCTGGCCTAGATATCCGGCAGCCTCTAAGAACCCGGGCTCTGTGATGTAATGCGCTTTTTTCACACTCCCGGCTTAAATACAGATGGAAATTGTTGTCATGTGTTAGAAATGTCGCCAGTGATATAAAAGGCGCAAGCCTGAGCATCTTCTCTCCCTTCTCGCACATCAGCTGCTCCTCCATCCAGAGCCTGTGCCCTGGAAAACCCACTCGGTGGTCAGGTGGCCGAGGAGCCCCCAGATAGCTTAGGAAAGGGTTCAGATCCCACTCCCCACCCCCGCCTCTCCTTACAGCCGCTGCGGAGCCGAGGACCAGCGTGGTGGGAGGCTCTTTCAGGCGCACAAAAGGAAGGATTAATCTTGGCGATTGGCTGGGCTTTTGCAGGCAAGTACAAGTCCACGATCTCCTCCTGGCTGTCCCCTGCCCACCTCTGGATTCGAACGCTCGTCCACTGGAGGAAGGCTGGGATCAGGCAGGCGGCGACAGGGGCGCCTGTCACCGGAGGTTTGCGCTTGGGTTGTGGGAACATCCATGGAGGGGAAGATGCCATGTGTGGTGTGTGGACCAGGGAGGAGGGGAGACTGTGGGCCAGCTTGGGAGGGCCAGATGGCCGAGCCTGCGTTTTAATTCAACGGGCAGGCAGGCCCCGTTTGGCTGGGCAGGGTGGGAGGAGAAGCCGAGAAGGAAAAAAAATCAGAGGTCAGTGGGAAGGGAGAGGCTGGGCTCCAGAGCAGATGCCTGGCGAACAATGGGGCTTTTGAAGGGGATGCTGGAGGAAGTGTGGCGTGCGCTTTGTATTGCCTCCTCCGCATTGCAGGTTGGAATCGGGCAGCTAAATTTTAATGAAGTGCATTCCAAAGTGTGCTAGTCAGCCTGGGCTTGGGGAGCCAGAGCGAGGGGCGGCCCCCGGGCTTTGCTGAATGGGGACTAGGGGTGGGAAGGGGAGGGGGGCTGGCGAAATGAGTTCCTGATGGATGGTAAAGGAGAGATGAAAGCCTGCTCAGTGTGGAGGACTGGAGAAGGGGAGGGGGAAAGCCTTAGGCCCCCGTGCATATTAATAGGCTCCAGCAGGTGTTGGTAAATGCATGTTGCAGCATTGTTCCGGCGCCCAGGCTGGAGTAGGCGGGGAGACAGAGAGCTGCTTCGCCTGTCGATAGTAGGCAAATGCCTTTGCACTTTGGAAGAGCTTTGCAAGCTCTCAGGAAAATACAGGAGGAAAGGACCACCATCCCCTCTCTCCTTTCCCCCAGTTTTAAAAGGAGGAATGTACATGCAGAAGGTTTTTTTAAGTTTGCTTCCTGGAAATTAACATGTGTTTGTGAGAGCTCTGTCTTATCTAGGTAAGGTATGCTTGTCTGTGGGCATCAGTAAATAGAGGAATCTGGAGTCTGGCTTGTGAGTGCTTGGGACCTGAAAGGCTGTTCTCCTTAGCTGGTTCTTAATGGGCCAATCCTGGAAGGCTGGGATCTTTATTTTTTAAAGAGGCAGGAGGGTGTACCTTCTTCCTCTTCTCAAACCCGAGTCTGCCTGAGATCAAGGGGGCAGTGGAGTGTGCAAGGAAGCTGTCTCAACCATAGAGTTGGCCTTGCACACAAAGGGAGTGGATTTGTGTCTGGACTAAATGGTTTGAGGGTGTGTGTTGTTTATTTGTAAGGATTAGGAATAGGCCCCTTTCTCTTTCCAAGAGTTGGCTATGCCTAGAGCCCTATCCATTGAGAATCATTTAGGAGGCTTTTTAGTTGGGGCTGTGCACTGGTCAAATAACCCTTGCTGGCTTTGTTGTTTGCTTGCATGCTTGTTTTTACTACTCTTGATTAGAACCTATTCAGTGTTTTCAAAGGTTCAGACATGTTCATTGGGGGTTCAGATGAAAACTGAAAGCGTTGGCAGGCGAAGGGGTGTGTGACTTTTATGTTGAAAATATTTGACTGTGGTTTTATATATAACTATACACATTTTAAAGTAGACTAACATTGCCTTTTGGGGTTCTGGGGAAAATGATTTGGTTGAGTAAAGCTTATATTTTATCATCTGTAAGGCTAGTGCCTTCTCAAGACTGGGGTTTTACCATAACTTTGGAATCCTGCATCGATCGGATATATGTTTAGATTCTTTTCATGATGGAACTTGCACAGTACCTGGTCAATAAGGCCTACCTCACCACTTGCCTGTGAATTTTAGTGCTGTTGAAAGCTTGAGCAGATTAATGGTGTCAACACTGTCTTGATTCCTCCATTTTTCAGCTGAGCAAACAGAAACATTCTGCCATTGCCCCTGGCCGCTTTGCTGTGGGCTTCGGGAGAAGGGGATGGGGCAGAAGGGAGGGATTGCTGCTGGGTCCCACCCCTGTCCCCCACTCCCACTGCACTCTGCCCCACCAAGGTAAATGCTGGAACGTTGTTCCTGTTTTGCTTCCCTTTGTAGTTTCTCAGGCTACAAATGTCAAGTTGTGTTTCTATGGCAATGCCTTGAAGAAAATGTTTGCTATTGTTTCTGGCTCTCCTGTGTTTTTACCACAGGGGTGGAATTGACCTATTATTTTGTTTTTGTTTTTGTTTTTGTTTTCACTGAACTTGGACTTGTGGTTCACCTGCTGCTCCTTGCTGAGCAGAAAGCAGGGGCAATTGTGTTTGTTTCTGAACTTTCCCCAAGAAGACTGGAGCTTCTATATGTGGCCCAGGGTGTGTCCCAGTAGAGCAACCAGCCCATGGATCTATTCCACACTGAGACTGTTTCTGTGATACACAGCTGTAGATGGGCCATTCTGACACATAAGATAACAGTGTGTGAGTCATTGCTACCAAAGAAGTCATGGCTGTAGCCGGTGTGCATCAAGAGCATTTCCCAGTAGTGTATTCTACTTTACCCCTGTCATGTGGATGGAGGTAGAAGAGAGAAGAAAGAAGAGGGAAAAAGAACAACACCTTTACTTTTACAAAGAAGTCAAACTGATTGATCAGTACCAGTTACTAAAATGAATACACAAACAAGCAAATAATAAATAAAAAGTTGACATTTCTCCTTGCCCCTAGGCAGTGTCTTTAAAGCAGTTAAGGTAACAGCATCTGAGATGGCTTATTTCATGTATGTATGTACCACTAAGTATGTAGTTCAATGTGTTCCTCTAATTTTGACTTATTAGCCTTCCCATAGGGAATAGAATGTGTGGAAACTTAGGCCTAAATGCAGAAGAGTTTTTCATGTTAATAATGACTATAGAGGTGCAAAGATCAGAAAAAAAACAAGAAGCAAAGACAATTCTCCATTCAAGTTTTTTTTTTTTTTTCCTTTGCACTTGTATTTTTCTGGCAAAATCCAGTTCATTTGGTAACCATTTTTCTCCCAGCATGTTTATTTTCTTCTTTTAAAAAAAAATGTTTCTTATGTTGATAATCAGACCCCAAATATTTGAATGTAAGCACATCCCTCGCAGTCATACTGACACCCTCTGGCACCAGACAAACTGTCATAGCATTCTTGAGAAGTCTGGTGAAAAGAAAAGGCAGCAGTGGCAGCCATTGATTTGGGAACTCTGCAGATGCACGTGTGACAGACAGCAGCGACAGGTCGTCTCTCGTTGGCTTTCCATCTTCTCAAGTGTTAGAGACACTTGCTTCCAAGGTTGTGTTCTGGGTCCCTAGGTCTTCGAGAGAAGTGTCTGCTGTTGTTGGCCCCCAGCACATGCGCACGACTTGTCAGAGGAGCTCGCACTCAGGATGATGGCTAAGTTAGCAGTGCCTTCCAAGCACTGCAGTGTGTTCTGTCTCTCTGGCCTCAGACTCCTAAAAATGGCCCTTCTCCCATTTGTCCCCAGAGTCTAGCGAGTTGATGACTGAATGCCATGTGGGTACTCAGTTCGGTTTGGTGTATTCCCCATATACACATCTTGGGCTCTGGCTGCTCATTTTGATTCTTTCTTCCGAGGAGATTGACATCTTTGAAGTTTCAACAGATGTCAGTCTGAGGCATAAAATCAGTGGGAAAATGTTGTTTGACATTTGCTATGATGTTTGAAAGAGTCCAAACATGAGCGTAAAGAGAGACCCTAGGCTTGAAAGTGACCCGCTAGACTCAAACCTCTTCTGGTGCTTATCTGAGCCGAAAGGAAAAGGGAAAAAATCCCTAGGCATAGACTTCCTTCCTTTGTGATATACTCCCTTGTTTGTGGAGCTTTTCTGCCATTTTCCTTTCTGGATCCCAGTTCTAAGTGCCATGTCTAGTACATGATACATACTGAGTAAACGCTTGTGGGAGTGGGCGCACCGGGAACCCTGGGCAGTCATTTGAAGTTTGATCTGAGCACTCCAGTGCAGGTGCTTTTGCCAGTATGTGAGACATCATTTCAAAAGTAGAGACAGGAGGCCAGGGTCCCCACATTAAAAATGCACGTTCTCTTACGCAAGCTAGAGAGTTGGTCCCATAGTCTATAGGAAATAAAGCACTTAGGTTTCTGTTCACCGTTGAGTGGATCTTCAGAGTGAGACTGAATTATTGCATGGGGTGTATTTCTGTTCCATAGTAAAGATTAGATCCATGTGAATCTACAAATTTGACAACAGCTGTATGAAATAACTTGCTATAAAGCAGTAAGTGCCATAATTTTCTAATTAATTGTGGAGCAATGCCAAAGGGTGTTGCTTTAAAAACACTAAGTATAGATAGGGCCTGAAAGGGAAGCTAGTCTGCAAACATTTAACTCTTTTTAATGCTGCTTAGCACCTGGGTTTAGGGAAGGAAGCCTTTGCTACTTCTCTTGACGGCTTCTGGGATCCTTAGGTCATTATTGACCTTTCTAGCTAGTGGTGATACTACCCTGGAAGTAGTACACACGTGGATGCCTCTGTGTACACTCTGTGCCTTTAGATATTGAGGACTGTAGTGAGCAAAGCAGACCAGATCTCGCTGAGCTTCTGAAGCTTGAATTAGAACCCATGCTGATTTAGTCTAGCCAAGGTAGGGGAAGGAGGATAAGGCAGAAATGATTATTGAAAAGGAAATACTTTGTGAAGTTTCTTCCTAAAAACTATTGTGGTGGTCAAAACCAAAGTTGACTTGTTTACAAATAAGGTCAGTCACAAAGATAATTTCAGCTGGCCTCAGTCTCAGAGAGAGAGAGAGAGAGAGAGAAAGAGAGAGAGAGAGAGAGAGAGAGAGAGAGAGAGAGAATATGTGTGTGTGCATGCTGTCATTAATATATGCATAGATAACTTGTATTCCTGTTGAACCAATGCCACTTTTTTCTACCTGAAATTGAAATCTTAAGACAGTAATTGAAGTATCCTTGCCAAAATTTTGGTAGCAAATGCGCCATGTATAGGGCAGAGTGCTATAATGCTTTTAATTTTCATTTTGACGCTGGGACTTCAGCTTAGCTCCCCTTTCCCTCCCATATTGATACACAGTAACTAGCCCAGCGCAGGAGTTCCGCTTGGCTTTTCTTGTTATCATCAATCACATCTGGGCAGCTTTCCATGTCAGTACACGTTTGCCTACTTCCTGCTTTCTAGTCATTATTGAAATCTGTGTTTTTAGGCTGCTTCATGCTTGAGCTGGCTCATTTAGTCATAAGATAGATTTAAAAGTTCGGCACATTTTGCAACATCTCTGTTCTGAGAACCACTGGGATGCTCAGGATTTACGATCAAGATCAAGGATGTAGGTCCAGCATGGGTTCTGTGTTACAGTCAGGGAGTCTGGCAATAGTCAGTTATTTAGTGTGCAAAATGGTGCAGGTGTGATGGGCGGGGGGAGGGGGGGCAGAGGAGAGGAAGAAGACCAGGAACATGGGGATGGGTGTGTTGCAGTTTTGAATAAAGTCTTTAAGGTGTCAGGTTAGACCCCACAGGGAAGGAAACATAAAAGTTGACAGAGGAACTATGCCTGGTTGATTGACAGCCCAGTACAGTCACTACAGCAGAAGTGCCAACTACACTTTTGGAGAAACAGGAAGAAGATGAGAATGGCTGGAGTCGAGAACATGGGGAGAACTGTGGAGCGTGGCATTTCAGGGCACATCCACACCACTCGAAATGAACAGTAGCCATCACAGGGTCCCGACTAGAGTGCTGCCGACCTGCTCTTGGTGGTGGGAAGCCTCACTCCAGGCAGTGTGCTGAGTAGTCTGGAGGAGTGGAAGTGGGGAACACAACTAGGCAACTGTCACTGTCTTCTACTCAGAGCAGAGGTGTGCTGAAGGAAGGCATGGCTGTGTGTGGTGAGGGCGAGAAGGGATAAAGAGCAACTCCAGTTTATTATTTATTTTTATTTTTATTTTTGGTTTTTTGAGACAGGGTTTCTTTGTGTAGTCTTGGGTGTCCTGGAACTCACTGTGTAGCCCAGGCCGGCCTTGAACTTAAACTTGGAGATCCACATGCCTCTGCCTCCCCAGTGCTGGGATTAAAGGTGTATGCCACCACCGCCCACTTTATTCTTTATTTTTTAACTGTAGTTGTTTGGGTTTGATGGTTTATTTGGTTTTGCTTTTTAGCTTGAACATATAGGGGAAGCCTAGAAGGTGTCATCAACTTGTGGTTTAGGTCAAGAGTTCAGGTAGGACTTAGTGAATGAGAAATCTCTTGCTAGACATGAAATGGCTTCTCAGGAGTTGATGATCTGGAATTTATGGAAACCTCCAGTATGCCATGAGTTAGGCTATCACTAGCTAGGTCAATCCTATGACAACATTGTTGAAGCCATAGCTTTGTACCGACTTGCACCTTTCTGGGGGTTCAACTCCTGAGATGTCTGCCATTACTGAGTGAAGCAGGTGTGTATTTTCTATGCGCATATATGTTTATGTGTGTGAGGAAGCATGTGTTCAGGTCCACGTGCATGCATGTTAGGGTATATGTGGAAGCCAGTGGACAACTTCCGTCTCCTTGGAGACAGGTATTGGTGGAAGTATTAAGGCGACTCTGTAGTTAAAAGGAAGGTTTATTTTGTGGGGTAACTTCCAAGTGAAGGGATAGGTAACAGGGTCTGGGAAAGGTGTGGCGCAGTCCGGCAGTGTTCTCTGGAGAACTCTGCTCGGTCTACTTCTACCATCCAGGGTCCAGGAACCAAGAGAGCCAGCCCATCCAGATCGCAGGTCTTAAGGGTTCCTGTCTCGGCCCCACCTCGTAGACGTGACAGTTACTGGAAGCCTCAATGCGGGTAGTACTTCCAGGTCAAAGCTGGAACAGCTACCCACCACAGACAGAGTTTCTCTTTGGCCTGAAACTTACCAATTAG
The DNA here is from genome assembly GCF_903995425.1 of Onychomys torridus. NCBI lineage: Eukaryota > Metazoa > Chordata > Mammalia > Rodentia > Cricetidae > Onychomys > Onychomys torridus. The sequence goes on along the minus strand of NC_050445.1, from coordinate 83,952,197 downwards.
GGTAGACTGACTGGCCAGTGAGCTCCAGGGATCTGCCTGTCTCTACCTGTCCAGCATTAAGATTGCAAGCCTGTATCACTGTACCTGGCATTCTTTGTGTGGGTGCTGTATCTCCAACTCAGGTGTTTGTGCTTACACAGCAATCACTTTCTGAATAAGCCATTCCTCTAGCCTTAGAGAATTTGTGTTTTAGGATTAGAAATACCTCTGCAAAGGAATTTCATAGTACACATTCTTGTCAGTGAGTGCAAGTTTTTATTTTCTTTCAACTTCCTTCAAACTGAGAATAATCAATTTTTAAAAGTTGCACAGGTTGATAGACGAAATGCTGTGTATAAATATGGTCCACACATGTAAATATTTATCATAAATACAGTCTTTACTCAGACCTCTCATGTCCTCAGCCTCAGAGGTTCTGTCTAGGTCCTGGAAGCTGTAAGAATTTTCTCCCCTCTGTGAAAGTTTGCCTACCACAGGCACAGTGGTAGCATAGGCCATATTTAGCAGGACAAACTAATTGCCTGAGGACTTAGCTTTCCGCAGGAGGATGTAACATACTCAGCATTGTTCAAGCAGCTAATTAAAGACTAATGGGGAGACAGCCAAGTAGCAGTTTTAAAGTACGTCTCCTGTAAAAGGGGAAATTTTCAATTATGCCATTCTATCATCCTCAGAAAGAACAGTGCATTCCGACACGCGGACGAGTTTCAGTAGCTGGTGCTAAATTGGAATAGTTGGTACAGCCAAGGTGAAGTGCCCAGTGAATTCAGCTTTCTTAAAAAATTATACAAGGTTGATTAAGGACCTTTTCCTTAATGAACAAAACAAATACTTACTATGTCTCAGCGGTGAGGAAGAGAGTAGATTAGGGCCTGGGAGACAATGTCACATGGAGTGGGACTCAGGGTCCAGTGTGGTGTTGGTGGTAGGAATTGTGTCTGTGCGAGATGGTGGCGTGCTGTCCTCTGAACTATGGGGGACAGTGAGTACAGGCAATGTGCCTTGAATTCAGGTCAAGGATGGTTTTTGTGGCACAGGAAGTTCTGCCGGTGGCTTTGAAGGGCAGAGGACAGAAAGACGGAAGGACACCTGGAGAGTCCAGAGTGAAGGCCCAGTCATGTGCACATCTTGAAGAGAGTCACTCATTGTGGAGTGTGCAGTCTATACGAGCTGTGGGAGACTATTACCGTAGGGACTTTGTGATGCTCCTGTGTCCTGCCAGAACATCAGTCTTAGGCCTTCTCTTGAGGGCCTTGGGAATCTTGGGGGGATTTAAACAGAAGGAATCCCTTGCTTGCATTTTTTGAAAATGACTGGCAGCCACCTAAGGTAGAAGTCATCTAACTGATCCTCTGGGCAAATGTGATCCATTGCTTGTTTCGTCTCACAAATAAAGTTTTTTGTTTGTTTGTTTGTTTTGGACATGGCTTTTCTTTCTCCTGCTTTTGTGCTGTAACTACAGGGTATAATACCTGTGGCACAGACTGTGTAGCTCGCCAGCCCTGAACTATTTACTTGAAGAAGTTTTGTTAACCCTTGATTTAAAGTTGGAAGCTAATACAAGGACATTTACAAGGAAGCTGTGACTAATGAATGTCCTGAACCCAACCATTCAGTAAAGTTTGAAGGAGTTGGTAATGGAATGAGAAATACAAAGGAGAGGAGGAGTTAGAAATGACATAATAGTTCTAGGAAGAGTGGCCAGGGAAATTGAAAGGTCACAAGGGACATTTAAGTGGAGATGCCCAGCGAAGTGGGAGGTGTTTGAGCCTGTGGCTGCCACAATTGGGTGTGGAAGATGTTAAGTTGGAGTTTGGGCCTTGTTCGTACATAAAACCCAGAAGTACCTTATTGTTTATCTTCTATCTGCTTGTCTGCTCCAGAAATGAATCTGTCTTTGCCAGCTGAGACTCAAATCTCAGCTTCACACACTTGAGGAAGCTATCCCTATGTGTGGACTGTCAGTCAGACTGTCATTGCTGTAACAGAATAACTAACTAAAAACAGCAAACAGGTGAAATGGTTTCCTTTTGCTCATGAGTTCAGAGGTTTCAGTCCATGACCACCAACTGGCAGAACATTGGGTGAAAGGGCGTTGGAGGGGAGGAAAGCAGCTTCCCTCTTAGCAGCCAGGAAACAGAGAGGAAGGGACCAGGGAAAACTAGATGTTTCAAAGGCATGCCCCTGTGACCTACTTCAACCAGATTTCTACCTCCTTCTTTCCCTTGCCTCCCAATAATGTCATATTAATTTGTTGATTTATTAGAGCACCCATCATTTAAACACCCCCAAAATCTACCTTTGAACATTGCATTGGACATAAAGCTTTCAACACAGGAGCCCTCTAGTTAAGTTTCATACCTAAACCTTAATGTGGTACTTTATGTAATCTGATCCATTCCTGTTCCAAACCCTTCACAGAATCATGGGGAGTTCCTGATTGTCTAGATGGCTCACTTTTCAAGCAAATATTTATTTCTCTATCTAGAATATTAGTCTAAGGCTAAGTACAGTGTCTCATATGTTTTTATGTGACTCTAGGATCGATCATGCAACCAATTCAATGTATTAATATTTATTTTGTAGTTACAAAACATGATGCTTGGGTGAAAGAAGACAGACACCTTTCTTCTAAGATCTTCCATTGATTTGTTCAATAACAATTTGTCTAACGCATTAAATATAATCCCAGGCAGTGCGCTCTATTCCTGCAGTACAGTAGTTAACAATTCTTGCCCTCAGAGCACTTTTGTTTTAATGGAAGAAGAAAGACAGTGCAGTATCCCCACCCTTTCTCAGTTCCTAAGACTATAAAGAATAATATCGTAGAAAGATTGTATTTTAGTCCAGTCCCATCATTTTTAGAGACAGGCTTTGGGTTGCACATCTCACTTGTATGATCTGATCCACTCTGAAGGACACAGGATGCATTATTTTAATGTGCACTTTCCATCCTTGGCCCTGGTTGGTGCTGATTTTGAAGACTGCATTTTTTCTCTTCTTTTGTTAATACGTTCGTCCCAGACTTACTTTTATTGCAAATGCTCTCTGCTTTAATGGGGTCAAATTTAGGGAAGAATGCTTCACCTTTAGTCCGTTCTCTTATCCCATATGACACGCTGCTATCTGCATTCTTGAAATGTGACATGGGAAATTAAGGAACATGGAGTTTCTGGCAGTTTCCCATTTTCATCATTACATGAGCTGAAAGCATCAATTTTCATTTCATGCTTTGAATTGCTTGTAATAGGGGTTTTCAGTGAGTCTTTGGTAGGCAGATGAGCCAGAGCTCTGGGACAGTTCAGAAAAGAGAATGGCTCTGGAGCCCAAGGAGACCTACATGTGTCTGGAGAAGGAGAATTCTAGATGTATCCCTAAAGGGCAGCTGGTCTTGCCATGAACTGAAGAAGCTAATTGTTCCTCATGAGGTGGTTGTTTTTTTTGTTTTTGTTTTTTGTTTGTTTGTTTGTTTGTTTGTTTTTTGTGATGCAAAGATATGGGATGGGCATAGTTTATTTTCTGAGGACAGCATGAGCATAGCAAGGTGCTGAGCACAGTGGTGTCTTCCATGTGTAATGATCTCAAAGGTCCCTAACCTTATGGCATAATTGTGGATTAGGGATGGGACTCTAAGGCAGTCGATGCAGTTATATTATACTTGAGGTTTGATTTTATTAATGGGGAGGTTTCAATTTCCTTTCTATAAAGACCCTTTCTCCGAGGCAGCCTTTGTGACTTACAAGATATATGGAAAACCTGTGTCTCCTACCCCAGACGCCTGTGTTGTGTTTGCATTTTCCAGAATGCAGAATGAAGGTGTTGAAGTGAACTGTTGTGCTTGCCAACTAGCAAGAGGGTGTTAAAAAAAAAAAAAGTCTGTTATGTTTCTTGCCAGTTTGAAAATATGTATGTTCCAACATTTGTCATTAAGAAAACTTATGCTAGTTTGTGATGGCTTTAATCTAGGTGAATTTTCAGTGTGTACATGTGTATGTGCGTGTGCACATGCACATACATGCCTGCTTCTAAGAAATGCTAGGTGGTGGTGGTGGTTGTTGTTGTTGTTGTTGTTGTTGTTGTTGTTGTTGAAGACTTCAATTTTTTGAAGTGAGTTTACTTCACTTCAAAGTTACTTCCAGTTGGGGACGTGGTATTGCCTGTGGCAGTCACATATAGTCTTGGACCTGTCAGTTCATTCAAGGAGAGCATTGAAGTCTCCCAAAGAACCCCTTTCTCCCCATCCTTTGTAGTCGATATCCTTCCATCCCCAAACATCCATATCTGCTTTGTGTTACCAAAATTTTTGACTTATCCCAGATGCCATATAAATGGAATCATTTAGTATTGAGCTTATGAATTCAGCTTCTTCTGCATATTAAATAGAGTAAACTCATCTCTGTTGTTGCTTGCTTTATCAGTTCCTTTGTATTGCTGTGTATTGTTCTATTTCATGAATGTACCACAGTACATTTATCTATTTACCTCCTGAAGGACTATTGAGTTGCTTTCACTCAGGAGATTATGAATAATGTCATTAAGGAGGCTCCACAGAAAGTAAGAGAACAGGCTTAGAGTTCCTGGGCGAAGAACCACATGAGTACTCAAGGGATTTTTGTCAAATTGGATTTTCACTTTGGGTAAATACCTAGGAGTGAGATCTCTGGGTCACATAGTAAGTCTATGGTTAATGCTAGGGAAAACTTATCCACTTCTGTGGTGGTGCATCCTCACTGTGGTGGGCAGTGTAAGACTCTCAGTTGCTGTGTAGACTAGCATTTCTCTTTTTTTGTTTTTTTTTTGAGACAGGGCCTCACTGTGTAGTCCTGGGTGATCTAGAACTCAGTATGTTGACCAGACTGGCCTGGAACTCACTGAGATCCACCTGCCTCTGCCACCTAAGTGCTGGGATTAAAGTCCTGCACCGCCATGCCTGGCATTTCTCTAATACTTGGTACAGGTTGAGCATCCCTCATCAGTAATTCCAGTGCTGAACCCTAATGAGTTTTTAGTGTCATGTCCACACTTCAAAAATGCTGTAATTCCATTGTTTTTCAGAGTTTGGGTTTTCAGATGAGAGATGTGCACTGGGTAAAGGCTATACAATATTTCAAAATCCAAAGGACTGAGAACTCGGAAATAGTCATATCTCAAATATTTCAAATGAAAGAATCCCAAGCTATATTGTAAAGTTAAATATTTTCTTAGTCTATTTAAAAATATTTATAGGTGTGTGTGGATGGTTTTTAATGTTTATTCAGTGCGTGCGTGTGTGTGTGTGTGTGTGTGTGTGTGTGTGTGTGTGTGTGTATGAGTACACACACACACACACACACACACACACACACACACAAGCTTCACAGTACATGTATTGGAGGACAAAGGACCTGCAGAATTAGTTTCTCTCCTCCCACCATGGAGGTTCTGGGGTTAATCTAGGGTTGTTATGCTTGGCAAGGAGTGTCTTTACATTTCAAGCCATCTTGCCAGATTTTTTTCTTAGTCTTTCTAATACTGTGATAGTAATTTGTCCTAGTTCCAAACAATTATACATGCTAAACATGCCCACATGTGCTTATTTGCCACCTGTACATCTTGTTTGGTAAGCTGTGTGTAGAAATTCTTTATCCATTTAAAAAATTGCTTTGTTTACAATCATGAATTTTAAGGGAATACACAAACTGTCAGTCAATCCTATTTATTAGTTTGTCTGATTTTTTTTTCTTTCAAATATCAAGATGGAGTCTGGAAAGATGGCTCAGTGGTTATGAGTACATACTGCTCTTCCAGAGGACCTGAGTTCAGTTCTCAGCCCCCATGTCAGGCAGGCCACAACAGCCTTTTAACTGCAGCTTCAGAGTATCTGAAACCTTCTTCTGGCCTCCATTGGCACCCGCATGTATGTGTAGACATTCACACAGATGTATATACTCACAAATAAATATAATATCAAGATAGTTCCCCACTTCTTCATTTCCTTCCTTCATTTTTGATGGGTTTTTGCTTGCTTGTTTTGTTTTGTTTTAAATTTTTGCTAGGAGTTGGACCTACCTGGGCTCACTCTGTCACTGACTGTAAAGATGACCTTAGCCAACCATTTCACATCTATGAGTCTGTTTCTTCATTTGGACACTAGTCATGAATATTCACACAAAATGTATGCTTGCTGAGCAAGTCAGAAAACATTACTGATTTCTGTGAACTTCCTTTTAGCCTGTCTACCTTCCTTATAACAGATCTCTGAGGTCCCTAAAGGGAACTCCTTAGTGGCCTTTGCTTACCACACAGCTCCAGGGTCTGGCCCCTCACTGGTACTTGAAAGGTGTGAGTGAATTGTTGGGTGAATGAAGGACATAGGATGGTACTGCTGATGGTTACTCTGTAGGAACATCACAAATGTGCCTTTTAGGCACTGAACTAAGTCTTGGGTATTTTATAACATTTCCATTTCTTTTAGTGCTGGAGTCGTTGATAACTTTTTAGCTAACAAATTCAGATTTAATTTTAGGGAGTCTGACAGCAAGATTTGGGAATGTGATGTGTTTGCATATACTTTCTCTCTACTTAAAGCTTTTCTAAAGGACAAAACCATAGCCTGAAACCCACCTGCAGGTTTCTCTTTGCGGGGATATAGTATCTGCCAATAGTGTAATTATGGATAAACTGATGACTTTTTAGCTGCGCTTAACGGCACTTCTTGACCAGCTTTCCCAGGGTGTGGCCCATTATTTCTTGGCTGTTATTAGGGAGGGTAGCTACTTGGTGGCTGGCTTAGCTTTCTTGCAGCAGCAGCAAGGCTACCAGGGTTCCTTATAACCTGACCTCATTTTTAGGAAATTGCTGACTTTGGCAGGGTCCTGTCAGAGCCTCACCAACTCCAGCATTGGCCTCCTGAAAGGCATTGTTTCGGCTGGTCTCAGCTGAGTCAGCTGTAAGGAAGAACTAGGTCATAACAGCTCATTCTGTAGGCTGCACAATATTCCCAACCAACCTTCCTTTTTCCCACTGGAAGGGAGAAAGTTAACTTTAAGCCAGCTTGCTTTCTTTCAAAAAGTGTCTTCTGAGGCCCATGGGTAAGGGTGGGAGGGATAGGGACTGTCAGGGAGTTGCTGGGATGTGTTAATTATTATGTTAGCTTCTGTCTAGCTTTGCGCTATACACCACTGTTGCTGTGGAAAGCTCTCCAAATTGAACTGCCTTTCATGCTCTGGTAATCCTCTTCACCTTTTAGAAGCCAGGAGAAGCTGTAATCTCACCTTCAAGAAGAGGAGACCTTTTCGTGGTCTAAGAGACTCTCAGGTGGTGGATTTAGACCTATCCGGATGCATCTTCACTTCTTCTTAAAACCTTGCTGAGAACATCCTTCAGGAGCTCCCTTGTACAGAAGCTAGGACATGGAGAGTAGCTCCACGCGTTCAGGATGGTTTTGAACTCTACCTGCCTCCTGTCCTCTGTGTTGCTAGTTAATTTTTTCGTTAGGTTTGTTTTTGGTATAGCTGCTTGAAAGCCTTATTGTCAACACACATTAGTGTGTCATTAGCAAGAAATACCACTGCAAAAAGGAAGCTTAATGAAGTAATTTCTCTTAGAGATCAGAAAAATATAGATACTATTTGCAATACAACTCTGGTATACAGAGCAGCCCATTCCCACTGTCATATTACTTCATATAGTAATCATATTCCAAGAGATATCTGGGAGCTGAGGCTAATGCTGTCCTAAATTGGGAGAAATTTCAAACTCCTTTCTCAGGTACTTAAAAAGCATGAATCAGAGAACAGCAGTAGAGTCTGGAAAAGAAAAGTGCTTAACGTCTGTACTCACACTGTCCAGGGTCAGTAAGTCTTAAGCCACATGGAACTGTTGGGGCATTTCAGATATGAAACATCTGAATTGAGATCTGGTAACAGGAAAAGCTAGGCTGCACATTGTAAAAATTCAGCGTTAGCAAATGAAAGGAAAATCCTTGCTAATCTTTCTTAGACTGACTTGACATTACAGTAGTTTGATATGTCGAGGTCAAATAAACTAATTGTTCATTTAGTTTTGGCTTGGATTCTTTCTTTTTGGCTTTTGTTTGTTTTTTGGGACAGGGTTTCTCTGTGTAATAGCTCTGGCTGTCCTGAAACCCATTTTGTAGACCAGGTTGGCGTTGAACTCACAGAGATCCACTTGCCTCTTTTATCCTGAATGCTGGGGTTAAAGGCATGTGCCACCACCACCTGGTGAATTCTTTCTTTTTTAAATATGTTTTAAAATTATGTGTATGTGTGTGGGTATGTGCCTATGAGTGCAGAGCTGGAATTACAGTCAGTTGTAAATGTGGGTGCTGGGAGCCCAACCCAAGTCCTCTGCAAGAGCTGTATACACTCTTATCCATGGAGCCATCCACCCTCTTGAATTATCTTTAATATTATCTTTGTGTTGTAAAATTATGTATGGGTCCATATTATATCTCCATATGAGAGAGAGAGAGAGAGAGAGAGAGAGAGAGAGAGAGAGAGAGAGAGATGATACTTATGTGACACTTGCATAATTTCAAAAATTCAAGTAGTCAAAATCATAGCCTATGCCGGTTGGTGTTCACTTGCTGATTGAAGTATGTCCTTCTTTGGAAAAATTTGCATCCCTTGAAGCTACCATCTGAGTACTGACCATAGAGGGGTTTGGGATTGGTAATAACTGTGTGCTTGCCATGGATATCTGCGCTCATGATTGGCTTTGTATGAGGTTCAAGTGGGAGAAATGAGGTAACAAGGTCAGAATGCAAAGGGAAAGCCCAGCAATTTCCATGGAAAAGCTTGCTCCCTGCAGAAGTTGTATTTGACCTGGATTTCATGCTCGGATGCTCTGGCATTCTCCTCCATCACCCCCAGAACCTGTCTTTGATGTTAGGTGCCTAATAGCAGTTCCAAGGGCTCTCACCTGCAGTGAGTGCTTTTTGTGGGTGCTTACAGACACCCGCTCCACTCAGTTCCCAAGAGCACTGAGGGAAGTTTCTGTGTATTGTTGCCCACTGTGATTGGGCCTGGCCATTAGGAGAAGAACTAACCCAGGCCTGAGCCTCATCTCTGTACCCGCTGTTCCCTCCTCCTATCCTCCAGTCTGCCATGTAGGCTCATAAATGACCCAGACAAGACCTTTATTCCTTGTCCACAGAGAGCATGCTCTGTTCCTCAACAGTCTGTTATTGCATATGTAGCTGTGTGGGGTGCACCTTCTAGGGTTCGAGACCAAGCAGTAGAAAAGCCAGACTAACTCCTGCTAAGCTTGACTGAAGGAGCAGACAGTCTGCTAGGGCCTGCTGTATGTTTAAGACACTCAATTGCAATGACTGGCCAGCCTACAGAGAACTTGGAAGTTACAGAGGGCAAACCGCTCATTTAGCAATCATCTCTGTAATCTGTATCCACAGGGGTGAAGGCTGTGTTTGAGGTACTCACCGTGCACCTTCATGAATTCAGTGACTACCTCAACAACCACCATCTTCTAGGTACTTTCTGATGTTCTCAACAAATAGAAGAGTGAGGGAAAGACTGTTGTTCTCTTGAGTTTGAAATTGGTAAACAAATTGAGAGGAAAAGGCCAAGTGCAACAAGATAAGGCATGTGGGTGTAGGTGGGAGTGAGTGGCAGTTTTCAACCAGGAAGGTGATCCAGATGAATTGGAGCGAGTTTGTTTTCCTTCTGGAAATCAGGGTGTCGATGGCTTGTTCCCAGTTGATTGAACAGTCAGTGCAATGTTCAAGTATGTCTGACTTGTTTGATGATCATTGAGGGAGGGCAGTGGGGCTGGGGCAGAGTGGAGCAAAGGAGAAGGCAGTATCAGACGATGTTGAAGAGGTAATAGGGAATGTCATCAGGTGAGAACTTAGCTTTTTTTAACACAGGATTTTGAGTACAGCTCTTCTGTAGTGCAGCTTAATTTTCTGAGAAAAATGATCTGTGCAGTAGAATTGTGGATCACTGATGTGCAGCTCTGTAAGCTTTAAGGAACATACATGACCCTCTAGCCATCATCCCTAACAAGATGCTGAGTCCTTGTATTGGGAGACACCCTTGTGACTTAGCGCTTCAGACGACAACTCAGGAGTCTCTGACCTGCAATATGTAGAAAGGCAAGCTTAGGTGATGAAGGCCAGCATGCAGATTCATACAGCTGTCAGAGGTGGAGGAAGCCAGCAGATCTGGGTGTGGTCTCAAGGTCAAGTTTGATGGACTGTATAGAAGAAAGGAAGGCTGGTACGATTTTTGCCTTCTACAGTAAAGAAGGGTGGAGTAGTTCTAGTCTACTGAGTTGGGACAGATTATAAAGCATTAAATATGTAGACAATATCTAGGCAGCATTGAAATATATGCATTCATATTTAGAAATCCTTGTATGCTTTGTAAGAGAAAAAGGTGGAAAGAAAATTAGTGATGTTATAGGGGTCTCTTGTCCCTCGGTAGTATTCTGAGGTGCTTGATTATATGTTTTGTGCGCTGTGGTCTTAGTTCGATTTGTTCTTTGGTAGAAAGATCTTTCTTTCTAGGTGGGTACAATGCAGCATTTAGTATAGCTGTAATGATTCTGCACCCTGCTTGACTTAGGTAAGAAACATGACTGTGGTAGGGAGACCTAGCTCATTAGGAGTCTTTTTATTCCCCAGAGTTGAACTTCAACTTGGAGGCAGCTCTGGTGTTTGAATCACTTCCTCACTTCTGGTGCTGTTAGCTGACAGTGCTCTTGAGGCAAAAGAGTACCCAAGAGAATACTAACATCAAACCGGGAGAAAATGCTAGTTGCAGGGGAAGGGATACAAGTACTTTCTATAGTTGAGTCCCAAATTAAGTCTAGAATATGTTCTGGAAAGAATATCTGAGAATAGTTATCAGTTGTTCTCTCTGTTGCTCAGTGATACGGACTTTTGCTTCATTGTTGGTACTTTTCTTCTTGTTTGGGGGAATTTCATCAACAAACATTTTCTTTATTTGTTTGTTTGTTTACTTACTTACTTATTTGAAGAATTTACCCAACACTTGATTCAGACTTAGTCTTGGGGTGGACCAGTAAATGAGACAGGAAAAAAAAAAAAAGGCTTTGCTTTGAGAGAGCTGATAGTCTTTTTGAGACAGGATCTCACTATGTAACTTTGGCTGGTTTGGAACTTTCTATGTAGACCAGACTGACCCCAAACTCAGAGAGTTCCTGTCTAACCTCCTAAGTGCAGGAATTACAGGCTTGTGTCACCACTTCTGGTTAATAGTCATAAGAACATGTGTGACCATTATAGTTTTATAATAAGAAAAACATACATGAATGAATAAAGAAAGAATATAAGTGACTATGTCAAGTTTAAATCATTAGCCATTAATTTTTCTTTTTGCAGTGCTAAGAATGATATTCAGGGCCTTCCAAACACTCCATTCCTAAACTACACCCCATTCCTTCTTTTCCTTTTAAATAAAAAATAAAAAAATTAAAACCTAATATTTTGTTCCTTGAGAATTTTCTATATTATGATTGCAGTCAGCCCCTCTCCCAACTCCTCTGAGCTCTACCCCACCTGACTACCTACCCAACTTGGTGTTCTCTTGCTGTCTTTGTGTCCATTTTATAAATACATTAAGTCAGTTTTGTGGTAGCCAACTACACCAGGCTGTGGTTCCTATCCTGGAATGAGACCCTTACATCAGTGGTCACACCTTAAAGGAAATTGCCTCAGCCTTTCCCAGTAGCTATCAAATGACAACAGCTCCTCTGGGGAGAGGACTGTGCCACCGATTCCACATGTTGGGGATTGTTTGGCTTGAGCTTGCACAGGCTTTGTGCATGCTGTCACAGTTGCTCTGAGTTCTTTGGCTGGCTTGGAGCTTTCTATGTAGACCAGGCTGACCCCAAACTCAGAGAGTTCCTGTCTAACCTCCTGAGTGCAGGAATTACAGGCTTGTGCCACCACTTCCAGTTGATAGTCATAAGTGGTGCATCTGCCCTGCCGTATATAAAAACAAAACAAAACTAACAAAACACTGTTTCTTTCAAATAAGCCACCATCTCTGGCCCTTAGAGTCTTTCTCTACCCCTTCCACTTAGATCCTTGAAGGGAAGGGTGTGATAAAGATGTCCCATTTAGGGCTACGCACTCTGAAGTTCCTTGTTCTCCACACTGACTAGTTGTAGTCTCTCTTAATTGCTTTCTAATGTAGGAAGAATCTCTGGTGAGGACTGAGAGATACACTGATCTTTGGGTACAGCAGTATGTCATTAGCAGTTGTTTTAGTGCTCGTAGGTTTCCTACTAGGACCTATGACTTGTCTTGCCACAGGTTCTTGGCCTCATTACAGAGCCAGGCATATGGAGTGGGCCTTAAATCCAATTAAGAAAGTGGTTGGTTATCTTCCTAATAGGTGTGCCACTATTACACCATTGGGCACATCTTGCCAGTTAGGATGTTACTATAGCTCACAGGGTGCACAGCTAGGTGAGACCGATGATTACTTTTCTTTAGAAGTGATGGGTCATTACAAGGAAACAGCATGCCTAGCACCTTCCAGGACTGTGAAAGCCAGCTAGCTGTTTTCAATATGGATTTTGTTGTTCTTGTTCTTTCGTTAAATTTTTAATGAAAATATGGCGTCATTCCCCTGCCTCATTGCTTTCATGCATCCCCAGTCCCACTTCCTCTCAAATTCATGGCCTCTCTTTCTTTAATTATTGTTGATTTTGTCTTAGTTAGGGTTACTTTTGCTGTGATGAAATATCATGATCAAAGTAACTTGAAAGAAGAAAGACTTTGGCTTACGCTTCCACATTGTAGTCATCACTGAAGGAAGTCAAGACAAGAACTCAAACAGGGCCAGAACCTGGAGGCAGGAGCAGATTCAGAAGTCAGGGAGAGATGCTGCTCATCATGGCCTATTCAGCCTGTTTTCTTAGAGAACCCAGGACTAGAAGCCCAGGGGATGGCACTACTACCCACAGTGGGCTGGGCCTTTCCTCATCAATCACTAAGAAAGTGCCATACACTTTGCCTATAGCCGTATCTTACTGAGGCATTATCTTTATTGAGGCTCCCTCCTGTCAGATGACTTTAGCTTTTGTCAAGTTAACATAAAACTATCCAGCACAGATATATATTCAAATATATACATAAATGCAACCCGCTGAGTTGGTTTAGTATTACTTGTACACATATGTTTCTAGGGCTGACCACTGGTATTAGATGACCAATTAGGGGCCTCATCCTTGAGAAAGACAATTCTTCCTCTCTACACAGTCATTAATTGCCTGTAGTTCTTCATATAGGAGTGAATCCCTAAGAGATTTTTCCTGTCTATGTTGGGATGTCAACTGGAGTTGGAATTGTTCAGGTTTGGTTTAGGCAGCCATGTTGTTAACCTCCATGTTTTATGAATCAAGGGTATGATGTCTTCAGCAATAGGATCTTACCTCAAATTCTGGAATGTAACCAAAATCAATAATAATAACCTGTAATATTTGTAGGTCTATGTGACTCCATTGGCCAACGACCTTCACAAAGAAGTAACCCATTCCTGCACTGGGGTTTTTATTTGGTAATGTGTGGCCATAGGTTAATTGTGTGTGTGTGTGTGTGTGTGTGTGTGTGTGTGTGTGTGTGTGTATGTCTTTTCCAAAAGGAATTTAGTTGTTATTGTTCTCAGTATTCCCTCCTATCCCCCATCCCCTTAATCTCTCCTATTCTATTTTCCTCTTTTCCCCTCTTTCTACCCTTATGTTCTGTCTCCCCTTGTTTGAAAGAATCTTTGCTCCTACATGGCCTTTTCCTAGTATCCTAACCTGTATGGGTATGGGCATTCCAAATGAAACACACAAAGTTCCTATTTCAGAGAAAACATGTGGTTTGTCTTTCTCCATCTGAGTTTTCTCACTCAAGACAATGGTTTCCAGTTCACAATCAATTAACCTGTGGATTTTATTTTCCCTAAATTGAATATTATTCCATTGTATGAGTGTGCCACACCTTCACTATCTGTTCATCAGTTGGGGGACTATATGTCTAGGCTGTTTCCATCCTCCCCTCTCCTCTCCAAGATGAGTAGCAGCTGCAGGCACTGTGCTGGCCTGAGCTGTCAGTGTGTCTCCACGTTACTCGGTGATGTAGTTGGAGATCCCATGACCATACCTCAGCCAAAGCTCTTGGAAACATGGTGTTGTTTTCTTTTTTAGTGAGATCTTTATGAATCATGCTTCATTCACCTTTCTCACTGGCTTTAATTTCTGAGGCTCTAGAACTGAATGTTTTGACTGTCAGATCCTCTTTGCATCTCAGCAGCAAGTTTGGTGAGATGGCATCTGATAGCAGGTAGAGAGATCTGTCCCGCTCACCATAGAGGGGAGCTGTACAGAGTTCACACATGTGTCTGCCTTGGGCTCAGTGGTCCAACCACTGAGTGACAGAAGATGCTGCAGTACTTTGGCAGGAACTTTGCTGGAGGGTCCCACCTGAAGTCTTCATGACTTCAGTGCCATTGTGACACTGGGTTTTGTTACTCTTCTGTAACCTTGTCTCAAAAACACCTACATTGACCTCATAGAATCTGATACTCTGATTACAGGACTCACACAGTAGTCGGGCTGGGCAGTACTTCAAGTCTGTTCACCTTATGGCTATTCACATTGACCTAGTTTTCCATTACAGCCATGGGAGGTCCAGTGCCAAGTGTGTCTTGTGTTTTGTGGACTTCCAGAATGCAGTGGATTTAAGAGAGCTTGCAGAGGGCATCTGTCCTTATTGAAAAACTCTTAGACCAGGGAGACTTTGTTGCCCCTTGTGGCCAAGTTTTTATACAGGATTAATTGTACTCAGTAACACTTGGCATCCAGCTCTTCCATTCTGGTGCTGGATCAGTGTTGAAGTGGGATTTGGAACTAGCAAAAATGTTTCCTTATGTCTTCTTTATGGGGCATCTCATAACTGGTTGAAAATCCCCTCCTCCTCTTGTGAGATTGCTGGTATGATGACTTCCTTCTAATTTTATCAAATACAGTATGTCCAGAAACAAAACAGAACCATGTTTCTGCATGTGCTTCCTGGCAGAAATGGTGCTACATCGTCTCAGGATAAAACTGTGAATTTTTTAAGAAGAAGCAACATGATGTGATTACTTAGGGCAGCAAATGGGATGCGCAGCCTGGGTGCCGGAGTCTCTTGGGTCTTCTTGGCCTGAAGACATCGATAGTAATTTGTGTGAGCTGAGGTCCTAACTATAGGTGGAACCCTCCCTCAGCTTACAGGGTACTGAGTAGAGAGCCAAGGTGTAGTCGGCAATGTTGCATTCCTAAGAGAGTCACATTGTCATGATATTTATTCATTCATATGACATAAGCTGAGAGTGTGCATATGTAAGATTGAGGCAGAAACTCTGAGACAGGTGTGATGCATCACTCACAAGAAAGAATGCAGGGGGCAAAACCTGTGTGCCTGGGCCCAACTACCTAGAGGCTGTATCAGGAGGGAGACTGAACTGGGAGACATAAATCTTCTCACATCACTACCTCACCAAGCTGAGGGACCTCATCTACACTGTCGTTCTTCAAACATAAGCCAGCTTCATCCTGGGGCTCACCTCCAGAAGCAGTGAGCTTTTCTCACATTGGAAATAGACTGGCAGCATTGAGCTTAAGTAGAGTAGACTATTGCATTTGGTGGAGTGTTTAAATAGGATACTTCTAAGACAGTTTTAAGTTTTTTACAAATGGCGAATTGGGATAAAGAAGGAGAAGCATACAAGCACACAACTTAAGAGCTCTATTAGTAATCATTTTTAACATTTTAAGATAATGTTTTTAAAATTTTTTTAAGATGCTGGAGAGATGGCTTAGTGGTTTGTAGTAATGACTGCTCTACCAGAGGACCCTGGCTTAATTTCTGTCACAACATTCTGTAATTCCAGTTCCAGGGGAGCTAATGCCCTCTTCTGGCTTCTGTGAGCACCAGGTACTCAAGTGGTACATAGACACACATGCAGGAAAACAAACAAACAAAACATATATAAAATTTAAAAACTAAAATACAATATTTTAAGTAAAGATAGATGAGAATTTTGCCTTTTCTTTTTTCCTAGGATGTCTTTGAGTCTCAGCAGGGGTCTGGTACTGATCTTACCTTCATATAAAACTTACTTGTTATGGTTTGAATGAAGATGGCCCTCATAAGCTCATATATTCAAACACTTGGTATCCAGTTGGTGGAACTGTTTGGGAAGGATTAGGAGGTGTGCCCTTGTTGGAGATGTATCACTGGAGGGTGGACTTTGAAGTTTTAAAAGCTCACACCATTCTTAGTGTTTTTCTCTGCCTTGTGCTTGTGTGGATTAAGATGTGAGCATTCAGATAATGCTCTAAGGCCATGCCTTGTAGACTGAAGCTTCTCAGTCACTCCTGGTCCTGCCCGGAGAGCAGCTGTTTTTATAAAACAATCACTCAGAGGCTTAATATTAGTTACAAACTGTTGGGTCTATGGCTCAGGCTTATTGCTAGCTGGCTCTAACATCTTGAATTAACCCATTTCAATTAATCTATGTATGGCCCTGTGTCTCATGGCTTTACCAGTGTACTATTACATCTTGCTCCCTGGCACCTTGTAGTATCTCTGACCCTGCCTCTCTTCTCCCTGTATCTCTCTTGGATTGTCTGCCTGGTTATATCCTGTGTTGCCATAGGCCAAAATAGCTTCTTTATTAGCCAATAGTAGCAACACATATTCACAGCATACAGAAAGACCATCCCACAGCAATGCCTGTCTCCTGCCATGTTCCTACTCTGATGGTCGTGAACTAATCCTCTGAAAGTGTAAGCCCCAGTAATACTTTCTTCTATAAATTGTCTCAGTCATGGTTTCTCTTAAGAGGAATTGAAAAGTAACTAAGACATAAGTTGTTCAAAGATTCCTTGCATTAATTGTATGTGTGTTTTATATATATATATATGTGTGTGTGTGTGTGTGTGTGTGTGTGTGTGTGTGTGTGTGTGTGTAAAATCAAACAGTTTTATTCGAAATTACTAAAGCTTTGTTTGGTTTTGTTTTTATCTTTGGAGTGCTAAGATCATGCATCCTTTGATTCCTTGTGGTTTGGTTCTGTCCTTGACTTCCGACCTTGGAAATGATGATTGTAACTGACAGAAAGAACATCTAAGTTGACTCCATGAATTCAGTTCTTACGGAAGGAACACTGACCGTGTATATGGATTGATTTCCCTTTTTGTGTATGTTGTGTATGTGAAAGGCCTTTTTCATATTCTTTTATTTAATAAATAATTATTGAATATTTACTGCATGCCAGCACTATTCTGCATGCTTGAGTTATATAAATTAAGCAAATCTTTGTTCTTGGAACATGACAATGACAACTGTACATCACTGCTAGTCCTTATGACAACTCTTCAATATAGATATTGGCTCAACCATTTTTCAGGTGACAAGAGAGATACTCCAAGGATAATCCTGGCAGCAGATGATGAGTGTGGTAATGTCTAGCATAGAAGACTGTTGAAGGGATTCAGAAAAAGTCAGGCTTATTACAACCTGAGTTTAGTCAATAGGAGGCTTTCTGGAATGTATGAGTTTTAAATTGGCTCTTAGAGGAAGCCATTATTTAAATTCCAGGGCAGAAATGTAATACTCATTTTCTTTGATTTGGAGCAAGGCAACAGGATGACACAGAAAGCCAGGTTAAGGTGAAAACCAAGTGTTTACTTACTGTAGTCAGTAGCTTCCCCTACACTTCTGGAATGGCAGAGGTGGGTCTGACTTGAGTCTGTTAGAACTGGGATTCTTTATCCAGAGAAGAGAGCCCAGTGATTTATTAGCAGTGTCTGCACGGGAATGACAGGATCACCACTCATTTTCATGCTAGTATGCCAGGTTCGTTATAACACTGATGTATTATGTTGATTACATTAGTGCCCCAAACTGAATCTGTAGAAAAGTTCTGTTAGAATTGCTGGAGAGATTACTAATATGTGTAGGCTTGATTGTTTGGAGACTTAGGAGAAAGGATCAGAAAGTGGAAAAATTTAGGTTAAAAGGTTGATCATGTATTTTGAGTACAGTTGTGTAAAGCTTGTGTTTATTAAGGTAGCGGACAATTGAAAAACAGAATTTAACTTACATTAAAGACCTTTGAAAGACTTCTTTATTGGGAAAGATTTGATATATGTCTTGCATGTATTTAGTGTGTGAAACAATTTGAAGCCATCACTGAGATTAAGAGTGATCAAAAACCTAGGCTCAGTTGTATATGCTCTTAGTCCTAGCTGCTTGAAAACCTGAAGCAAGAGGATAACTAGTACTCGGGAGTTAAACCAAGCAATATAACAAGACAGGGGGGCCAGACGAGGGCGGGGACAAAGCCACATTCATGTTTTGTTTGTGTAAGTTTTCTTGTACCTATTTATAATCACTCTTATCTACCCCATGCTTTTTCCATTTCCCACACAATGATACATGTTTTCTTTTTAAAATTTTCTTTTTTGAGATTTATTTTTTATTGTATGTGTTTTGACTGCATGTATGTCTGCGCATCACATATATGCAGTGTCGTCAGAGAATAGAATAGGGTGTTAGATCCCTTGGAGATGGAGTTACAGGTGGTTGCCAGCCATCATGTGAGTGCTGGGAATTGACCTCTGGTCTGCTGGCAGAGTAGTCATGGCTCTTAACTGCTGAGCCATCTTTCCAGCCCTGATACATGGTTTCCATTGCTATGCTTTAGGTTGCTTTCTTAGAAATTTTACATAAGTGAAGTCATATATGTTTTCTTCTTGTGAAGAAACCAGCCTAGCTTAAATCAAAGCATAACAGTGAATTATGTTTTATTTGAGATCCATTCATGTTGTAGCATGTAGCTGTAGTTCACTGTTTAGTTACCATGTAGAATCATGACCCTCATATGGAGATACCATAATTTACCTACTTCTCTGCTGATGGACATTTTTGTTATTTCTATTTTGGGGGCTGTTATAAACATCTGCAAGTACGTCTTTATATGGATTTGGGCTTTCATTTCTCTTTTAGTATCTAGGGGTTGAATGGCTAGATGTTACTTCATCTGAAAATTTTAAGCAAAACGCCAGCATTTCCAGAGTATCTGTTACATTTTACATCCTCCCGCCTGGCGGTGTATGAGACTTCAGCTTCCCCACATATTCAACAAGTGTCAACTTGGCCAGTTTTTTTCTTTTCTTATTATTTTTAGGATTGTGTGTGCCTGTGAGGGGCTATATACCCACACATAAGTGAGGGCTGGTGCCAGCAGAGGCTAGAAGTGTCAGATCTTTGTTATCAGGTGTGACAGGCAGTTGTGAGCTGTCTATGTGGTTCCTGGGAACTCAGGTCCACTGCAAGAGCAGTGTGCACTCTTAACCACTGAACTGTCTCTTCAGCTGCTTGGCTAGTCTTTTTAGCTTTAATCTTTTAATAGTGTATAGTGGTATTTCATTATTGATGACAGATGATGTTGAGTCTTCTCCTGGCCTCCTTTGCTTTGCATGTATCTTCCTTTTTGAAGTGTATATTGAAATGTTTTGCTCTTTTTACACTGGGTGTTTTCTTAATGCATTTCTAAAAATTTTTAGATATTCTCAATAAAAGCCCTTTATCACATATTTAGTTTGCAAGTATTATTTCTCAGGCTGTGCCGTGTGTTTCCATGCGTTTATAGTGTCTTTTAGAGAATAGAAGTTTGGATTTTGTTGCTATCCAAATTACCCCTTATATCTATACCTAGGGATCATGCTTTTGGCATCGTATCTCATGTAACGAAGGGCCAGAAGGGTTTTCTCCCATCTCTATCTATAAATTTTGTAGTTTGTGATTTTACTTTTATGTTTCCGATACATTTTGAACTTTTTGAGGGCGTAGGGTAGGGATGACAAATGAGTCTCCACTATGTGCTCTGGTTGGTTACTAGGTGAGCCAGGCCAGCCTTGAACTCACAGAGATGGTGCTGCCTCTTCCTTTGCTTCCCCAGTGCTGGGATTAAAGACATGCACCACCGCACCGTCCATGTTCCTGCTGGTCTCGCTTTTGTCTGGTCTTTGTCTGCTTCTCACATGGAAGTCTAGTTGTTCTACCATTTCTCGGAAACATTTCATTTCTCCGCTGGATTGTAGTGTACACCAT
The DNA here is from genome assembly GCF_903995425.1 of Onychomys torridus. Taxonomy (NCBI): domain Eukaryota; kingdom Metazoa; phylum Chordata; class Mammalia; order Rodentia; family Cricetidae; genus Onychomys; species Onychomys torridus. The sequence continues at coordinate 83,932,057 of NC_050445.1, read as the reverse complement.
GTGAGCATGCATGTTTGGATTGTCTGTTAGGTTCCCGGGGTAGGGTAGCAGTGTCTCGGCAATTGGGAATGATAAGTCTTCAAATTCGACATAACCCTTCTTCTCCATCTTCAAGTTCATTTTGGCCATTGGTAATCTTCTGCAGAAAAATTCTATAGACATTTTAGGACCACTGTTTCTGGGGCTATAGACGTAAGGTGGGAGTTTGGTTAGGACTATATTGAATATCTAAACGTAGAGAATTTACAGTTTAAAAAAATATACCTGTGGAGTTTGGAGTCTAAGTGGTACAGCTTACCTGGCCTGGGCTGCGCTCCTGGTTCCATCCCCCAGCACTGCAGGATGGATACATTCTGCCCCCAAATAAGGTGAATCTTTAAAGGGTTTGTTTCTTCCTCTTAGGTTTTTTATTTTTTTTATTTTTGTGTGGGGGGGTTGGTGCATGTTTGCATCAGGGAGTGCTTGTGGAGGTCAAAGGTCAACTCTCCAGAGGCCATTCTTTCCTTTCACCATGTGGTCAGATTTCGTCTTCAATATTATATATTTTTGTTGCTTCAATAAATGCTACTCTAACATTTCAGTTCTGACTACAGATTGTAAGTGGATAGAAACACACATATTTTTGGACATTATTCTCGTGATCTGTAATATTACAGATTGAATCAGATTGTCTACATCGATCAGGGGTTAGAAACCTTTTTCTTCAAAGTCCTTTAGCAGTTATTTTCAGCTTGTGGGTTGGATGGTCTGTGTGGTGGTGGCTTCTGCCTGCTTTAGGAAAAACAGTCCTGGTTAGTACATAAGCAAGTGGGGGTTGGGGAAGTTCCCCACTACACTTACTGATGGAAATTTCTCTAGGATGTCAGTCTTGGCCACAGGTAACTGTGCCACCAGGGAGAAATGGGCAGGTTGCTCGGTCTTCTCCAGTTTTCTTCTCCTCTCCTCTCCTCTCCTCTCCTCTCCTCTCCTCTCCTCTCCTCTCCTCTCCTCTCCTCTCCTCTCCTCTCCTCTCCTCTCCTCTCCTGTCCTCTCCTCTCCTGCCCTCTCCTCGCCTCGCCTCGCCTCCCCTCCCCTTCCCCTTCTTCCCCTTCCCCTTCCCCTTCTTCCCCTTCTTTCCCTTCTTCCCCTTCTTCCCCTTCACCTTCCTTTCCCCTTCCCCTTCTTCCCCTTCCCCTTCCCTTTCCCTTTCCCTTTCCCTTTTTTCCTTTCCTTTCTTTGTTGTGCTGTCTAGGAGTTCTTGTAATGATGTGTTGCATAGAATGGAGGGAAGCGGTTCTGCACATCTCATTTATAATTGCAGGGGGAGCACTCCATCTCTGTGCTAGGTTTGAGTGCTGGGGTAGGTCTCTTCTAAGTCCCCTTTCAGGTGGAGGAAGTTCCGAGCTAGGTAGAGTTTGCCAGAAGTTAGTTATTTTCCCTTTCTTGCTTGTTTTGTTCCATCAGTACTGGAATTTCTCAAATGGTTTTTCCGTGTTCACAGAGTAATTACGCAGGGTTTCTTCTTTAGTTTGTGAGTAGAATAATGATCAGACTGATAGGATAAGCTCCCTTTGTTTCTCTCTTTGTGCTGGAGAGGAAACTCAGAGCCTTCCTCACACACCAAGAGATGCTGGGAATTTGGGAGACCAAGAGCATTTTAAGAGGAATGGTTTCCTCTTCCTCCAGCTGTCCATTACCAGGTTATAGCATGGTCTCATTATTGCCAGATCATCTCAGTTTCAAAGAGAAGTTGGAAATTTGATATTTTTTTCCTGTGACTTAGCCTGTTTTGAAATTGTCAACTAAATTCTAAACCTGGGCTAGATATACATAATATAGAGCTTACACCATCTTTAAAAAAAGATTTATTTTTATTGTATGTGTCTGAGTGTTTGCCTGCATGTGTGTGTCTTCAAGTTTGTGTCTACTAAACTGGGAGGCTGAGAACTGAAGTTACAGGTGGTTTTGAGCCACCGTGTGGTGCTGGGAACTGAACCCAGATCCCCTTTGCAAGAACAGTGTGTACTCCTAACCCACTGAGCTTCCCATCTTAAATCGTTAAGTGTACGTAATAGTTCACAACATTAAGTACATTCACACAGTTGCGCAACCAGCCTTTGGTCAGCTTTCTTTGCATCTTGCAAAACTCCAACTTCGTACACAGCCCACAGCCTCTCCTTCCTCCCTCCGCTGGCTGCAGACTGCTGGTTTCATTTGTCTTTCTCCTCTTGGTGCCTGGGGAGGTCCCATAGTCCTGGGTTCAGAGGGCATTTGCTTGGCCCATTGTCCTTCGGGCTTATGCATGCAGCACGTGTCAGTATCTACCTGGAAATCCACAATTGAAATGTACAAACCAAGTTTTGTTTATCCTTTCTATTTTTTAATCAATAAATACTAGTTTGCTTAACAGCTAGTTTATTGTCATTTACTTGGGTTGTTTTTTATTTGTTTATTTGTTTTGAGACAGGATCACACTCTGTAGCCCCAGCTAGCCTGTAACTGGCTGTATAGACTGGGATTACTTCAGAATCACAGAGATCTTACTGCCACTGTCTCCCAAGTGCTAGGATTAAAGGTTTGCAAAACCATACCTAGCTGATAACTTGTTTAAAAAAAATTTGAAAGCATTATGCAAGCTAGCCAAAACATGACTCTCTCAACTGGATTTAGCACTGGTCTATATGGATAATAAAAGTGGACATGAAAATTATTTAACTCATTACTGTAGTTTGTTAGAAAGTGTAGAGGGCTGGGCGGTGGTGGCATACTCCTTTAATCCCAGCATGAGGGAAACAGAGGCAAGCGGATCTCTGTGAGTTCGAGGCCAGCCAGGGCTACAGAGTGAGTTCAAGGAAAGGCACCAAAGCTACACAGAGAAACTATGTCTTAAAAAACCAAAAAAGAAAAAAAAAAGAAAAAGAAAGTATAGAGGATCAGTACCCCGTGCAGTCACACTAAAAGGGCCATATACTTGATACAGTAAAAATTTATGGAGCATCATGAGGTTTGTGATTTGAGTGTGTTTGTGATTTGAGAGTGTGTATGTGTGTGTGTGTGTGTGTGTGTGTGTGTGTGTGTGTGTGTGTGTGTGTATGGCTGTTCCTTTAGATATGTGCCTGTGTTTGTAGGCCTGAATTGAACTCTGTATCATTCTTCACACACTGTCCACTTCATTTTTAAAGACAGGATCTCTCATTGGCTTCTAACTTGCCGAGTAGACTAGCTGACTGCTCACTGATCCCCAAAGATGGATCCAAGTCTTGTTGCCTCCCAGCTGTAGGATTACAAGTGTGCCCAGCACACTCAGCTGTTTTGTTTTTTTTTTTTGTTGTGCTGTTTTTAATTATTTTTCAAGTGTGAGTTCTGGGGATTAAACTCAGGTCCCATGCCTGGGCAGCAAGCACTATACTGTCTGAGACGTCTCCCCAGCCCTGTCAGGCAGTTTTCTGGATACTGAGCACTCATCTTTAGTATTAGTCTGGCCTAAACCCAAAAGCAAACTTGGCAATCTTCATTCTCTCGTAGAATCTCTCACATACAGAACATTACCCAGGCCTTTGCCCAGAACAGGCACTAAATGGCTATAGATTGGCTGCAGCTTTATTAGTCCTGAGTTGTCTATTCACTAAGAGCTGAAACACTGGTTTCCCATAGTCCTGAGTTCAGAGGGCATTTGCTTGGCCCATTGTCCTTTGGGCTTATTCATGCATGCAGCACGTGTCAGTATTTCTACCTGGAAATCCACAATTGAAATGTACAAACCAAGTTTTGTTTATCCTTTCTATTTTTTAATCAATAAATACTAGTTTGCTTAACAGCTAGTTTATTTAGTGTGGAAATTTAGTCTATGATTTGGATCATCCACACTGAACAGAGTACGGAGCACCACAGTACATTGAGTTAAGCTCCCTGCTTGTGTGCAGGGATATATAGTCACAAGGGTTCTACTGTGCACCTTGATTTGATTATGGCTAAGGGTTTCCCTCATAGCTCATAGCAAGGAGTCACCTGGAATGTTTGGATAAATACATCAAAGGCTTACTCCTGAGTACAACCAATAGAGGTGTGTGTGTGTGTGTGTATGAGTGTGTATTCAAATTTTTTTGTTTTAGATGCTATGAAGAATCAGAAATCCACGAGAACCCAGGGGACAAGGTTGGGGATAGTTCCTGCCTCCCTGTTAGCATGTACTCCCCCTCCCAACCCTCTTCCTGGACTGAGTGATGAGTTGATGAAAAGCTGAGCTTCCATGTTTACTCGGTCCTTTACCTTCACATGAATTGCCTCTCTGGCTGTGCCCTTTCTCTGGTAAACAGGTGCCCTTGGGACAGGACTTTTGGAGTTTGTTTTGTGGATGCTGACTCTGGGATTTATGTCCTGATGTCCCTTTGAAGGCAACATTTAACTGCTGAAGAGATTTGCTAGATTTGTGTTCGGCCTAAATTAAATGTAAATAGACCACACCAGTGGGATCTGCTGCAGCAGTGGAAAGGCTCTTTGCTGCCTCCTCAGTCCCTTTCTTTTCTAATTAGCCTCTTTGACCTGATGAAATTATTGGGAGCAGGATTCTCTTAGTGCTTTTTGTGGCAGGACCTTTTCTGAAATTTGTTTTGTTTTGTTTTTGTTTGTTTGTTGATTGCTGTTTGGTTTTGTGTGTGTTGAGTTTTGTTTTACATTTTAGATTCAGATGTTATCTCTGTATCAGCCTGGGGTGTCTGGTTTTCGTAGGGCTGGATGGGCCATATGGGGTATTCCTATTTACATTTCCCAGATTCAAGACACACTTGGAGGGAGCAGAGAAGAAACTCCAGTTTAAGCCTTGGTAATTCTCTTGAAGCAAAGGTTGAGGTACATCCAGGAAAAAACAGAGCCCATCCCAAGATGCATTTGAGACACCTAGCAACATGCTGTAACTTGTAGACTCCTGTTGAGGACATTGTGTGCAAGAAGCCTCAATAGTCACATGTGTCCTGGAGTTCTGGGGCTGTCTCTTAGGTCTTGACAGTACTGCTAATGGAAAATGGCCATGGTGTGCCCTGAGTTGGCCATGGAAAATGCAAGAGTCAGCACAGGCTTACAGTCCCAAGTGAAGCAAGCAACAGCCCCATGACATGGGTTTGAACCTTGACCTCAGAGTTAATGCTGCCCCTTCAGGCAGAGTCACAAGTGACTTTGAAGCCAGCTTCCCTATGTTATTACTGTGAAGTGTGTACTGTTTGCCTTTGTACCACTTACATTGAATGTGACAATCACAGAAGTTCCTTGTGTTCATTGTAGAAAGAAAACACAAATCAGCAAAATAGAGAGATTTAAAATCACCCTGTCCCCAGCACTTAGTCACTGTTATTTTTTAGGTTGCTAGCCTTCCTGTGGATCTTCCTCTGTGTGCAGATAGCATGTTCAGATGAGTGGCATGGGCATCTGTTTTAATGTAACTTGCCTTAGGCACTACTTTTGAAAAATACACCTTAATATACCTGCCATATGATTGGTAAGGACTCTGTCCCCATCTGCTATGTGGCAGCTTCCACTCTCCTGCTATGTCCAAAGATGAGTTCTTTCCTTCTTTCCTCCCTCTCCCTCTGACCCCTGCCTACTCTGTGTGTGTGTGTGTGTGTGTGTGTGTGTGTGTGTGTGTGTGTGTGAGAGAGAGAGAGAGAGAGAGAGAGAGAGAGAGAGAGAGAGAGAGAGAGAGAATGCAGGTATATACATTGGGAAGCCAGAGGAGGAAGTCAAGTATCTGCTCTACCACTCTTGATCTTGAGACTCTAACTGAACTGGTCAGTTTTTGTCAACTTGCTATAAACTAGAGTCCATCTGGGAAGAAGGAACCTCAGTTTAGGAATTGCCTTCATCAGATTGGCCTCTGGGCATGTTTATGGGGCATTTTCTTAGCTAATGATGGATGTGGGAGGGCCTAGCTCACTGTGGGTGGTGCCATCTCTGGGCAAGTCATCCCAAGTTGTATCTTGCCCTGACTTCCCTCAGTCACGGGCTTTGACCCAGAAGTGTAAGTCACATTAAGCCTTTGCTTTGCTGTGTCGCTTTTGGCCCTGGGGTTTCATCATACAAACCAAGAAGCAGACAAGGATACTAAACCTGGAGCTAGGCTGGCTCCAACAGGCACCTGTAAACCTCCTGTCTCCACTCACAGCCCTGAAGGTATAGGCAAATGCATAACCACAGCTAGCTTTTCATTTGGGTGCTGGGACTCTGGACTGGGCCCCCATGGTTGCAGATCACACACAGTGTCTCCCTCACCCCTAAGAATGTTTCTTAAGGAGAGTGGTATTGCCAAAACTGTCCTCCTGGAGAAGGTGAAGATCTCAAAAGTCAGCTTGATCAAACAACCGAGAACCCAAATGGCTATTGCTGTTTTCTTAACTACTGTATAACCTTGCAAAATAGCCTCTGATCATAAGTATTCCTGTGTAGTTCCTAATTAGTACTGGCATGCTTCTTTGGCTGTATATTATCAATTATCAGCAAGACAATGATAGGCCCTTGATAAGATGGTGGAATTTATTTTCTTCAAGAGTTATTCTTCATGTAGCACAGGCCATAGCATCTTCTACTAAGAAAAAGGGAATAAGAATGATGTTTTAGATAATGTACCTTTTTTCTGTTGCTCAGTTGTCACTAGAAATACGTTTAAGTCTTTATTAAATTACTTATATGCACACATGTACATGCATTTGTATGTTCATTGCTGGTAGGCTCCTCTTGGCACCTTTGGTGAGTATCAAGGTTTGCCACCCTGTCTCAGAGGTTCATCTGCCCTTGACTGTAGGTCTGTTTTGATATTCTCTGGGGAGCCAGTACTCTGGCTGTGAAGCGTGCTGGCTCATCTCTGTTTGGATAGTGTCACTGCACTTTCTATAAAGCCTTTGGAGCCATGTTGTCTTTCTCCCATTGCTAAGTTGGTTGGCAGTGAGGAGCCAGGAGATCTATTCTGTCACAGGCAATTAATGATGATAAAACATTAGTGAAGCTATTTGAGAGCATTTCTGACAAGTGGCCCCTCTGCTGAAGACCTTGGCTGCAGGTTAGAATACTATTAGGAAATCAAACTGTTAAGCAAATAAATCTTTAGGTTGCTATTAAACTTGGGATGAGGCTATGCCTATTTTTAATTTCCCAGTAGACTCGTGAATAACCATTACATGGCCTACTATTTTTATTTTTAATTTTTTTGGTCTTCATATTGTTAGTATTGTAGATTGGATGACAATTCTTTGTCCACAGTTATTTCAAGATTTCTGCAGATAGTTATTTATAAGAGATCTTAAAAAAAAAAAAAAAAACCTCATTCATTCTCTTGCCATATAATTGTCTCTTTGCCTTGGCTGGATCTATTCAGTGAAGAAGAAAATTCAGAATTAGACGTGGAAAGAGGCCAAAAACAGGGGCCGGAGATGGCAGTGGAAATGCCCAGATCCAAAGCACACTGGGATTGGAAAAGGGAGGAGTCCTCTAAGTAGATTTGTTCTGCCTCTACACCTCTTTTTTCCTATGGGATTTTCTACCTTTACATCCTTGTTTAAGGCAGGGACAGCTCCATGCTTCTGAGGTCTCTTGGATGGTCTGCTGTCCATTCTCGTCGCTTTGCCCTTCTTTACCCAGTATGGTGGCTCACGAGGGGTAAAACAGTGAGAACGCAGACCATCTGTGTTTCACCAGTTAGGTTCCTGACTTCGAGCTCTAAGTTTCTCTGTTTTGTCTCCCTGTAGCCTCTGCTCTTCTTTAGCTATGGCGTAAGTCGGGTTCTTTTGGCATTCTGCACAGCTTGGTTTGGGAACTGGACTGGGGTGGTGAGGGAATGAAGAAAGAACAGACTTATAGACGCATGCAGAAAAGCACCGTGTGTGGGCAAGGCTTTCTGATTTTGACACACTGTCTTAGTCAATGTTCTATCGCTGTGAAGCAACGACGTGACAAGGCAACTCTTACAAGAGAAAGCGTTTAATTGGGGCTTGATTACAGTTGCAGAGGTTGAGTCCATTATCGTCATGGTGGCAGCAGGGTGCCACACATGGCACTAGATCAGTAGCTGAGAGCTACATCCTGATCAGCAGGCAGAGAGTGAGAGGCACTGCTGGGGGCTTTTGAAACCTCAAAGCCTACCCCCAGTGACACACTTCCTCCAATAAGGCCACTCCTACTCCAGCAAGGCCACACCCTCTAATCCTTCTCATAGTGGCCACTCCCTGGTGATTAAGCATTCATATATATGAGCTTATGGGGACCATTCTTATTCAAACCACCACAAGCACCAAGAGCCACAACAGGCTTATTTAATCTCATAGGGGATGTTTGTAGGGGAGCAGTCTCAGGCTCTAGTCATCCCAGAGGAGAAAAGAGTAGTTGACAATTTCTGTATACACTGTCAACATTTGCCCTCAGGCCAGAGGAGGGCTCTGCCAGTTCCCATGGGTCTGAAGTCCTTGGCATGGCAGTGCTCCTGTCAACAACACACATATCATTTGGGGCTTCCTCCTCTCCCCACTGTGTCTCTTGTAGCCCAGGTTGACCTCAGACTCCTGTTCTCCTGCTTTGATTTCTCAGGTGCTGGAAATTTCACTCATTTGTCATCACATCTGGTTTCTCTGTCTTAGTTTTTAAAAAACCATTTATTTATTTTGTATATGTGCATGCATTGTATGTGCTGCATGTATGTCACAGCGTGTGTGTGGAGGTCAGAGGACAACCTGTGGGACTTGGTTCTCTTCACTGTGTGGGGTCTAGGGGTGCCAAGTGCCTTTACCCCGCTGAGCCATCTCACCAGCCCTTTTCTGCCCAGTGAAAGAGGAAGTTAGTAGAAACCTTCTATGTTCTCATGCGGAGAGATTGAGTGGCCATGTTGTGGTGTGGGATAGAGGAGAACAGAGATGGGCATCGGGTGCACTTCTAGAAATAGAGAAGAGGGCTGAGGCCAGGGGACTAGGGCCTTTTGGACGAGGTATTCTTTTTGTTTGTTTTGGTTTTTGTTTGTAGGGTTGAGAATTGAATCCAAGGCATCATATTCTATATGCAAAGCATTCTTTCACTGAACCTTTCTCCTTGTCCTGTACAAGTTACTGATGTCCTTATCTATTAATTTAAGGTGGTTAACATTGCTTTAGAGGTGATTTATAGGAAATAAATTATTTGTTGGCTACATCCGAGGAGAGACATCTATTCCTGTTACTGCAAGTCAGAACCCACCTTTGCCTGCTGTGAGTTTTGAGATCTTAGAGATCTGCTCCACCCAACATAGCCTCACAAAGTACTTTAGCTCCCTTTGCACTTCACAGGATATATTTAGCTCAGCCTTCACTCAAGGCTTTGTCCATATTCCTGAGAGTGGATTTTTTTTTTTCCAGACAGAGATGGATTGAATGAACATTTTGACGTGTTGGTTTTTCTAGGTGTGTCTTTTTCTTGTTTGTTCTGTGTTCACTTGTCACCTAGCGTGGTGGGCTGAGGGGACTATAAGGAGAGGGAAATGCAGAAGACCTGCAGCGCCTAAGGCAGAAGCCCTAGTCGCTGACTAGGTGATGGCCCTTCCTGGCCATCTTGATGCTAACAAGTGCAGATTTGGGACTTGATGTCCCATATCCACTTCTGTACAGTGCTTTCTCCCCACCCCCAGCCACTCCTCCTGGTTTGAGTATATTACTAGGTGTTATGAAAGGAGAAGGTGCCTCACATGTAAAGGCTATTCAGTAACTCCTAGTAGTAAAGGAAGCTAGAACCCCATTCTGAGGAAGATTCTTCATAGCCATTTATCCTTTCCATTTGAAAAGTGCCCCCTATTGACTGCACATAATATATCCCTATGGAGGGATATATTGGCTCCTGGTACTGTAAGGTGAGCTTGTCTATCCTGTTGATGACTTCAGTGATAAACATGTACTACCCCATATAGGCTCTATAAGTGAAAGATCTGGACTTGCATGGCTGAGTGGCTGGAGCCAGTGTTGTGAGTATGAAGTTCAAGTGTGAGCAGGGTTGGCAGAGATAGAGGATATTATCTTATCATGTCTCATAGCTCGGTCAGTTGTTCTGGCTCTTGTCAGGAGGTCACAGGAAATTCTCTACAAGATCGATTAAGTGACCTCATGGCATGGCATCTACTTTTGCAAAACAAGAGACTAAAGACAAAACACTGAAAGTTGAGGTGTCTTTTAGGTTTCACTTCAGAAAACCCCATCATGCCTATCATGTTAGTCCCTTCAGTGGGAGGAGACTACAATGGAGGTCCTCCCAGAGAGCTCCAGAAATAGTCAGATCCCGTGCTGCCTACCTACCCAAAGTTGTACGGTGTTTCCAGTGAATGGTCTGTTGTTTGTTACCAACCTGGCTCATACCTGTCACATATTACTACAGGTATAAATTTAAGTAAGAGCTATGGAAACCAGTAAAGTAATGAGTGAGGGAAAAAGAGAGCTGTCATTTGCTTATACTCATTAGAACCTTCAAAGAAGTCCCCAATAAAGGATGGCTGATTAAAAAATCATTGTGAAGTTAGGTTAGGGAAAGTCTGTAAAATTTTAAAAACAGCCATAAAAACTTAAAAACACTCACATTGCTTTTCAGCTGTCTCCCTTTTTACTCCATTTCAAATAAACCCTGACTGGAAACCATAGCTTTGAATTGTATGCATGATTTCTTCCAAGAAAAACCTTGTGTACTCCCAAACAGGGAGTCTAGATTTAAAACCAGATTCTCATTGTACTTTAAAAAAAAATGATCAGAGAATGAATGTATGTGTTGAAGTGAAAGACTTTGAATTTATGTGATTTATTTATTTATTTATTTTTGGTCTGATGTCTTGCCCTTTGCACCTGGTTTCATGAATCCATCATTTCCTGATCTTAGATATGTTGGAAAAAGCAGCTTTAGTATGTAAGGTAGTCTCAATGTTCTTACCTGTGTGTGAGTTATTGCAAAAGTTAGTTAACCACTCTGTTCTAAGTGAAAGCGTTGTTACCACAGCCATCAGTTCTAAGATGTGTGGTTTCCCACTCTTTAATGTTCCAGGAATTAAAACACACTCTACAATCAGTGACATTTTGTAATTTAGTTGACAGTATACAGTTGCATCTTAAATTATAGCTCATGCCTTAGATTTGATCATGCGTGATGTGTTTCATAGTATGTCCTAGAAAATACGTTAAATATCTGAGTTCTAGGTTTTTGTTAAAGTGAAGGTAGGTGTTTCTGCCGAATTGTGGCTTTTTGCTGAATCTGTTTTAATTTGTTAATAAAGTTGTATAAAGCAGTGCAAACTCATATTTGACTCATCTTTCATGATGATAGGAAATGTGGCATCCAGGTATCTCAGTCTCCTCCATTGTGTATTGAAAGAAGTGACATAAATTAGTCCCAAACTCTGTTTCACCTTGAACATAAAAGTCTGACTCTTTTTTCTGTGGGAACGGGTTTTAGATCTTGATCTATTCGTGCACTTTCTCACATGTCTTTTAAGAATGGAGAGAAATGGAATGGAGTACATCAAGCCTGTCCAATAGACGGTGCCCTGTCTGGTTCTAGTGGGACAGAAGAAATAAGCTCTGGTGTTGAGTTGTATGGTAGGTTGACTACAGACAGTGATAATGCTTTGCGTACTTTCAAAGGCTAGAAGAAAGGATTTCAAATGTTTTCACCATAAAGAAATGGCAAATGCACCTGGAGGTGGCAGCTAGGATCCCAACACTAGGGTAGGGAGGAAGAAGCCATAGGGATCAGGAGTTCAAGTTCATCCTTAGGCACATGGAGACCAAGGCCAGCTTAGCTACAGGAGATCACTCCTGAAAAAATTAAAACTAAGGAAGAAAGGGAAAATCCTTTAGGAGATAGATATGTTTATATTGATTTGAACAGTAGATGTGTTTATCTTGATTTGAACATCAGGCAGTGTATATGTGTATTTAAGCATTACATTGTGACTCATAAATATATACAGGCTTTATGTTTCAGTTTTAAAAAGGAATTTCAAAGAAGCAAAATGGAAATAAAAATAACCAACCTTTTTTACTAGTAGTCCTCAACCTATGGGTCATGACCCCTTGGGGTCACATACCAGATATCCTAAATACCAGAAATTGACATTATGATTCCTAACAGTAGTAAAATTACATTTATGAAGTAGCAGTGAAATTATTTTATGATTGGGATCACCATAACATGAAGAACTGTATTAAAGGGTCACAGTGTTTGGAAGTTTGAGAACCTCTGTTTTGTAATAAGTGCCTGGGAGAGTAAATTCCCAAGATTTTCAGTTTCCAGAGATAATACATGCCTCAACCCTCTTAAGATTATAGCTAAAATCAGGGCCCTTTGAGTTCAAGGTAAAGCCTATCTGGAGTTTTGCACATTAAGTTTAGACTTTTCTGTCTGATGGTTTTCTTTTCCCTTTGTCCAGCTATATAATCAACTAATGCTTCAGAGTCCTCTGAGGTGGTGGGTTGTTCTGTAAGCCTCACGTCTTGGCTGGTTTCTTCTTCCTGAGTTCTATAGAGACTTTTGGTCCCGATGTCCTAAGCAGGGGTATCTAGATGATAACTGAGTGCTAGATGCTGAGGGCAAAGGAGCAGGAAGCTGGGGGTAGTATTCAAAATACCTCGTCATATGACCTTTGCAACCAGATTCTCCCACATTGGGAAGAAATACTGATGGAGAAAGAAAATCATGAAGCTTACTATGTTTTGTTAGTAGTGTTAGAAAATCTGTAAAAGCTTTTGGTAACCATTACAAACCATATATACATACATACATACATACATACATACATACATACATACATGTATGTATGTATGTATGTATATGTATATGTGTATGTATGTATGTATGTATGTATGTATGTATATGCTGAGAATATAGTAGAACTCTGCCTACCATGTACGAAGTCTTGACTTTAACCCCCAGCACTCATAAAAGACAACAAAATATAAACAACCTCACCTTTGAAGAACTAGGAAAAGCGTAAGTTCTAATACTCAGTGGCCTTAAACAGCTTGTTTTTATCTCTTCTCAATGTATCTGTTCCACTGATAACAGTGTGTCGATAAGAATTAGTGACAGAAGACTGTGAACATTTTCAAAACACAGGCTCCATTTGTCCCGTGTGAACATGTGTCCCCAGGAGTCACTGTCTTGTCCCTCTTGTCGTTGCTTTGATGACACCTGAGAAGCAGCTAAAGGAGGGGCTTATTTGAGCTCAGAGTTGATGGTTTAGTCCACCCCAGTGGGGATGATGTGGTGGCAAGAGCTTGAAGCAACTGTCCTTCGTGCATCTCTAGTCAGGAAGCAGAGACATGAATGATGGTGCTCAGCTTACTTCCTCCTTCTTATTCAGTCTAGGACTTCAGCCCTTGGCATGGTGCTACCCACACTTAAGGTAAATCTTCCCACCTCAGTTAACCTCATCTAGGTAATTCTTCATACACCTACTGTGATGTGCTTAAAGAAAATGACCCCCAAAGGGAGTGGCACTATTAGGAGGTGTGGCTTTTTTGGAGTAGGTGTGGCCTTGTTGGAGGAAGTGTGTCACTGTGGGGATGGACTTAGAGGTCTCGTGTATGCTAAGCCACACTCAGTACCTCAGACCACTTCCTGTTGCCTGTTGATCAAGATGTAGGACTCTCAGCTCCAGCACCATGTCTGCCCACACACCACCATGTTCCACCATGATGATAATGGACTGAACCTCTGAAAGTGTAAACCACCCCATTAAATGTGTTCCTTTATAAGAGTTGCTGTGTACATGGTGTCTCTTCACAGCATTGGTTTTCGGTCCCGTCAAGTTAGGAATAAGTCACTTTCTCTGTCAGCTCACCTATCAGTCTCTGGTCTAAGCACTGAGGACTCTCAGATGACCTCTGTGTTTGTAGATTTTGTAGCAGATCCCTAGCCTTTCTGAGGAGGCACAGTGTCAGGAGCCCTCCCGTGTCTGCACACTTGAGTGCCTGTAGCGATCTTGTATGAGGTGGTTCTTGGGTGGCTTTTTACTTCTACTCCAGTACTATTTCTTTCAAGTGTTCCTTTGCCTGTCTTTCTGTACCTGGCCACAGTTCACGCTTACTCCAGCCCTGTAAGTTAACTCTTGTAGGTGGCTAGTTCCTTCAGAATCCCAAACTGCTATTAACACACGAGCTAGCTATTGTAACCTCTTCTTACTATAGGATGTGAGTGAAGTAATAATTCCCTGCACTATCATCATGGATACATTACATTTAAAAGAGACCAATTAAATCCAATGGTATGTGACTTTCCCTGAAATGATAAAAAGTCAATGCTGCTAAATGCCAAGGAATCCCTATGTATTGTTCTTGATACATTTTTTACTATTGCCATGGGAAGATGATATTTTATCCTATATATGTGAAACGTATATTTTGTTTTAACAAAAAGCATTACAATCATATTTGTGCCTGAAACCATGTGAATTTAAGTATGTGTATGCCCGTGTGCGCCTCATGTGTATGTGTGTATTTCCATGTCTACAGGTGTAGGCATGCGCTTTTCCTGACATATTTTGTAGGTCAAGGGACAACTTTGATGTCATTCTTCACTTTCCACTTTGAGTTATGGTCTCTTTATTTACTTATGCATTCATTACTGCTGCTACACACACACACACACACACACACACACCAGACTAGTTGGCCTATGAACTGATGAGGATATTCTTGCTTCTGCCTCCCTGTCCAGGGACTGCAGATGTTAAAGCTGTATAGCCAGCTTTTACATGGCAGGTGGTTTTACCCACTCAGTCCTCACCCCAGTCCCTAGATGATTTTGTTAACCTCTTTTGGCCTCCATTTTTTCTGCTGTGTAAGAAGAGAATAGTCATCCCTACTTCATTGGAACTTGGGTCAGATTTAGAAAGGACTGGATTGAATTACCTGATACAGCATCTGGCACCATAGGAATATTGGACTGTTCGAAATAAGAAATGATAGAGATAAGTGTTTCCTTAGAAAACAAAGGTAAAAATAAAAATAGTAATTTAATACTTTAAAGTACTGAGTAGAGATGTTCATGTAGATAACTGATATTTTATACATGGAAGATAGTACAGAACAAATCATTCACATAGGTTTGCGTTTAAAGTAGGTTATTAATTTGACACAAAAGCTGTCGCTTTAGAATTGGAAGAATGGGCTGGTTGTGGTGACACACACCTGTGTTTGAGTCGTTCAGGAGGTTGAAAGTTCATGGTTAGCCTCAGAACATAGTGAACCCCCATATTACAAAAGCTGAATCAGAACAATATAGAGGTAGGAAAGATGATTAAGAAGAGTAAGAATCCTTCAGTCCTCTTCTTTGAAGGGCATTGTCTCTTTTTATGATAAGTGACATGAGGGAAATGTCATGTCTCCTGCTCAACTTGGAGTTATTCTTGAGGGAAAATGAGATGGGTCCTAGCACATGAGCTCACCAAGGAAAGGGAATCTAAAAATAGATTTTTCCACTGTTGCATAGTCCCCGTGTGTTGTATTAATCCCCATGTGTCTCAGTTAGGGGTTTCTATTGCTGTGAAGAGACACCATGACCATGACAATCCTTATAAAGAAAACATTTAATTGGGGTAGCTCACTTACAGTTCAGAGGTGCAGTCCATTATCATCATGGCGGGACATGGCAGCATGCAGAGGCAGACATGGTGCTGGAGATGTAGCTGAGAGTCCTACATTTTATAAACAACAGGAAGTGGTTTATCTCACTGTGAGTCACTTAAGTATATATAAAGCCTCAAAGCTCACCTTCACAGTGACATACTTCCTCCAACAAGACTATACCTACTACAGCAAGGCCACACTTCCTAATAGTGCCACTCTCTTTGGGGGCTATTTTCTTTCAAACTGCCACACCATGTGTACTGAAAGGCTTTTGAACTATCTGGTTTGTAGTGTATGTGGCTTGTTCCTAGCAGAGTAAGAGTACTTGAGAATGACATCATTAATGCTTCTTGCTTTAGAACATGCACTGTTAGCTGCCATTATTCTCTTTATGTTAGTGAAGTGGAAATGGTTTTATATCATGTAAAGCTTAGTGCTTTTGGTAGTATACTCTGCTCTGTTGATTAGTGGCTGAAAGTACAGATTCCTAGGCTTTCCTTACAGGAATTCTGACCAAATAAATCAGGATAGTTTGCTAAACATCCCTTTCCTTTTCTCCCTCCCTCCCTACCTACCTAACTCTCTTATTGATTACCCTTCCTCCCTCCCTCCCTCCCTCCCTCCCTCCCTCCCTCCCTCCCTCTCTCCCTTCCTTCCTTCCTTCCTTTATTTAATGTGTATTAGCAATTGTAGCTTCTTTTTCCTCATTTCAAAGTAGACTAGGTGAAAGACTTCTGGTTTTCATGGCACCATCATCATGAATTTACTTTCTTTTTCTTTCCTTTTTTCCACTCTCATTTTTAGCATTTCAGCTGAAACTACATTCACGGAAAGCTCGGACAACATATCCTTATAGCCAACCCATTGGAAATGTTGGCCTAAACCCATGTATTTCTTGGAAATGGGACCAGAGCTTTCTCTAATCATCAGAGTAGAAATTGGGACAGTGGCTGGAAGGGAATGATATGTGGGAAAAATAGAACCTGTCACCTGTTTGATTATATACATTGAGTATCGGTGGCTTGCCAGCCCTTTTTGGGGTCCTTCTGGCTGTGTTTTTCTCAAATGATCCCACTTAGCACTCTCAGTATGCCATTGAAGAGGAGAAGTCATTGGTGAGGAACAAAAATCCAGTCCATTTAGACTTCAGTTGCATCTTCCTTCAGTTCCAAGGAAGGTGAGGATGGCAGTTATCCCTCAGGGATGAGGAGATCTGTTCATGTCCAAGTCCTGTGTGTATCTGTAAGGAAGTGACAGAAGACTGCAATCTGGCCAGACCTGGAGCAGATGCATTTTTATTGTTATTAATCGACTCTTAGGTAGAAGGCAGTTTGGTACAGGGTACTGCTGAAGGTGAACTATAGAGTAAAATTAATACTAAATGAATCACAGTTCTGAGGGTAACCTGTCTACATTGTTATCTGTTATTGATATTAATTACTGTTCAGTTTTAAGGTTCACATTGCATCTGTTAACTTCCTACCAAAAGCAAAATTATCAAGATGATTATTACTGAAGGAATGTCTTCCAGATGTAAAGTTAGAATGGTGACCTCAACTGTGCAATCTTTTTGAAGGTTCCGTTCTACCTAGCACAAAGTTCTAGAAAATACTGTGGTGAGGGTTAAGACAGAACTGATGAGGACATTGACATGGATCAATATAGTTCAGTAAGTATGTAATTATCAAGAAAAGAGAAGAGCAAGCTTCTTTGAGAGATCACCACCATGACATTGAACTTAGTGAATACATTTCTAATGCCCTGTGCATTTCATTAATGGAGGCAACTTACAAAGACAGATTTATTTTGTCTCCCACAGTTGCTGTGGACCATGAATCCAGGGGTGGTAGAAGCGGGTGGTTCTGGCTCAAGGACTCTCTTGAGAGTACAGCTAGGCTGTTGATCTCACTGTAATCATCAAGGATTTGTCTGGGGCTAAAGCATGTCTTTTGCAGTATTGTTTTAATCTCTTGGTATAGGTGGCTCTGCATAGGGCAGGGCCTACCAAGGCAGCTAGTTTCTTCAAAGCAGACAGAGTGTATACACAAACAAGAAGTGGTACCACTGCTGTATCCTCACGTCATCTTGGAAGTGATGTAACCTCTGTCTTGTGTCTGTCTGTCTCTCTCTCTCTCCCTCCCTCCTCTCTCTCTCTTTCTCTCTCTATCTCTTTGCTGTTGTTATACAAATCAATGTTGTGTTAAGTGGGTAGAGAATGTACAAGAGTCCAAATCAAAGGAATTAGGGCTTCTTAAGGGCCATCAAGAGAGTTGCGCACACAGAGAGTCTGGAGGATTGTTGATGTCCATTCTGATAAGATGCTGTTCATGCTGAGATGAAAGTGAGGGTTATTTAGAGCAGAGCCTTAGATGCCCTGGGAGATCATGCTCAAGAGCTTGACTGGGACCAGATCACACACGTCCTTTGAGGTCAAATGAAAAATTTCATTCTTTGAATACTTAAGCTAGTTTTTTTTTTTTTAAAGACATCAGTTTGCTTTCTGTGAGCAGTATGAATTATAGGTAGGGAAGCCAGCTGGAAAGCTGTGATAGTTATCCAGGCAAATTATCATTTCGGGTGAGAACATTGGCAGAGAAATAGTAGTGGATGGATTTGCAATATATTTAGGAGCAAGCTTGTCAGAATTTAAAGTGGATGTAGCTCTTGTCCAGTAGGACCTCTGCTTGTGGCATCTAGAATGGGACGGACTAAGGTGACATTGTCAGATAAAGGGAACCACGAGCTCAGAGGATGGTAATATTTGCCTAGCATGGATTAAGCCCTGGGTTCATGCCTCAGTACAGCATAAACCGGACATGATGGCACATACCTGTAATCCCACAACTTGAGCCGTGGAAGCAGAAGGATCAGAAATTTGAAGTCATCCTCAGTTACATAATGAGTTTGAGGCCAGGTTCGTATTTATGAGATCCTTTTTTTTCTGAGAGAGAGAGAGAGAGAGAGAGAGAGAGAGAGAGAGAGAGAGAGAGAGAGAGACTGGAAAGAGGACCAGCCTTCAGAAATACATAATAGAATTGGTCCTGAAATTGGAGATGTCACTGTGGACAGTGAATAAATGTATCACGTAGCCAATATTAGCAGGTGGTGGAGGAGGAGAAGGTAAGCTCTGCTAGGAAACATGCAATTCTATTCAAATTGTAGAAAACATGGCCTTTTTTCGTGTGTGTGTGTGTGTGTGTGTGTGTGTGTGTGTGTGTGTGTGTGTTCATTTGTTCGCTGTGCCCACCCATGTGGAGGATGAAGGTTGATGATGGTGTATCCTTTATTTGTCTCTACCGTATCAGTTGATGCAGAGTTTCTCACTGAACCTGAGGCATGCCTGGGGATGTGCCTGCCCTCAGCACTGGGGTAGCAGATACACACTGCCACATTCAGATTTTATGGGGGTTCTAGGAATTGAAGTCAGGTCCTCATGTTTGCTCAAGCAAGCACTTCCTTTCCAAGCTATCTTCCAATAGGCCTAGTACATATTTTGAAAATGAATATTGTTTTCATTTGTGTGTGAATAGTTCATGTCTAGCAACGCTCATTGGAATTCTTGGCAAAATTTCCTTTAAGTGATCATTCTTATCTTTTAAAGCAGCTTGATAAAATCTTTTGAATCCCAGTTTATTTATTTAGTTTTTTAGATGTTGATGTCCATTTGGGGTGTCCAAGTGAATTCACTTGCATAAGTAATTGAACCCCTTTCTTGCTTTGTCTCTTGCCTCTGCTCTCTCCCTCCCTGTCTCCCTCCTACCCTCCCTTCCATCCCCTCTTCTCTTCCTGTTCCCTCTTCTCTTTCTCACTCTTGTGTGCACTTGTATTTATCTGCTTTTGTTTTGAGACAGTAGTTCATATCTTCCACACTAGCCATAAAATCTAGCCTTCTGCTATCCTAGCGTTCATGGTATGTCTTATCATATAGGAGTGAGCTCAAACCTAGCCAAGCACTTAAGCAACATAACCACATCTTCAGACCACATATAAATAATTATCAAAGAATTAACTTAGACGTGCCATAAAACATTTGAGAGTCTATGGAACTAGTATGTAAATCATTCTTACTTTCCAGGAAAAGAAACAAGGTAATTGGAAAGATACTTTGTTCTAGGCTCTAGGTTTTTGAGGAAATACTACCTCCTCTTCCTTATCCAGGATACTTATACTAAGCCTTATTCCAGGCACCTGCTATATGTCAGGCAGTGACTGAGTGAAAGGCAGTGGGTCAAAGCCATGCTCTGTCCATGAACAACTTGCCATGTTCATTGTGTAGGAACACAACAAGGGCTTTTGAACTTGACATGTCAGTAGTAGCAGGATAGAACTCCCCAAGTAGGCATTGCTCAGTAGCTACTGTGAGGAGAGAAATCCCTGGTATCTATGACTGTATAGGTGTCTGTCTTTGTTTATGACTTATTTCCAAGCTCCTAAAAAGGCCTAGTGTGGGGTAGGTTCTTGAGACATATTTTTAAAACTTTCTTTCTGAAATGATCAGACTTAGAAGTTCTGAAAAACAGTATAGAGATTTCTCATATCTTCCTCAAAGCTACCCCTAATGTTGGTTTCTCATATCACAGTAGCACCATGATCAAAACTAGGAAGTCACCATTGGCACAGTACTAGTAACTAACCTGTGGGCAGCGGAATTTCACCACTTTTCTTTTTACCAACAATATAAGGTCCTACAATTTATTCAGGTGCCCTCTGTCTGATCTGTAACATTTTAAGTTTCTTACCATGATGACATTTCCAAAAAAGTGCTGTAGTTAGTTATCCTATGAAAGGACCTACTACTCAAGTCCATGCTGTGAATGTGACATACCTGTGCTGCAGATGACTTCATGAGGGCCATGAGGCTTTGGCAAACTTGACAGAAGGGGGAGAATGGATGGAGCAAGGGATACAAGGAGAATTTTTAGGCAAGGAGAACTCTGAACCTGGAACCCTTTTGTGCTGTCTTGTTCCTTTGTATCTTCAAGTAATAGTTAGCTTTAGCTGACCAGTCAAGAGTTGTCACCCTCCTCTGGCTGCCCTACAGCACTGGCTCTTATCTCTCTCTTCATCAATGAAACGATGGCTGTGATTCATGCCCAGCCCAGCCCAGCCTGCCAGTCAAGCTTTGCCTTCTTGGGCATCAGACCTGATGTATCCTCTATCATCTCTCTCTTTTTTAAAACATTTATTTATTTTATATATATATATATATATATATATATATATATATATATATATATATTATTTGTTATATATACTGTATTCTGCCTGCATGTTTGCCTGAATGCCAGAAGAGGGTACCAGATGTCATTATAGTTGTTGTGAGCCACTGTGTATTGCTGGGAATCAAACTCAGGACCTCTGGAAGAGCAGCCAGTGCTCTTAATGTCTGTGCCATCTCACCAGCCCCTATCATCTTTTTCAAATAATTATTATTTTATCTTATGTGTTTGTGTTAGTGCCTGCATGTATGTATGTATGCATATATAATATATAATGAGTACAACCGCATCCCTGGTGCCTGAGGAGGTAGAAGCGGGTGCCAGACCCCCTGAAGTTACAGGTGGTTGTGAGTCACATGTGAGTTCTGGGAACTAAACCTGGCTCTTCTGCAAGAGCACCAACAACTATCCTTCTAGGTCCCGCCTTCTCTCCTGTCTTTTTGTTTTGTTTTTTTTCACTAGACTCAACCACCCTTTCCTTAGTCTTGGGGCAGAGTCACACCTACTGCATCTTCTTGTCACTTCCCTTTCTATCAGTTACTTTTCTTTTGCTGTGAATAAACGCCATTACCAAGAAGGCATCTTATATAAGAATGCATTTAATTTGGGGCATAGAGTTTTACAGGGCTAAAGTCCATGAAGGTAGAGTGAAGGCACGGGACAGGAACAGCTTTACATCTTGATCTGCAAATAGGAGGCAGAGAGAGATACTTGAGTCTTTTGAAACCTCAACGCCTACTACTCCCAATGCCGTACCTCCTCCAAAAAAGCCACATCTCTTAATCTTTCCCAAACAGTTCTCCCAAATGGGAACCAGGCACTCAAACATACAAGTTTATGGGGACATTCTCATTTCCACCACATCATTGTAGTTTTTTCAAATTTAGGAAGCACTACATGCCAGACTCTTGGCCATACCCTCCCAGCTGGAAGCCAGGTCAACCTGGAAGTGCGTGAACAGTAGTAGTTCCTGGGGGTATGTTCTGCTTGTTTGTTTTTGCCAATGGTACACAAGTTAGAATTATCTGGGTAGAAGAACCTCAGTTGAGAAAATGTCTCCTTTGGATTGACCTATAGGCAAACCTGTGGGGTGTGTTCTTGGTAAATGATTGATGTGGGAGGACCCACCCTGAGCAGGTGGTCCTGCATTGTTTAAGAAAGCAGGCTGAGCAAGCCCTGAGGAGCAAGGCAGTTAGCAGTAAGCAGTACTCCTCCAGGTTCTAGCTTTGTTTCCTTGCCCTGACTTCCCTTTATGTAAGTCAAAGCAACCACACACACACCCCCCACACACACAAAAAACAGTTGCTTCTGGTTATCACAGTAATAGAAACCTAACTTAGACAGGATGGGGGGAAACTTACTATGTTTAATCCATAGAGTAAAGATGTGCATAAACAGCTGTAAACAGTCCCGGAGTACCCAAATAGATATTCAGTGTGTCTATGCTGTTAAGCTTTGTTTGGTAGAAGAGATTGAGGGCCATGAAAGGGCAGATATCTGAAAATAGTGGAAGTAATAATGAAAAAATGTGTTGAAAAACACTGCTGTAGGCCAAATAGTTTTTCTTTTGTGGTCTGACTTCAATCTTACAACAATACCTCAAAGAAGAATTCCATTATCTCCATGCAGAATTCCAAATCAGATCAAGAATTAGTAAACTCCAGACATTTGCCTCAGATCAGAGAGGGAGAGAGTGTGTATGGATGGGTGAGCTCCATGCAGGACAGTCAGACTCAAATAGCAAAGGCCTAAACACTGTTCACCCTTACCAAGCTGTAACCTTATTCATATTAGAAACCCACAAGGAAGTCCATAGAGACAAGCCACAGCAGCACCTCGAAGCAAGGATGGCCGGCCCTTTCTTACTTCATCTGTGTTTCTTGTTGTGCAGTTAGCTTGAGGAAGATATAACTGGGGACTGCCTCTCCACTTGTGCTGTTGATGTTAGATCCTGTTGGGCACAGGATGCCACCACGAAAGTCTGCTCTGCCACTACTCTAACGTCTGCAACAGTAGAATAGAAGAAAGTGTATAATAATAACAATAAATGCGTTAATGGCCATGTTCAAGAGACACAGGAGGATCATGAGTTTGAGGCTAGCTTGGACCTACATGATGATTTCAAGGCTAGCCTGGCCTTGTGAACTCCCATCTCCCAAAAATTGTATTGGAGGAATAAAGAGGAAAAGAGGCACTATTTAAAGAAAAAATGTTAGTCAGAGTCAAATTGATTTTTTTCTTTTTGGTGCTAGGGCCATAAGCTAGCTAGGACCTTCAGAAAGAAATAAACCCCAGTGATCAAAATGTAGGATAAGAGCCATACCTACCGCAGAGAGTGAGTTCTGGGTGGCCGTTCTAGTTTAATGGAGAAACTGCCTCTAGCTACTAAGTCTCCAAATACATGACTTCATAGACTTAGATCCTGCATAGCTCATAGATTAAATCAAACTTTCGTTTCCTTCCATCTTGGGGTGCTGACACAAGGGAGAAAGCACCAGCATTGTTAGTTTAGCCATAGTGAGCAGGATGCATCTGAGAGAGGGAAACGTTGATGGACAGGTGTTTTCCTCCTTTCCCTTTGCCTTGTCACCCGGGAGTGACTGACTGTTCATGTTGAGGTGGGGCCTTGGGTGCACCTAGGTATATGAGTGCCTGAGCAGGTGAGCGCCAGTCTCCAGTCCTCCTTACTTTGAACTAGAGGATTGAATTGGTGAGTGTATTATAAAAAGCAGTGAATTTATCTGTCATTGCTTTCTGAAACTTAGCCAGTGTACTCAGAGGAGGCATGACGATTTTCATATATATCATGTCAGGAGTAGCTGTGGACCTAAGTTTTGTTTCTATACTTCCTCTTATAAGCAGATTTCAGCTTGCACACACCTTTATCGAGTAAGAGTCAGGGCCCAAGAGAAGCTAAATTTGTTCCAAGAGGTCCATTTTGCTAGAAACAGCCAGAAATAGACATGAATGGTGATGTCACCAGCAAAGCCCTCATTTTCCTGTTCCATTTGGTAAGGAGTGGATCAGTGCAGTAAACCAAAAAGTGTGTAGCTCAGAAAAAATTCTTTTTGTTGTTTGTTTGTTTGTTTTGTTGGATGCTTCAAAGCATAGCCTGTTCTTTCACCCTGTGCTGAATGGATGCTTGGGTATAGGTTCAAATATCTTTGTCTCCGAATTATGGGTTTTAGGGTTTTGTCAAGTGGCTTTTTCGTTTGCTTTTGCTTCGAGTGACTCTTTTCCCACCATCCTGAAGCTTATAAAGCTTGATGAAGGAAATGTTAATGTTGGGAACTGTGCACGTGCGCACGAACACACACACACACACACACACACACACACACACAAACCTCGCCACTGTGTGAGCGGGGCTGCTCTCCGGCCCTCTTCATCAGAAAAGGTGGGTACTTCAGGCCTTCTAATGGCCAGCTTTCTGACTCCTAACACTCAGCCTTGAAGAACCCTCTCAGCAAGAGATCCATACACTACAGACACTCCACTCCACCCACTGAATGACCTAATGTAATTATTCCAAATTGGAAGTCACCACCTTAGACACTGCCCTCTGCGTCTCTCCACATCTCACCAGAAGCAGAATGATCTGGTCCTATTATGTGTTATGTCCCTTAGGAGAATTGTACAAGTTTGTTTTGGGGGACCCTGCATGTGAAACCCATTCTTGGTCATTGCATAAAAAATAAATTAAAAGGAAGTAAGTGTTGCCTACTGGCTAATGTGTCTACTTCCTTGAAGGCAGACCTGCTGCAGCCCCTCAATGCAGATTCTATTTCCTCTGGTACTCTAAGCTACCTGGAAATACCCCTGGAGCATTTTGTAAAGTACAGCAAACCATTGCTTTTCGCTTCCTTTGTTAGTGGACCTGCTATTCCAGGCAATGATATGAGCATGCAGGGGACAGTTCCAATTTAGTTGCATTGATTATTCCTCCTGAATTCCCCACAAATAATTGCAATAGTCCATCTGAAATTAGAACCGAAGTTGTATATGAATAAAAAAGAAGAACTGGCCAGAAGTGGTAGATTCAAAAGGCAACCTGGGGAAGCTGTGTGTGCGTGCGTGCGCTAAAGGGATTTTTTTCTTGTTTTCTTTCTTTTTTTTTTTTTTTTGAGATGGAAGGATGGAATATCTTCCCAATCTTAAATAGGCATGGTGCCTTTTTGACTTTAAGAGTTTATAACAGATAGCGACACTGGGCAAACCAGGTATTATCCACATCTTTGAACTTGGACTGCACAGAGACTTTGCTCTGTTATTTCTTGGCTGTGTGGCCCCAATTTGAGCTTTAAAGGGGAAAACAAATAGTCACCATCTCTGGACTGGCATGCAATGAGATAGCATCAGCCTTGAGACTGTAGAATTGGGCCAGGATAGCCTTGCCTACATATATATAACTGTTAGAATACCAAGTTTTATTGGTTTTATCCTGTGGAAGGAGGGCCAGATCACCCTCCCTCAAAAAAGAGAATTATCCCCATGATGAGGCTGTGTGGTGGGCTAGGATAGCATAGTGCTTTCAGGATGGTTTGGACCAGACCAGAACAAAGAATGCAATTCATCAAAATGACCTAAGAAAACGGCAGGTCCTGTGTAAGAGTTCTTTTTCTTTTTTAGTTTTTCAAGACAGGGTTTCTCTGTGTAGCTTTGCGCCTTTCCTGGAACTCACTCTGTAGACCAGGCTGGCCTTGAACTCACAGAGATCCGCCTGCCTCTGCCTCCCGAGTGCTGGGATTAAAGGCGTGAGCCACCACCGCCGGGCAATAGTTCTAAGTAAGTTGATAATGAGTTAAAGCTAAGCCTTGATTGCTTTCCTGCCTTATTTCAAACTCAGCCCAGTCATTTCACTGTAGTTTCCACTTCCATTTCTAAGTCTGTAGGAACTCTGGGTGAGGACTGTTTGATCACCCTACTGGGTGTCCTGAAAGCCATGTTTGCCTCCCACCCCACCCTGCCCAAGGCCTTATGGAACAGGGCAGGAAGTGTGAATAGCGTGCCTGAGAAGGCGCCAAGTGGGCTGAGGACACACGGGGCCGTGTCTCCTACCTGTGATCCCACAGAAGGAGCAGCTGCTGCCCAGCCCACAGGGGTTTGATGATGAGGCAGCTGCCCACTGATTGCTCGCCTGGACTTAGGCTGGGATGGAGTAGGGCCTAAGAAGGCATGGCAGGCAGGTAAATCGGGCTGTGGGTGTGGGCAGGCAGGGTTTCCTTGTTTTTGGACTTTGGAGTGACAGCAGGAGGAAGGGTGGGGGTCAGGACGGAGCCTGGGATGAGAGAGAGGCAGGGGAGATGGATAAGAGGAGAGAGGCGGCCCCAGAGCAGCTTGGAAGCACCACACTGGGCTCCTGCCAGGCTTTCAAGTTCCCTGCCTCCTGCATCTACAGCCGGAGCCTGATGGCCTCATCTAAGTATCTGAAGTGCCAGCCTAGCTCTGTGTGTGTGTTTTTTCCGGTTTGCTCCAGACAGCCATGCTCTCTGGGCAGTCCTGACGGGTGCCCTGCTGAGCACGTGCTTCAGGAACTGCCCTGCCATGTCTTCAGAGTTTGTGCAAGAAGATGGAGTGGGATGAGAGCAGCTAGCATCCCCCAGGCTGCCTCGGCTTGGTGGCAGGGGTCATGGAGGATGCCTTGCTGTGGCTCCCGTGTATTCAGAGAATGTCTTCTTCTTTGTGTCTGTCTCCTATTCCCTCCATCCCCACTTCACTGGCTTGCTGCTATTGGGAAGTGTTGGCTCACCCCACCCCTCAAGGAGCCTGGATTTTGGACCTGTCTGAGAATGGTGCTTGCCTAAAGCTGAGCTCAACTTGGGGGAGGAAATGGACTGAAAAGTGGGAGGTCCTTTTGTGCAGAATCCTATTGTAAAGCCACTGTTCCCTCCTGGCCTCTGGAGGTCCCTTGCTTAGGAAGAAGAAAGAGGAGGGGGTCCACACTTCCTGGCCTCCCACACCAGTGTCTTCCTTTTGAGGCAGGAGGTTGTTGTGAAATGGAGAGAGCTCGCTTTTACCTGGATGCCCCTAAGTGCCCTGTGGCTTCGGTTTCCATGGTTCCCTGCCCACTCACAGGAAATGTAACTCTTAGCTTGCCTGTCTGCCAGAAGCAGTTTCCTCCCAGGCGCCAGTGTGGATCCACATCCTTGACTGTGTGAGTTCACATGTCTGTTAGGAGACTCATGGAGACCCTGTGAGGAGCTCTTGATTGAGAGTTTTGGAGTCCACATGGCTCCACCGACTTGTCAGATGAACACTTGCCCAAACTGCGCTCCTCTAGTCATGGAGCTCCATGGTTTGGCATGACTCCAGGGTGTGATGCTGGAACTCCAGGCTCTGTCCTGAGGTTGTGGGGGAAATAAGCATTGTAACCATCGTATGGTTATGTGATGGTACGCGTCAGTGCTGGCCTGGTGCTGTTTGCAGTTCTTGACTTCTGTTAGTACTTTTCTTTCTCCGGAAGTCCCGCCCATCCACTCCTGCCTAGCTATTGGCCACTTAGCTTTTTATTACACCAGCTGTAGCCACACATCTTCACCCAGTGTACAAGTATTCTGCAACACGGAGGTGTCACTCTCTACCTTGTACCTTCTGAGGGAGGATCTCTTGGTGACCCTGCAACTGGTATTTCATGGCTGGCCATCATCAAGCCCTGACGAGCCCCTGCCTCTGCCCTATTACTGCTGGGATAATAAGCATGCCTGGGCCTGGCCCGTGTGTGAGCCCAGAGGACTCCTTTGTGAAGTCACTTTTTATATTGTACTTTGACACCGGGGAGTGGGAATTGAACTCGGGTGATCAGACTTGCATAGCACACATTTTGCCCATTGCACTGTCTCTCCAGTCACAAATATATGTAGCATTTTATTAATGAAGTGGAAATCATTCATTAGAGACAGTGTAGAAAGTACAAGATTCTGAAAATAAAAGAAAAATTCTTTTTTATTTTTATTTTTCAAGACAGGATTTTTCTCTGAGGCTCAGAATGGTGTCAAATTCATGATTCTCTTGTCTTCACCTAACTATAGGCATTTTTAAAAACATTCCTGATTTATGTTGCTTGATCATCTTTTAAAAAAAATTACTTTTGTGATTTGCCCTCAAGAGACTGAAGAGGACTTTGTGAGCGTGCTGCTGTTAATCCCAAAGATGGGAGGAGAAAGACCACCGACCCAGATCATCATGGCCAAATTAATTAGACCAAATTGTTTCAGTCAAGTTCAAGGGCTGCCTCTCCCTACGGCGGGGTTCAGAAGATCAGCATTGCATGTGAGGAGAAGAAGGCTTTTCAGGGGTAGAGGGTTTCCAGGTAGAGGTTTTGGTAGGCAAAATAGGTGGGGTTACAGGAACAGAACATAAGCTTAACACGTTATTCCTCATGACCTCCTGAAACAAAGCCGTGGTTGCAAGGTGGGCATAACAAGGTAGCCGTAGGTGGTCATGCAACCATTTGAAACAAAGGCAGGGTTGCAAGATGGTTCTAAACAACTTTTTGAAACAAAGACATGATTGCCATTCCTGGAACAGGCAGCACAGATTGTAGTTAAGGTAGCAGGTGGGGCAGAGCCCATTCCTTGAGAAACAGATTTAATCTCACACAGGAATGAACCTAGTTTGTCTTCACTCTAAGATGGCTTTTAAGCCTAAAATGGAGGCAGGCTGGCACTTGACTGCACCCCTGGGAACCCTGGAAGGTTAGCCCTGCCTCACTGCTGCTCTTGTACATCCATCTATTCTTCCTTCTCCCAACAGGCTGGTTATTATGTCCCATGGCAAGACTGCGTTTCCCATTGCCATGAGGAAGAAAGGAGAGGGACAGTTATCAGTAAAGGTGTGATTGTATACTGTGGATGAAACTCTGCATTGATGAAGGGTTGGCTTTACCTCTCAGCTGCTCTCAGCCAGCTTCCTGAAATGCACTATCAAGTCAGTGTTTGTTGAAAAACAAACAAACAAACAGTGATAGTTCTATTTTAGGTCAATTGCTACAATTTCAAAACTCCTTTTCACACACCCAGGACTATAGTTCAGTTGGTAGAGTACTTGTACAGCATGCACAAAGTCCTGCATACCTCATGGTTGGTGAGGGGATGTGGACTGGAAGATAAGGACTTCAAGGTCATGCTTTGCTACATACTGAGTTTGAGGCCAACCTGGGCTACATGAGACCTTGTCTCCCTAAACAAAACCAAAAGATCCTTTTCATTGTAACACAGTCATTAAAAAAAAATGAATACAAATATATAGCTGTCTGTTTTTCAGTTTTATATCCATTCTCCTGTTTTGGAGCCATGCGATTCTCTTTCTCTTGGGTACTGGTTTGGGTGCTGCGGTGTAGCAGTAAGCTTCCTCCAACTTCCATTATGGAGCAAGGAAGAGAACTGATCTGGTGAGGGAGTCCTATAATCCTAGCATCTGGGAGGTAAAGGTAGGAATCAGGAAATCAAGGCTGGTCTCACCTACAACAATGAGTTCAAAGCCAGCTTGGTCTGCATTAGATACTGTTTCCTCTCAAAGGAAAAAAAAAATGTAGTATATAAACCCCAAGAAATGTAAAATGCCAATGGTGATACATACTTCTGTGGAGCATAATAAAACAGCATGAGCTGACAGAGAATAAAGGGCGCATTGCTATTTTAGATAAAGCAGTCCAGAAGCAAACAGAAATTAAGAAGTCTTCTGTTGGTTGTGATTATTAGCTTAGCTACTGAATGTCTGAGCTGTCCTGGTGTGTGGTTTCTGACTTTCCTCGGAGCCTATCTGACTGCTAAGCGCTTTCAGTGTGTGTGATTTGATCACACGTTTTCCATCGATTCATGAGGAAGCAAGGGTGCATTTGCTTCTGGAGTGTCTGTGCAGAGAGGGAGAACTTCTGGCCTTGTAGCAGAGTTGATCGTGCTTTGTTTGAAACCCCTTAGAGCGCCTCGCCAGTGAGCAAGAAGCCCAGGGTTATTCCTTCTCCAGGTTGCTAAGCCTGGAAGGAAAATACACTGGATAAACTGGGCTACTTGATACACCATTAGTGTATACGCTGTATTTCTGTTAAGGACCACCTGTTATGTCTCCAGAAAATGCTCCCTGCTGGGCATCTGCTTCACATGTTAACTAGCTGTACACACCCCATCCAAAGCAGGGGAAGCCAATTCCATTGTGTTTCCAGCAGCCTGCAAAGCCATGCCCTGCTTTCCATCCCAAATTGTGCTGCAGAGCTACTTACCATATGCTTCCTTACACTCCTGTTATTGAGCACATATGCTTTGGCCCGCAGTCCCAAATGCAGATACAGGTTAAAAGGACACAGCCTTCCCAGGAGGTGGTAGTCTTGTTCCCTGGAGAATGGTATATTCCTTTCAGATGGCCCCTTCGCAGCACTTGGAGAAAGTTCATTTTCTATTTGGTGGGTAGTTTATATGTGTGCATGTGTATCTTGTTTCCTTAAGAAAAATGTGTGTGTGTGTGTGTGTGTGTGTGTGTGTGTGTGTGTGTGTGTGAGAGAGAGAGAGAGAGAGAGAGAGAGACAGACAGACAGACAGACAGACAGACAATTCTGAGTTGTCTATCTTGAAAATAAATTGAGTTCCAGCTATATGGGTAAACGAGATTGCAGTATCTAGCAGATCTTACTGATTGAAGAGAATCACATTGATGCTGTAATTAATTTTTTAGTCTAATTACTCACTTCTTGTAGAAGTTTTAATATTTTATCTGCCAGATTTCCAAGAGTGGTGAGTCTCCCTCTACATGATGGATATTTGAATATCTGTTTCAGAAAGTACTTGGCACACAAGAGAAATGTTTTAGGATTCGTGAGAGGGAAAGATCAGAAGAAAGGTACTCTGTGCCCTTCAGCCTGACTAAAAGATAGTCCCTGAGTTGGTGTCACGTAAAGCATTATTCCTGGCTGCAGTGTTTGTTGTCTGTTTTGCAGCTATTACTTTGCTGGTTTCCAGCACTGCCTCCTGGTTTTCCTGTGTGTTAGTGAAGGTGCAAATGATCTGATGCTGCCAGGGCAGTGACTGTTTCCTAAGTCTGCAGTGGAAGGAGAGGGCTCGGAAAGTTACTTTGGAAACATTTGAATCTGATGCCAATCACCTGAATTTTGCTCTTCTTACAAAGTGTAGCCAGCCTTAGGAGGCTCTTGTTGGGAATCCACCCATCTTCACTGCTTCCCTCCTGTCTCTTCCTCTCTCTTACTGGTTGAACATTCAGCCATGAGGCCATGCAGGTGGATAGTACAGTTGATAGGGACTTGTGAGCATAGCATAGTAGACTGAGGTGGTGGATGCTGTAAGAAGCTGTCAAGCATAGTGACATGGTAGGAAAACACTAAGAGTCTGTCACTCCTGGAGAGGGTTGAGCCAGGCTTTCATGGGGGAAAAAAATGTCTTCCTCATTTCCACAGGAGTTTCTTGTCGAGAAGGGGGAGGGAGGCTCTTATATGCAGGAGTGATGGCAAGCGCAAAGGCAGGCACCTCAACATCACCGTATGTGGCTGGTCAGGGACTGGGAGAGCTAGAAACCGCTCCATACTCTTCCTGTGGCAGTCCGAGGGTTCTCTTTAGAGGCTTCTACTTAGGTGAAGCCAGGATTCCTGACCTCGTCCCAGAGAAGAATTTCAGAATGAGTCAGTCTGAAGCAAAATTGGACTCTATCATATATATATAAATGCAGACATTAGGGAGGGAGCGATGATCCTGGGCAAAGGATTGTATGTACACACTAAGACATGTCTGTAGCTTCTCCAAAGAGAGCCAAGCCACTTGGTGGTACAGGCCTGTAACCCAGCATTTTCACAGATGGAGGCAGGAGAATCAGCAGTCCAAGGTCTACCTTGCTTGACTACATTCCAACTTCAAGACTGAGAGATAGAGACAGACAGACATCACTGGTTTAAGTACCTTGCTGATAGCTATATATACCATTTGGGTAGCTTCTGAGGTTACATTGTTCAGAGAGTTTCTAAGAAGCTTCAGGTTTTTCTTTTCTCCCTCTCCCATCTTCCCTTTATCCCCCCTTCCACCCCACCCCTTTTTTTTTCCTTTCTTCCTTCTCCTTCCACCAAGTAAGTGAGGCCATAGGGTCATCCCAGAGTGTCTCTAGACAGGATCTCAGGTTGTTAAGATAGAAACATGGTCTGAAAGGGTTGAAGTAATCTCACTGTACCGGTCACAAGGGTATTAAGGCATGTTTCAATTGTAACGATGGTTCATAATCTTATTTGTAAGGTTCTCAGAAAGATACAGGTTTATAGCCAGGACAGGAGGAAAATTAAATTCAAAGGTCACACCCTCTGGCCATTAGCATGGTTTGTTGCTGTTTGATACTTCAACTAGACTCTGGGGTGAGGGACTTCTTTCTCTTTCCCCTCAATTTCTTCTGCCTTTTTGTCCTGCCTCTTATTTGTAGACAACACTTGGAGTTTAAATGCATGACATCCACATTTAAGGTTAGAGAAAGTGGGCTCTGGTCCATTGTGTAACAACTGAGGACGGCAAACCTGCACTAGCCTCAGCAACACCCTTATTACACTTGCGGCTCCTTCCACTGAATCCTAGCTCATTCTGATGGTAGAGAAGAAAACGTTCTGCCTACTTGACAGCAAGAACTAAAGGAACTTTCTTTAGGCAGTAGTTAGGACCTATCTCCAGGAATTGGCTAGGAACTGGCTTCAGGCATTAGATAGGAACTGTCTCCAGGCATTGGATAGGAACTGGCTTCACACATTGGCTAGATCTAGGTGTCCAGAGCACGCTAGGGATTTATCCCCAGTCTCTGATCTGTCTTCTGAAATGTTGATATCATCTAACTATATTCTCATTACATGTCAGGTGGGAATGCATTGTTTTTAACAGCTCTACACCCCAGCCCCTGGATGTTAAGGACAAGTTTCTTTTTCTCAGTGTTTACAACCCAAATCCTTCTATTGAATACAGCCCTTCTATTGAATATATCCGGGTCGTGTGGCCACTCTGATTGGAGAATAGGTTGTGTGCTGGGCAAGGTTGGGTATATTTGGCCCTCAGGATGTGGGTGCTGGCAACAGGAATCCAGATCATGGAGACTGGAGTGAGATGTTGTATTTGTAGTACACATTACAACCTACACTCTAAAAGGGATTGGCTCTTTTTGTCAACACTGAAATCCTTTTAACTCACTCTGGTTTTGGTTGTAAAGAAGCAAAGAGAGATCTCATCATTGTCTTTTATAGATGCCCCCAGGAAAGGCTCCTCCCTTCTTTTGGTTACCTGCAGTCTGAAAATATTAAATGGAAAATTCCAGATATAACTTTCAGGTCACATGCCCCATGAGTAGAGTGCTCTGAAGTCTCACTTCGTCGTGCTTTGTTCCAGCTAGCATGTCAGTCATTTCTTCGTCCATCACATCCATGCTGTATGCCATGCACACCTGTCAGTCCCGTGGGAGCTAGTGTGTTAGATTTACTGTGAATGGTATTTTAGTGCTTGGTCAAGGAACTGTCATTTTACTTACTAAATACCCCAAAGATAGTATTAATGGCGCTGAGATATGAGAAAGAGAAACCCAAAAGTGTTTCTTTAAAAAAGGTAAGTGTTCTTGGCTTGACAAGAAAAGAAAAAAATATATATTCTGAGATTTTAGGGGTCTACAGTACAGTAAAATCTTTCTAAAGAGACCCCATTTACATATTATAGTTATAAGTATTCTATTTCACTATTAATTATTGAAATCATTATCTTTATTATGTCTAATTGAGATATTAAACTTTATCATTTAATTTTAGACATTTGTAGGGGTCTTGGACAATATCCTGTGTGAATAAGGAGGGACCTCAGATTACACACACACCTTTCTTGTCATTTTATCCAATATTATCCTTATATCATAGTATCTAGAAAGTGCTGTGTAGATGCTGGGTGTGGTGGCACATGACTTTAATTCCAGCACTGGGGAGGCAGAGGCAGGTGGATCTCTGTGAGTTTGAGACCAGCCTGGTCTACAGAGCAAGCCAAGTTGTTACACAGGGAAACCCTGTCTTGAAACCCCCCCCCCAAAAAAAAAAAGAGGAGGAGGAGGAGGAGGAGTGTATTGTGGAGGAGGCGGAGTTAGAGAGAAGAGAACAGATAGCACCACCTCCACAGATCTTGCAGAAGAAACAATAGACAACCACGATGATCTACATAATCTATAGTGCTGATGCAGCAGATACAAATTCAGGACCACCTGCTGACTGCAAGGCCGAAGGCTGAAATGCTCTGTGCTATTGATTGTGAGCTAGGTACCTTTCCTGAGGGTGTGGTGCTCCCTAGACCCCTCAGCAGGCTCTGGTTAGCTTTCTTGTTTCTTTTCAATGTGTCCCCATGCTGTGAGTACCCAAGTGGGTACAATTCTAGCGCTCGGTGTATAGTCTTAAAAAAATGCCACATGGTCCCTGGATCTAAGCCAACTTCCTCAGCTGCTGTTTAACCAAAGCAGCAGCAATCAGGATGATTTTGACTATAAGCTGTCAAGAAAAAAAAATCTTGAGGTGTCATAATTAAGACAAGTGATTACCTAACTGATCTCTATTTTAAGAAATATTAATTTTCGTTTTGCCAAATGCAGACTTTGGCTTTTTCTATCCTTGTATCGCCCACCCGAACTTTGTTGCCTAAAATAGCTTCCCAATGAGTGAGTGATGGCGTTTGATGCCATTGATAGCTTTGTTCCATTGGACCAGAAGGTGGGGGAACATTGGAAGTCTGTCCAGATTGGGAACCTCACAAGGCTGGTTTTCCTCAGGCAGAAAACACTTGCCTACTTCAAGGAATGCAGATGAGTCCATTCCCTGTACTTTCCCTTGAATGAAAATTCACATGTGGGGCTTGTGAAGCCTCCGCCTCTCGCTTCTGCCCCTGGCTTCATGCACCTAGAAGCTCCTTCAGAGCTGGGAGTTTACCTGCTGTCTTTCTCAGCTGGGAGAAAGGAGTCCTTATACATCTTCAAAGTTAACAATTTGATCTTCTCCTGAGACGATCTTCCCTTTGAAGAGCTGTTCATTCTCAGGCTTTTAGGAAGGGAGAAAATTGTTTTAATGACCTGTTATTAGAAATACCCACTATCATCAGACTTATTTTCATCTTTCAAATCCCTTTCAAATTCATGGGAAGGAGTGACAGTAACATCCCCTGGGGAATGAAAACAGCATGGAGAAGGAGCTGGCCTGGGCTGACTTCTCCTGCCAACCGTATTCAATTTTGCCAGGGTTATTTTTGCCCTTGGCAGTCTTCTGCCTCCCTAATTGCAGGGCCATATGGTGCTTTGTGGTCCCCCTCCACTCCCTGCAAAGCATGCACGCCTGCGCGTGCGCGCGCGCGCGCGCGCGCGCACACACACACACACACAGACACACACAGACACACACACACACACAGTAGTTGGCACTTTCCTTCTGTTCAGTTTCTGTCTTCTGTTGCACAAATTACCTTCCATGGTGCTCGGGTTCAGCAGACTCAATCCCAGATACCTTACAGCTTCCAGGTCTTAAAAATGGGAGCTGAGGCTTCCTGCAGATGACTCCTTAGTGAACAGGAGTAAAGAGAGTGGGTAAGAGATAATAAGACTGAGTTTTAGAGGTAGCCAGACATGGATTCGAATCCTGGCACATATCGGTCATCTCCATCAATCTCAGTAACAGCACAGTGGACGTTTGCTGAGGGCCTACTGTGTGCCAGTGTGGCCAGCCCTGTAACCTCACTTCCTGGTCTCCTGTATTTATCATGCTAGTTCTCAAAACAGTGAAGCTAGTGGTACTCGCACCAATCACAGAGCTCAGGCCACTTTCTAAGTGCAGTCTTTCCAGATCTATACTCTAAAATACTTCTCTTTTTTAATGACTTATTTATTGTTCTATGTGCATTGGTGTTTTACTTGGGTACATGTCTGTGTGAAGGTATTGGATCCCCTGGCACAGGAGTTACAGACAGTTGTGATCTGTCGTGTGGATGCTAGGAATTGAACTTAGATCCTCTGGAAGACCAGCCAGTGTTCTTAACTGCTGAGTGGTTTCTCCAGCATTATCTTAAGTGTTTTAGTGTGTGTGTGTGTGTGTGTGTGTGTGTGTGTGTGTGTGTGTGTGTGTGTGGTGTGCACACATGTAGAAATCAGGACAATTCCAGGTGCCTTCCTCAGTTGCTCTCCACCTTATTTTTATATTACATCTATTTATTCATTTGTGTATGTGTATGGGTGTGTGCATGTCACAGTGTATGTATGGAAGACAGCTTGTAAGAGTTGGCTTTCCCCTTCCACCATGTGGATCCCAGGGGTCTAACTCAGTCTGTCATGCTTGACAGTGAGCACGTTAGCACCTTTACCTGTTGAGCTATCTCACTGGCCCTCCATCTTATTATTTTATTTTTATTTATTTATTTTTGTGTTTTCGAGACAGGATTTCTCTGTGTGGTTTTGGTGTCTATACTGGATCTCGCTCTGTGGACCAGGCTGGCCTCGAACTCACAGAGACCTGCCTGGCTCTGCCTCCCGAGTGCTGGGATTAAAGGCGTGCGCCACCACTGCCCGGCTCCAGGTTACTTTTTAAGTCAGAGTCTTCACTGAATGGAGCTCGCTGGTTTAGCTAGAATGGAGGGTCAGCAAGCTCCAGCCATCTTCCTGTCTCCACCTTTTTTGATTGGGAATGCAGACGTACACCACTGTGCCATACTTGAAATGGGGCCAGAACTCAAAACTCAGGTTTTCATGATTGTATATCTGCTCTTTGTTTTCCAAAAACAGTTATTGTTTGTTATCACCAGATTCTGAGGGCCGGGAATCCAGGAACAGCTCCACTGGGCATTCTGGCTTAGGGAGTTTGGGTAACTTTTCTCTCAGAAACTTCAGTGGAGCTGCCAGGCTTTACCACTTCCAAGCTGGTGACCGACCTCGAATGTTCTTCAGAGTCAAAGTGTTGAATCTTACCTCATTGTGGGCAGGGTTAAACTGGATGGCTCTCATACCTGGCTGGTGTCATGAAGTTTTTCAAGATTCGTTTTCAGTGATCAATCTTGAGTGATAGTAAACCAGGAAGTGGTTATAACCTCACGGCAAAGTCCTTGTTCAAGTGCTCTGGGAGTATTTTGATAGAGCTGCCTTAGCGCTGCCTCTTGAGGAGGCATTTGGTCTTGTTAAAAGGACATGTGTCCTTTTCTATCAGCTATTCAGAGTCTTGCATGTTACATTCTTAGGCTGTTTGGATTCTGCAGCATGGTTTTGACAGAATGATATTGTGATGATAGGGTTTTTAAAGAAGTGGATATTTAATGACATTTTGGGATTTGTTAATATTTTATGATAGTAGAAACACCGAAAAATCATTGTAGTATGGTATGAAACTGGATTCCAACAATGAAAATAATGGATAAGAGTCTGAGCATCTAAGCATACCTGGAGAAAAGTTTTGTCTAATGTCCTGCTTCTTCCTTGAACACTGAGTACTTTGGCTGTAAACATGGAATGCAATATTGCCCGTGTGAAGCTCCTGGGGCCAGTGACCTCATTTTGTCACTGTTTCTTCAAGATCCTCCACAGTGTCTCTACCCAGTTAGGTACTCAGTACATTGTGGGCTGAACTAAGTCTGCTAATTTGGAGGAAGTGCAAAACCACTCACAAAGGACACATGCTGTCCTCTGTGTGCCAGAAACTGTTCTAGGTGCTTTAGAGAGGACACCCCCACTCCCAACTATGTTTACTTTTCAGTGGAAGGAGACACAAAGTCAGGAGAAAAATGAATGGTTTTTAGTGCCATCACATGCTACAAAGGAAGTTTACAGACATGTAGAGAGACGGGGTATGGGGGAGGTCCTGAACCATAGACACCATTGTAGTACCGAAGAGGGGAGACAGACCAATGAAAAACCGGCAGCCATACAGGGACCTGCTGCCAGGGAAAGGGAAAAGAACCCAAGCTAATGTCACTTGTTGAGGATAGCAGTGCACAGACTAAGTAAGTACCCTAAAGCTGGCACTGTAGGGAGGGTCATGGTCATGAACATAGATGTCCTCTCTAACTTTATGTTGCCTTCACTGCCTTTGGTGCCTTCTGACTTGTTCCTTGGCAACCTCCCCATTCTACCTCTCTTTCCTTCCCAGCTCTCTGGGTTCTAAGCTTGCTGTGTAGATGTGGGCGACATTAAACTCCTGATACTGCTGCCTCCGCCTCCTGAAGAGGATTACAGATATGTACCACCACACCTGGTTTGTGAGGTGTTGAGGTTCAGACCCAGAGCTTTGCACATGCTAGGCTAGCACTCTACCAGCTGAACTAATTCCCTAGCCCTGCTTTGCAATTTTTTAAAATTCTCGCGCTTCACATCTGAGCCGCCATGTTTGCATGTTAGCCATTGTGATGTAGGATGAGTTAGAAAGCCAAATGCCTTCTTTGGCAAAGACTTTGTCCTGAAGGACATACCTAATACTTCTGTGTAGATCTTATTGGTTAGATATTAATGGCTCCGCTCTGTAGCTGTGAAGCAGGCTACATAAGTAGTTTCTCTTCCAGTATTTGGCATGACTATGGGAATTAGGAGTCCTGTTGCTAAGAAGGGATGGGAAAATGGCTATGAAAATCCAGGCCACAAGCAGCAAGCGTGAGGATTTGGATGTCAAGGCCACTGTTTCTGGAAAGGAAGCCAGAGGGGAAAGAAGGAATGAAGTCAGAAGACTTGGAGCACTGTTATGGTCTTGCTTTTATTTCATTTTTTAAATGAATATGCATCATCCTTTTAAAACATGTGTACGCACACACGTACACACACACACACACACACACACACACACACACACACACACACACACACACACGTACCAGGGCACAGGTGTATAAGACAGAGGATAACCTGTCAAACCAGTTCTTTCTTTCCACCATGTGCATCCCAGGAATTGAACTCGGGTTGTTAGCTTGGCAGCAAGCACCTTTATCTGCAGAGTCCTCTTGCCACCCCCACTGTTAGGATTTTAAAAAACCCTCTTAATGATAAACTTTTGAAACATTGAATAGAAACTGCAGGAGAAGATGATTACTCATGTGAGCTAGGTTTCTGAGTACTACGGTAAGTCATCTGTGATAAGGGGAGGAGCATATGCAGACTCCTGGGAGTTGATGGTGGCAGGACGCTGGGGTGGTTGGTAGGCCAGAGAGGGAGGAGTGGCCAGGTTTTCAATACACATTGGATACAAGGCAGCAAACAAACTACTCTATACAGCTGCTGAAGTGTGTGCTCATACCAGAAAGTAGCCAGAGAACAAAAGCCTTAGGGCTGCATTGCTGGGTTTGAATTCTGGCTCCTCCAGTTTCTAGCTCCATAACCTTGGGCATCTGCATTTTAGGGCTGGAGAGTCACATTGACTTTATTTTTATTATAAAGAGACATAATAGTAAGCAAAGTTGCAATCGCTATTATTATGAATCAATATTACAACTTTGATTTTGGAATAGCTTAGGAGTCCTAGAACATTGCCGACATAGTGAAGAGGGCTTCTGTTGATCCTGTTCCCAGCTCCCTCCATGATGGTATCTTGAACATGCTCCATATTAATTCTAAGATGTTCATAGAGGCCTACGTGGAAATGTCATGTGGATTGTTGGGTTACAGGCAAGTGTACAGCTCAGGTAACAACCATGACAGTAGACCCGACATTTTTCATCATATCCATGTAAGGCCATGGATCTGTATTGGAATGGATACACTGATTTTTTTCCAGAGATTTGTGTGATTCCTGGATTTAGTACAAGGAGAAAGACATAGCTTATACTCAGAATGTATTAAGGAGAACTATCACTGATGACCTTCCCTATGTGCCAGGCACTGTTGGGTACTTCATAAGGGACTAAACCATTTTGTTCTGATTGCAAACCAAAGGCACAAGAATTAACATCTCAGCTTTCAGTGGGACAAATAGAGCCTTATAAAAGCTGCATTCAGTTCGGTCATGGGGCTGGTGGAATTCTAACAGTGTGATATACCCTCTTGTCAAGGAGTTTGTGATGGAAGAGAGAGCAAAGTCTGTCCTGGCATGGGTAGCAGTGGTGACAAACATCTGGCAGTGACACCTGAGGTACCCCTCTGAACACTACCTTTTCTGACTTAACCTTGTGATGGTATGGTACTGGCCCAGTTTCAGGTATTCACTGCATCTGTGCTGTGTGCTGAGTCCTAGATATTTGTTCATTGTTCAAACATTTACTGAACACCCAGTTTCAGGTATTCTCACACATCTGTGCTAATATGTAAGCAAGGAAAATAGGGACATTGACTTGATGTTTAAAAGATTACGGTTGTGGAGTTAAGAGCATCAACCAGTGATGATGGAGAAAAGAAGAAAGGCTTTAACAAAAGAAATATGGCAAAGGCAACTGTAGCACACATTAGCCTCTATGTGTGTTCTGCATAACTGTCTATTTATGATTTATGTCTTTGTATATATGAGCTTGTATGTGTGTATGTGTATGAATGTTTCAGGTGTGTCCACCCATGGCGATGGGATATATGTGGTCAAGGAGAGTTATGCATGTGGGCCAACGTGGGATTCTAAGATTACTTAAACCATTATGTGCTATTTGGAGGCCAGAGGGTAGTCTGATTACACAGTTCTTGAGCATTAACGCTGTGGATGGCATCATCGATATCACACTGTTAAAAAGTTGGGACCTTCCTGGTTCTAGTCTACTTTTAGGTTTATGTGTCAAACAGTTGAAACTCACATCTGAGTGTTCATAGAAGAACATTATTCACTGTAACCAGAAGGTATAAACAACCTAAATGACCATCAACTAATGGTAGAGAAATAAATTGTAGTATGTCTATACGAGAGAATACCATTTAGTCGTGAAAAGTATTGAAGGACATGTTGCAGGGTGGACAAATCTGGAAAACGTACTGTGTGGAAAAAGTCAAGCACAAAGGACCATCTTTTTTGTCATTGAATTGTCATTATGTGAAAGATATAGATTATGCAAAGCTAAATTAGGTAAACCCAGGCACTGGAGGAAGAGGGGAACATGGATGCTTGGTGGTTTGTGCTGATGAAATGGGCACAGACTGGGTAGTGATGATGACTGGGCAGCATTGCCCATATCTTGTCACTGAATCGTACATTTGAAACAGTTACATTTTTTTACTTTTGATAATGTTTGTTTGTGTGTGTGTTTTGTCTTTTTGGGGGGTGGGTGAGCAGGGTTTCTCTGTGTAGCTTTGCGCCTTTTCCTGGAACTCACTCTGTAGCCCAGGCTGGCCTCGAACTCACAGAGATCCTCCTGGCTCTGCTTCCTGAGTACTGGGATTAAAGGCATGTGCCACCACCACCCAGCTTGTTTTGTCTTTTAACCACAGTTATGAGAGGAATCTATTCTAGACGTATTTCTTACAAGCTGGGATCAGTTTTGTATTGTAGAAAAGTCTATTTCCCAGGCAGACATAAATTAGTCCCAGTATTCTTGAGTGGCAAAAATGTCACTGGTACAGTGACCATGTTTCCCTGTGGGAAGAAAGCATAGAAGTGGGAACTGATATTATGGGTGTTTGCTCTATGCCAGCCCCACACAGAGAGTTTAGTTGGATTGTCAAATTTAAAAAACCCAGCAGCCTTTGCGGTGAGTGGTGCTTTTCCGTGTTGCAGAATTAGTAATTGAGATGCAGGTGGCTCTGTACTCTGTCCAGTCTCCTGCAGAGACTCAATGTGTGAGAGCACCAGGTCCTTTGGCTGTTCTACACGGAGGGAACTGCTGCACATCTTGAGTTTATCAGTGAGATGGATTTTGCAGTACTAGGTGAATTTATATCCATCGACTTGGAATGAAAAGTGAAGCAAAAGCGAGAGGCTTCCGTCCAGTTGATTTGAAGGCCCGTGTTCCATTCCTTCAGAGCCTTCAGTTTTTCATTGATACAGATGACGGCATTGGAACAAGGATTAAATAAACACATTTTTGTTAACCTGCTATCTTCCTTTTGTCTTTTGTGTATATGTGTGCATGTGTGTTCATGTATGTGTCATGGCACATATGTGGAAGTCAGAGGACAACCTCACAAATCATTCCTCACTCCCCAATTTGTTTGAGTGGGGATCTCTAGTTATTCACCACTGTGTATGCCAGACTAGCTGCAGTGCTAGAATTTGGGGAATCCCCATGTCTCCACCACCCTTCTTGCAGTAGAAACAGCGAGATGACAGATGCAAACTACCATACTCAGATTTATGTATTGTTCTAGTTTATGTCTCTACTGTGAGAAACACAGTGACCGAAAATAACCTGGGGGGAGAACAATTAATTTCATCTTACGACTCCAAGAAAGTCAGAGTAGGAACTTGAGGCAGGACCTTGTGCAGAAACCACCAAGAATGCTTCTTTCTGGCTTGCTCTCCATGGCTTGTTCTGAGTGCTGCTATATAACCCAGGACCTTCTACCTAGCACTGTTTCCAGTAGGCTGGGCCCGCCCATCTCAGTCATTCATCAAGAAAATGCCACACACACACACACACACACACACACACACATACACACACACACACTCTCCTACAGGCCAATCTGATGGCTAGTGCTATACTCACTGAGCCCACACCCTAGAACTTACTGTCTTAAAATCTCTGTATTGTTTCAGTTGACCCCCCCCCCCAAATTAGTCTATAAAAGATACTAATATAGGGATCTATAGTCCTCATTTTCTGTGAGACTCCCAGTTGGCACTTGCCATCTCTCTGAAATATAGTAGTTAACTTGAAGGGTCAAACTGTGGATGTGTAGATGTAAGGCCCCACCATGTCCTTGTGGTAGTAGCATCCTATGCTCAAGAGGCAGAGGAAATGCTGGAACTTAGACCTGGCTTCTGCTTCCTGAAAAGGAGGCAAACGTCTGTGACTTTTCCTCAGTTTTCCTCCACAGTTTCTGCTCAAAAGCATTAATTTTGGATGATGATTACTAAACCTGGCCAGTCACCTGATGAAGAGAATACACCAGAGGGGAGCATCCTGGGGTAGAGCGACCCTTCTAAATTCTTTCAAGCCCAGCTTTTTCTGCCGCATGCTTGCATTCTCTATCTCAGATCCAGACCTTGGAATTCTTTTTTCCTTTCGGGATCCCTGGTGGTGGTGGCTTTGAAGGTCTCAGAACTTAGTGCTGATGATTGGTGGTAAGCTGGGAGCCGTGGGTTTGATGGCTACTTCCATTTTTAACCTTCCGAAGGAAGATCATAGGACTATTGGATCACCAACTGATCCACACTGTCAGTTGCAGGAATGCCCCTGTCAGAGTACTGAAAAAGTGAGGTGGGGGGTGGGGGGTGGGGGGAGGGGGTGGTCCATGGAAGGTAGCCTGGAGACTTCCTCTTCATCCATTTGAAGTGATAAGAAGGAAGGTCAAGTGCAGCTGTCTGGGCACCGTAGAGAATTGGGCTTTTCAATTGGCGAGCAATTCCAGATATGTACAGGGTGTTATTGGAGTAATTTGAAACAAATTTCCACAAAGAGGAGAGTTCATTATCAAATTCTTGTTTTTATACTGTCATAATAGCAGCTGTAGCATATATGAACTGATTTCCATGCTGGTAAAGCATTCTGGACAGCTTGGTGGCATAGTTACCGCACAGTATTGGTTGCTAGGACAAGTGAAGCTTTTGCTATGAGTGTGCTCATGGGACCCATCTCCCGACTTTGTTACATTTCACATGAATTACATACAAGAAGTAGTCATGCCAGTGATGCTCCATTTGCTTTACATGCAATAGTTCACAAGTTGCTTTAGTTTGAACAGTCCTTTTTGGCAATGAAGAAAAGGGGGGGAGGGGAGCAAGAGCACCAGTGCCTTCACAGTAAACACAGTAGAAGGGACATCAAGCAGGGCGGGGAAGGGGTGATGGGAAAGGAAATGAAACAATCAGATAGTCACCCTGACAGTCGATTGGAGTAGCAAACATCACCCATTCAGAGTTAGATCAGTTAGGCATCATAAATTAAGGTACAAGTGTTGAATGTAAGATAAGTTTTTAAAGAACTAGTTATA
Organism: Onychomys torridus; assembly: GCF_903995425.1. Classification (NCBI taxonomy): domain Eukaryota; kingdom Metazoa; phylum Chordata; class Mammalia; order Rodentia; family Cricetidae; genus Onychomys; species Onychomys torridus. The sequence goes on along the minus strand of NC_050445.1, from coordinate 83,888,247 downwards.
TAGATCAAAAGACTCTCTCTTGTTTTGCAAAGATTGGGAAGCCCTTTGCTGAACATCTCATTTTCTAAGTTCTTTGAACTCCTTTTGGCTGAGATTTGGTGGCATTACTGTAATTCCCAAGACGGTAAGTGATGAGGACGGGATTGTGGGACATAGTGATCCGGTAAACCCTTACACAGCATGTCAGCGGATTTCCGCCACTGAGCCCCAGGTTGTAATTAGGCACATTCTGCCGGTAGAGCATCGACAGAGCGCTTGTCTCATCCTTTGTTTCTTTCCACTCATTTTTACAATGCAGTAGCTCTCAATAACTGTAATTCAAGCACTACAAGATCCAGTCTAAGAAGTTAATTCATTTATTCCAGAAAGTAGCATGCCGGAAGTGCTAATGCCCTTCAGTTTCACTTTCTTTGAAGCTAAGCTCAAGGTCTTGATAAGTCATTCTTCTAAGCAGCATATTTAGATTTTCCGGATCACTTTGATTCTTCAGCAAGAACAGAGTTGTTGAGAATATCCTGAGTTGATCTTAGTTCCATGGATCTAGAAGGCGATTGGCATTACAGATTTTAGAACAGCGTTTCTCTGCAGATTATCAGGTACTGGGGACAATGTGCTTTATGTAAAGAGAAGAAGGGAAATAGAAAACCCACTGAGAATTGATGTGCTCTGTGAGAGCAGTGTTGAGGGGTGCTGCAGATTGGATGAAGGTATGTCCTTCCTTGGGCTTGACCTAAGAAGATATTCAAAGATGAAGGGGCTTTGACTTCAGGGAAGGAGGTGGCATGGGTTAGAAAGACGCCCCATCCTAGCACTGTGAGCATTTGCCTCTCAGACGTTCTGAGTGGGTATTTAAAGTGGCTAGTGGGTGGAGCTGAGGCAGGGACAGTGTCAAGCCTGTGGCACCTGTGGACCTCTAGCACCAAGGCCCTGCTTTTTCATGACAGATGTGAGGCTGCACCTCCATGACCTGTGGCTTGCAGGGCATCATTTGCAGATCAATAATGAGCTGTGCTGGGAGATTTGCCAGTTTCTGTCTTAGGTTTTCCTGGATCTCTGCCAAAGTGTGTGGGTGAGATACCATTTCCAAGGAGAGCTGCATGATGCTGAGAGAGAGTTAGGAGGTGGGTGACCACAAGGAATCCTCTATGGCTGCCATGTCAGACCTCCACCTGTGGTGACCTGCAGAGCCTCTCTTGTTATGTGATAAGGTCTACACACTGGATGCTGTCCACTGTCTTCAAACTCACTAGGGCAGCAGGGTAGGATGGGTTGACCTCAGGCTAGGCACCACTGTGGGTGTTGTTTTTACACCCCCAATATTTGCCTGGTCCTGGACAAGCTAGCACTCTCATCTGTGCTACAGGAATTGAGTCACCATAGACGTCTGTAGTGTCAGCTGCCATGATTCTGCAGGAGAAGAATTTGTACTTGTTTTCTTGAGTGATGCAAAAGTATAGACAGTGTATTAAGTTCTTGAGAATAATTTGTCTTTCCCAGTGGTCTCAACAACGATTTCCATGTCTTCCCAATAGTGAGTTACTTCTTTACATGCTTGTACAGTTGAGTCCTAACCTGTGCAACAGTTTCCAAGCATATAAGACAAAGAAAACCACTTAAGATAAAAATTCCTCCCGAAGGGCTCTCAGTTTTGTATATTATCTAATACTACATAAGGCAAGATGCTCGTGCTGAGATGTATGTGGAACAGACTGTGACGAAGTACCACTCAGCTGCTGGGCACAGCAGAATGGATCCATTCAGATGGACAGCAACATTGTTTTCTATCTGGCCTTTTATATTATGGGTCTTTTCCCCCCTTTTTTCCAACTCACTTCCCTTCCCTTATTTCCTGACCTCACTAATGTTATTACGGTTTCCTGATTTTTTTTTTTTATCAGCTTAGTGGATGCACATGAATATGCTGATACTTTAATTATTGTCTGCAGCATCATAGCCCTGGAGTCAGTGTCCCATCAGCCACTCAGGCCAAGACCTGTCAAGGCTTCCCAGCTCCCAGCTCTGCTGCAGCTTCAATTAAGTCTCTATCATTCTGTTTATCAATAAAACTCAAGAGTTAAAGGCTGGAGTGAAAACCTGCTAGCAAAGTTGAGTAGCAACTAACTAACCTTGATTTTTGGCCAGGACACCCCAAAGGACACATCTCTTCCCTTGTCCTAGAATCAAAGGGTAGCTCAAACTCTAGTCCCGCCCTCTTTGCATCTTCTCTGTCCAAATTGCTGGCTTCCCTGTGGCTAGTTCCAGTTAGTTGGTCCCTGGCTCTGCCCCCTGATTCAAAGTAAACCTTAATGACAGTCTGGAATGTCATTGTGATCAGAATATACCACAAACAGTTGTCCACATTAAATGGCCTTCATAGTAATTCTAAAAGTCACCTTCTGGACTGTCATAGTGGTCTGATCCAGAGCACACCCTCATTCAACATTCTGGGCATCTGAATAGAGTGTTATGCACTTTGAGCTCAGTGGTTATCCTTCATTGTTCAACAGCTTTAGTGACCTGTGTGAATATCCAGCATCCTAAGAGCATGTATATTTTACTGATCCATCTTGCCACCTAAGATATGTGCACAGACATGTGCATATTGACTCTGTTCTTGGCTCCCAGGTCATAAGCATTTTGCTTGAGAAGACAAGTAACTAGGTCATTTCACTGACCAGTGGGGGATCCTACCACATACCAAAGGAATAAATAGATGCTGTGAAAACCCAGAGTAATGATTACTTAGCTCAGCCTGAAGCCAAAAGAACATATGGGAGTTCTCCTGCCCAAGCAAGGATTGGTGGCATAAGTATTTGCTGGTGGAGGTGTAACAGGTGTGAACTTTCCATGCACAGGCGGTGATGGTCTATTCCAAACTCAGCTAAGTTAGCCAAGGCCTCTTCCCTTGGAACATTAATTTGGGAGGGCTTCTAGGGAACTTGAAGTGCCCAGCTTGCGATCCTGACAGATTTGAAAGGGGAGATTAAAAAGAACTCTTATCAAATGTGTAATTATTACTGTACAGAGCTGTGAGGTCCCGGGAGGACTTTGAGTAAGTAGATGTTGTGGCGGACTTTGAGCAGATAGATGATGGGGTCACATTTGTGTTTTTGGTGGTCTGCTGGGCAGCTGGGAGGGAAACCTAATTCCTGCATCATGCTGAGAACATAGGTACACCTTAACTTTCTGTGGTGGAAACACAAAAACTGGAATCAGTTCTTGAAGCAATGTTCCTGTGATAATACACATAAGCGTCCTATGCAGTGTGTAACAGTAGAATTCAATCCTGACCTGCTGGTATTTCCTAAGGTTCCACCAAAGAGCACCAGTCCCATGGAGCACTCAGTGTAGAAAGAATTGGGTGAATGCAGCATCATTTACTCTTCCTGGAAATTCTTGATTAATAGTATATGAAAACAAATTTGAGAAAGCCTTTGTTAGGTTTCAAACCTGGGGCAAATGATTGAGGTGCCTATTTAACATATCAAAGTAGACCTGGCTACCAGATTCTCAGTGCATCGCACAGTCCCTACCTGTTAGAGGGTATGGCCGGCATACCCTGCCCCCTACCCTAAACTTCTCCAGCCCAGAGGCTGGGCTGCCCTTCTCCCAGCTGCCCTTCCCTGTATAAACCGACCATTTTGTTACCTGGCCCTTTCCTCTCTCTTTTGGGCCTCCTGGCCACTGCACCTGCTTCTCTTTCTCCCCCTTCTCTTTTCCCCCTCCCCCTCTCCTCACATGGCTCAGGGTTGTGTCTAATCTGGACCCTTCCAGAAGTCCCTGCCTCTGACTATGTCTCCCTTTTATCTACAATAAACTTCCTCCTCTACCATACCTAGGAGAAGTCATGTCATGTCCTTCACTTTTTTTTATTTAGTTAGTTATTTTCCCTGAGACAGGATTTCTCTGTGTAGCTCTACCTGTCCTAGAACTCACTCTGTAGACCATGCGGGCCTCAGACTCACAGAGATCCTCCTGCTTCTGCCTCCCTGTGCTGGGATTAAAGGCATATGCCACCACCACCCGGCTGTCCTTTGCTTTTTATTACTTTTTTTTTTACAACATTGTGTTGAATCTAGTTCTTTGCAAAACTTTGAGTATCTTTATTAGTAATAACGGTCACAGTTTTATGCTACTCTTTGGGGTTTAGTGTACTAGGTGAGGACCATTTGGGCTCTTCCTGTGGTTCTGTTTGCCTGTTGCTACCTTCTTGTAACAGTGGTTGAGGCCACAGTGCTGTCATAAGCTTATGTAGGTGTAAAGAAGGATAACAGGTGATGGAGGAATTCATCTCTGATACATTAAGTCCCATTAAACTAAGAGATAAGATTAATGTTCAGTATAAGTCTTTAAAAATAGTAGCACTTTGGTTTATATATCAACAGAGAAATGGTCATTCATGTGTAAAAATTAGTTTTCTGTTAGTCTGTAATGACGTTCCATTATACTATAATCCAGGACTTGGTGCCTAAAATCCTTACCTTAAATTACTTATTAACATATGTTAAGGAGTGTAGCCTTATCATAATCTAAGAGCCACCTTGTACAAAGCTAAATCATTTAGAAATCAAGTATGCATGCTTACATTAAAATGGTGAATTTCCATTGTTCATGAATATTCATTGCACTATATATTTACTCAGTAAGTAATGTAGTCCTCAAGTCGATATTTTCTGAAATCTGTGTTTCACAAACTAATGGCATGTCCACATAGGTATTTAAATATTTATTGAATCAGTTCTACACATCTGTTGCACTTGTTCCAAGCTGTGGTTATTAGGATTTTAAAGCAACATTGTTTCTAGCCTCCTTCTCACAAGAATCTGGAAGGCCAGTTGTTAAGAGAGGCTGTCTCTCACTTTCTCTGCCTGGCTGTGGCTATTGGGTCAGGACTTTATTGCCTCTGGCTAAAGACTTTTGTTGTTAAAATCCAGCCTCTATTGAGTGTAATCTCTAATAAAGTGGAAGGGGGTGAGAGTAAATATCTTGATCTGTTACATTAATAAAGTGGTAAAGGACCCATCTGTGGGAGTCTCATCTTGGTGGTGGCAAGGGTGCCCCATGTCTGGGTTTTTCTGATGTTTTTGTGCTCATCAGCATTGAGGTTCTGGATGGTGTCTCAGCAGAGTGCTAGTCACCAAGTCCACTAAAGTATGTTTTCCAGAATAGACATGGTAGTGGTGGTGTTTGGGAAACAACATGCAGAGGGGTGGTATTCTCAGCATCTTTGATTCCTACCAAGGTTCCCTGAGCACAGAAGACAAACGCTGTCACAGAAAATCACACATCTTAAAATTGTTATTTGTAATGAGGCCATGCCACAGAGGGCAGCTGCACAGTTGGTTCTCTCTCTCCACCTTTCACAGGTTCTGGGGATCAAACTCATGTTCCTAGGCTTGTAGAGCAGGCACCATCTTGCCAGCCTCTCATAATCTTTGTTATTTTGTTTTATTCTTGAAAGATGGTTCTCACTGTGTATCCCTGGTTAGCTTGGTACTCACTATGTAGATTAGGCTGGCCTCAAACTCACAGGGATCCACCTGCCTTTGCCTCCCAGTTGCTGGGCTTAAAATCATGGACCTATATGCCCAGCCCTTTCACACAACATTTAATAAACTTAATTGCTGTGTTGAAAATAGCTATATAATTGTGATTCATGTACTTTTGTGACTGGTTCCTTTAGTATCTGGGCTTTTGCCACCCAGAATTGCCTACCCCACTCTCCCTTACAGCAAATGAGCAATATTCTGTAATTTAGGGATTGTTTATGTACTAGAATATAAACTCCAGTAGGGCAGGTCTTTGGTTTTACTTATTCACCTATTTTTGCTGCATGCAGTGTGTTAAACTTGGCACACAGTATTTAGTAAACATTTACCGAAAGCAGGATATTGATAGTTACAAAGTATTTTATTTCATGAATATAACTTAATATCTCACGGTGTTGTCAGCTCAGATTTGGCTTAATAAGCTACCCACTCAGGATTCCAGGATCTCATTGGGATTCCCCCTAATCCCAACCTCTCTTAACCATTTTTTTCTTTCCAACCATGATAAAACAGCCCGAGATCTCATTCTCTTAAGAAGTTATCTAAGTCCCTCTGTACTTTTATCTCCAGAAAAATCCTGAAAAGCTACTGTTTGCTTTGCTGGGCTAGTGCCGAAGGATGTCCTGGGACAGATACAGCTCCAATCCTTATAGTGTTAATATTGTGGTGAAGGAGGAAGAAAATGACTATACAGACACATAAGCTAATTCTAGATCATGAAAGTTCTAGGGAAGAAAAACGAGTGGCCAGCAAAGGACAGTTGGGAAAGACATTTTAGTCATGGTCAGGGGAGGCTTTGGAGAGGCATGGCCATCTTGAAGTGAAATCTGGACCATAGCTACTTGCTATTTTTAAGCATCTAACCAGATGGATTATTTTTTCAACCCATGTCTATTCAGCAGCTGACATAGGCCAGCTAGTACTCCAGGAGCTCAGTTAAATAGCAACAGGACAGACGAAGCCCCTTGTTTTCGCAGAGCTTGTATGCCATTATAGGAAGGTGTTTTCTGTTGCTTGTGACCTCCACTGGCCATAAATACATCAGGTGCCATAGTTCTTCTTTATGCACAGCAAAAGAATCTGTTCCCAGATTCCCAGAGGATGCTTGAAATAGCACCAAGCCCCCCCCCCCCCCACTCAGTGTGTTTGTCACTGTGTCTACATGCTCACAGTAAAGTTGAATAGGCACAACAAGAGATTAACATCAGCAACACCATATATCCTACAAGACATGTGAACTTCTGTCTCCGGTGTCTCGATGTCTGCGCCTTCTCATGTTGCTGCCTCTTCCATCCGAACTGTGAACACTTGGCACAAGCGATAAGGAAGTTTGCAGTCTGAGGTGCAAAGGCAAAGCTGGTATGAATGCCTTTCCTTTGCTTCAGTGTTGTGGGTGGAAGATCTGTTCTCACTGCGATCTTGTTACCTCAGCCCTCAGCTTGAGACATCTCAGACTATAGGTTTTTTGTAGACCTGTGGTGGGTGAGACACTCCATCATGGAGACAGGACCATGTCACAGAAGCTGTTTACCGCATGGTGGTCTGGGAGATCAGAGAGTTCATCGGAAGCAGAATGAAGCTGTGATAAAGAAGGCCAGCCTGAGATTGAGCTCCACATGCTTCATCCCCAAGGCCCCTCCAGACCCATCTTCTTCCATGGTTCTACACTTACCTATTTATGCTTTGAATACATCGGTAGATTAACTATCATTGGGTCAGAGCTCCCAGTATCTCATTGTCTCTGGAAATGTTCTCTTAACACCTAGAGATAGGCTTCACTAATCTACACTCTTCCTTTTCTTTGGAGAGAGAGAGAGAGAGAGAGAGAGAGAGAGAGAGAGAGAGAGAGAGAGAGAGAGAGAGAGAGGAGTGTGTGTGTGTGTGTGTGTGTGTGTGTGTGTGTGTGTGTGTTATGTGCATACGTGTTCAAATGTGTGCTGGAATAAAGTGCATGTGCACCTGTTCAAGTGTGTGTGTAAAGCCCAGAGTCTGACATCCAGCACCTTTCTCAATGGCTTTCTACCTTACATACTGCGTCAGAGTCTCTCACTTGAACCTGGAGCCTGCCAGTTTGCCTAGTTTAGCTAGCTAGCTTGACCCAGGAATGCCTTGTCTCCAATTCTCAAACTCTGGGATTGCATGTGGATCACTGTGTCTGCCAAGCATTTATGGATGGGTGCTGAAGGACATGTGTAATGTAGAAATACAAGGAGTTGGTTGGCGGGGAGGCTGTGACTTGGAATAAAGGGTTAAGGAACTCTTTACTTTGAAGATGACTGTCTTAGGGTTTTTATTGCTGTGAAGAAACACCATGACCATCGCAGCTCTTATAAATAAACATTTAATTGGGGTGGCTTGCTTATGGTTTCAGAGGTTCAGTCCATTATCTTTATGACAAGGAGTATGGTGGCATACAGGTGGATATGTTGCTGAAGCTGAAAGTCTTAGATCTTATAGGCAACAGGAAGTCGACAGACACACTGGGCGGTATCCTGAGCATAGGAAACCCCCAAAGCCCACCTCCACAGTGACACACTTCCTCCAATGAGGCCACACCCACTCCATCAAAGCCACACACTTCCTAATAGTGCCACTCCCTATGAGAATATGGGGGCCAATTACATTCAAACTACTACAGTAACATCTGAGTTAAACTTAACGGAGATTTGGCAACAGCCCCGAGGCTATTTTGTGGAACACTAGCCATCTGAAGGTTAGTCAGGTGACTCAGCTGATGGAGGCCCTTGCTGTGCAGTCCTGATGTCCTGCATTTGGTCTCCAGAAATGAGAGAAAAGTGGGAAGAGGGAGCTGGCTCCACAGAAGTTGTCCTCTGACATCCACATGTGTACGCACACACCTGTGCACACACACATTCTAATGAAGTTTGGAGGGCCGGGCATCTGACAGAAGAATGTGAACCTGAAGCCTTTGAGTGATGAGACCCCCTGGAGCTCTGCAGGAGCGAGGAGGCCACCGAGAAGGGAAGCCCCATGGTGTTGTTACACTTCTGCATAAACCTCAGAACCAGCAAAGTGAGTTTTGATCCCAGCATAGCTGCCATTAAAAGGTAGCAAGCAAGTAATGCATCCTTTCCCAGCCATAGGGTGAGCTCTGGGCTCATGAGTGGGATGAGGTTTCAAGGAGAGAGGATGCCAAGTAGCACCAGAGTCAGAGTTTGTGGTGGCAGCACTAATAACAGACCTCTCCCATGAGTTGAACACCTGTCATCGTTGTCATCATCATCATCGTCATCATCATCATCATCATCATCGTCATCATCATCATCATCATCATCGTCATCATCATCATCATCATCGTCATCATCATCATCATCATCATCATCATCGTCATCGTCATCATCATCATCATCATCATCATCATCATCACCATCGTCATCGTCATCATCATCATCTTCATCATCATCATCGTCATCATCATTATCGTAATGCCTTTACAGCGCAAGGAATTGCTTTTGATCATTTCACTCTTCCAATTCCTCAAGCCTCCTATGAAGGTGTGGGAAGTGTGCTCTCACTCACTCTCCATGCTTGTGAGACTTGAGCATAGGAGTGGCAGAGCTGGTAGGAGAGTTGTGTAAAGGGGTAGGTCTCTGTCCCTGTGAATGTTGGTGGGAGGGATCAGTGTTGGTCAGTGTTGCTCCCAAGAAAGCGTGTGTGGATGAGCCCCACTTCTGGCCGAGCATCACAGGATGTGATCCCTGTCTGCAGGGTGGTGGGTGGGAACCTTGGGTGGTCAGCTGGAATGGTAAAGATGCTTTCCCCGCTTGGACTTCCTGGTAGCATCTCCATTGTCCGCATCGACTCAGAGAGAGAAATGAAGGAAGAAGAACTGACTGAGGAGGTCGGCAGCCCTCTTTGCCACTGCTGCCTTTCCCATTGTTGCCCCTTCTTCTCTGCATCCTTCCTGCATCGTTCCGTGGCCAGCATTTAGGAAGCTGCAGCTTTGCTTACATGGCTCGCTCCCTCCTTTACCTTCATAAAACAATAAGGACAGTCTTGTCCTTCACAACATTTGCTGAAGGGACTGACTTGGGAGTTGCTGCCTTCGATTCCTCAACCTCTTTTCAGAAATAACTCATTGTGTGTGGAATTAGAAGGAGACTTTCAGAATGTCCACGCTCCCTTTACCAAACTCTCTGCACTATTTCAGTGCGCTGGTTTGTCAGGACACACCCACGGAAGTCCACTAGTGGCTTGTGAGTTTAGTAAAGACTTTGACTCTTCTGCTGTGGGCAAAACGGTGGCTTTCCCTGAAGATGAGACAGTCACTGCTAGGTAAGTAGGTGAAGAGGCTAGGATTGGAGGAGAGTGGCCTGTAAGGGCTCCCAGGTCATTTATTACCTCCCCCTGCTGCCCCCACTGACAGAGAGCTAATGGCAGTCAGCCCCTGCTGCCAAATGAAGGAAGTAAGATTGCTCTCCCCTCTCTCTGCCCTTGACCAGCAGCTGCTGTTGACAGGCATGAAGAATTAGATGATACCCAGTAGTGAGAACCAATCAGCTTCCTGTTATGTGAACCATTCAGTTCACATAGAGGGAGCAAACAATGTATTTCATTATTTTTTCTTTTAAAAAATAAGTTTATTTATATTTCCTGATGAATCTATTTTTAATGATCAATGTACAAATTCTTGTCTCCAATAAAGACCTTTTGATTTTATCATTGATTGGATCTTAAGTAATTAACTCACTTTAGGTCCAGTTTTCCATATTTGACAAGGGCATAATTTGCATTTGGGGGTTAATGAGGCTTCTGTAGGTTTAAAATGATGTTACCATTTTAGAAGGCAACATGCTTACCTGATGTTGGGAGTGAGAGCACACTTGTATGAAAACAGTCAGTTAAAATCTGTAAAATAGCTTATTATCCTTATGTAATTATTCAGAGCAACCTGTAATAGTAAACATTTCTCTTTGACATGGTTGGTTTTTTTTATTTTTTTCTTTTTTAAGTTAGCCACTAAATTTTCTCTTAGTCTTTGCTCTCTTATGTCCTTATGCTACAAAGTCTACACACAGGCAGTCTCCTTCACTTAATGTAGGCGTAATTTCTAGCCAGTCCCCTTTATTCTACCAACACGCTGTCATTCTCTCTGCACAGCATGCCCTTTTATTGACTTTGACATAGCAATGTGTATTTTATGACAACTAAAATAAAATACCCATGTTCTGGAGTATTTGGCTGTATGGCTGAGAAGGCTTCAGGAATTATCATGACTGTGTGTAGATAAAATTCACATATTCTGGAGTATTTGGCTGTATGGTTAAGAAGATTCAGGAGGTATCATGACTGGGTGTAGTCATAAATCACCAGGAACTTTGCTCTTTTTTTTTTTTTTTTTTTGATTCTTTGTAGATTTCACATCTACATTCCAATCCCACTTATCTCTGTGTCCTCTCAATTCCACCCTCTGCCCTTGCAACCTCTCCCCAAAACACAATCCAATATAAAAGAAAAAAACAAAACCAAAACAAAACAAAGAAATGAAATGAGAGAGAGAGAGAGAGAAGAGAGGAGAGGAGAGGAGAGAAAAGAGAAGAGAAGAGAAGAGAAGAGAAGAGAAGAGAAGAGAAGAGAAGAGAAGAGAAGAGAAAGAGTCTTGTCCTGGAAGCTGTAGTGTGGTCCATTGAGTTACGCAGTTTACCCTTTAGTCCATTCATCTTTATTTGCAAGCATCATTGGTCTGGCTCAAAGGCCCCTGGCTTCTGCTGCACCATAGATAACAAGCTCTCTCTGGGGCTCCTCTTGGTTATCCTGTTGTTGTCCTTTGCCATGGAGATCCTGCTAATTTGGATCTGTAGGTTTGTCCCTTTCACCTGCTCCAACAGATGAGGTGGATGTTTCAGTGGTTCTGGGCCTGGGTGGTAGCTGGGTTGGTCACCCTGCCAGCTTTCCCTCATCATCACTACCTGGGTGAGCTCCCCAGCACTGCCTCGGCTAGGTCACCCAGTGCAACCTGCAACAAGGAGCTGGGCCCATTCTGTCTTCAGGTTCTTGAATCCGGGTCACCCACACTCACACCAAAATGGCTAGCTCTATTGTTTTGCCCAGGCAAGATGCAGGACCCACTTTCCCAGTTGCTGTAGGGGGGAGTATGGGGGTGAGGGTAGCTCCCCTGCTGTCATGCCTTCAGGGCTGACTCCCTTGTGCCCCCAACCCAAGGGTCAGCTCCAGTATGATGTCCAGGTGGGGTGCATTGCCCACTTTCTTTTGTACTGCAGCCAGTAAGGGTAGCTCTCCCACTTTTGTGACTCTGGACCAGCTAGCTCTTTTATCTGCTGCAGGTGCTAATGGGTGGGGGTGGGGGGCAAGGTCAGCTCTCCTGCTCTCAATCCCTCAGGGTCTGCTCACCTGCATCCCTGACCACAGGGTCAGATCTAGTGTTCTGCTCTGGGGATGTGCATTCCTGTGGTGAGGGGTGGAGCCATCTTTCCCAAGTGTGTGTGTGGGGGGTACTATCTCTGCCCTGAGGGGTGGGGCCAGCTCTCCTACTGCAGTATCCAGTAATGGCCAGGGCCAGCCATGCTAGAGTTAGTCAAAGGCAGGGCTGGCTCAGCAGGGCATGGTTCCAGTGATTCCCTGTGCTAACATGGGACACAGACATCATCAAAGACCCCAGCTGCAATAGGAGCATGAACCCAGATATGACCCTTGGCAGTAGCTCGGGCCTGGATGTCCCCATGGCCCTGGTGGCATTGTGGCCCTCAGGCACCCATATGGTCTCAGATAGCTGACCAGATCCTGGTCATCTGCACAGCCCTTGGTAGTCACAGGAGCCATGGACATCAACTAAGACCCTGGCTGCTGTAGGGCCATGTACCCAGACATGGCTCCTCAGCAGCAGCCCTGACCTGGACAACACCATGGCCCTGGGTGACAGCACAGACAACTCAGATCAGCATGGCCCCTACAGTCACATGGCCCTTGAACACCCTCATGGTCAAAAGTTGTGGCCCAGACCCAAGCATCTGTGTGGTCTTTGGTGGCAACATGGGCCACAGACATCATCAATACAGACCCCAGCTGTGATAAGACCATGATCCCAGACATGGTCCTAGGCAGCCACCTAGGCCTGGATGTCACCGTGGTCCCAGATGGAAGCACAGGTTACTCTGGTTGGCATGGTCCCCATGACAGTGTGGCCCTTGGACACCAACATGGCCCCCGGTGGCAGCCCAGACTTCAGGCATCGATATAGCCTTCAATGATCTCAGGAGCCATGAACATCAACATAGACCCTGATTGTGACAGGGTCACAGACCCAGAATGACCCTTGGCAACAGCTCAGGCCCCTACATCACCTTGGAGTCAGGTGACTAGCAGGCCATTCACATAATACTGAGGACCTTTGTTCTTATATCCATCTGGAATTGTTCTTAGAATTGCTCAGTCTTAGTACTAAACATTATTATCTGTCTTTGAATCCACTTGTGTTATTTATTAAAGAAATAAGTATTACATTCATTCAATGAAAAGGAGTCAGCCACATGAAGAATAATATGGTTGATATGGGATTGGGAGTATTGAGGTTTTCCAATGTAGACATTATGAGCAAACATATTGACATATTCTTGTAAATCAATACCAGTGCTAGTGCTAAATGATTAAAGTGATGCTGTTTACACAATATGTGGACTGTGTGACTTGTTATCTAAAGATAACCCAAAGAGTTATAGTTAAAGTTACATACATTGTGCGAAAGGCTTTGAAAAATGTTGACTGAAGATGGAAACTTTGGTTAAGGCAGGGAAAATGTACCCTTCTTCAAAGACTGAAATTTGGCATTGAGTGAAGAAAGCCTGTCTTCTGTGTTAGAACAGCAAGTGACCAATAGCTGGGTCTTTATTACTTTCTTATGTGTGGTGCTGCAGATCAAAGCCGGGCCTTGCTGCAAGGGAAGCAAGCTGTCTGCCACTGAGCTACCGTGTCTGTCCCAACCTGTCTCAGCCCAATCACTAGATTTGGTTCCTTGAACTACAGAGTTTGTCAAGGTGATGATGATGATGTTCCCATTGTTACAGCTGATACTTCACAAGTGCATATTCTGACCCAGCTAAGCATTTTACAAGCATCATCTTATACAATCATTACACATCTCATGAAGAATGTGTTGTTACATTATTATAATAATTATTTCCATTTTAGAGATAAAGAAACTTAGGTGTTGACCTTGACTGTCATTACTGAGTTTGTAAAAACCTGAGCCGAGTTTTAGATGTATAAAGCCTGATTTTAGATTTTGTAATTTCTCTACACAAATTCTGGAAAAGCTCAAGACCTCTGAAGTGTTTAGGGAAATTATATAAAGTGGACATTGATTTCTGAACTCGGACTTTCTCTGAAAAGTGAGAGCAGAGACTAGATTTTTTTTTTTTTTTTTTTTTTTTTTGCCAGAGCTGAGGACCAAACCCCTTGCATATTTATCTTTAAGGGTAACACACACATGCATACTTTCTATCTTTTTGAATTAGGGTCTCTCACTATGTATCTAAGACTGGCCTTAAATTCATTACGTAGCCCAAACTGCCTTCAAACTCCTGCTTCAACTTCTTAAGTGCTGTAGTTACAACCATGCATCACCCTGCCCAGCCAACATTTATTTATATTTTAACAGCCTTATTGATGTGGTTTATGTACCATAAAATTCCCCCGTTTTGGATAGTACAATTCATTGGTTTGCATTACATTCACAGGACTGTGCAACTATTGCAACCAATTAATCGAAAAATATTTTCATTATCCCCAAAGAAAACATATGCTCATTAGCAATCATTTCTGAGCTTTTAATTTTCCTCTTGTTTAAACTAAGAAAGCAAGCTGCCTTATATTAGAACCATTATTCATTCTGTATCGGGCATGCAAAGTCACCTAATTTGTAGAAATTTGATATTCTTAATCATTGTTTTTCATTTTTTTCACAAGCTTTTGAAAACGGTTCAGTTGAAAACATTGGAGATGAATTCATTCCATTATATACAAACAGTAGTGCAATGACTTCAGAGAAAATGAAAGTATCACCTGTCATAATGGATAAAATCAGCACAGTCCCCCATTATCACAGACAACCTTTCCCATTCAGATGTGGCATTCCTCGCTTCCTGAATTCTACTCAGGTGGAATACGCGTCAAGATAATCCCCAGGGGTTGATTTCTGATAAGGGAACTTCTCTTGGTGAAGATTCTTTATTTCCTGAATGTTTTTGCTGCTATTTGGAATGAATCAGCAACAGTTGGAGACTTCTGCCTTCCTGTGTTTAATGAATGCAGGCTCTCTGCATTTATTTGTGATAACATTCTCTCCCATGGACAAAAGGGAAGAGTGATTAATGCTCATGTCCCTTTGTACTGAATTTGCTACTGAATGGAGTCTGGGCTCTTCCCTGAGTTTTTCTGATCAAGAGGTAATGTGACAGAATGCCATACAACTTGGGGTCAGTTTCCTGGAAATCCTGAGAATGCTTTATCAGCTTTTGTCTCATCCAACTTAGCCAAACCCACCACATTTCTTTTTGATGACATGGAGTCTTTTGGGTGAATACCCAGGACTGGTATAGCTGAGACATACAGAATTGTAAAATGCCTTAATTGAGTTGTAATATAAATATCTGTGTTTTCCAATGGTCTTAGGTGGCCCCTGGGAAGGGTCATTCGACCTCCCACAAAGGGCTCGTGAACTTCTGCTCTAGGAGATGATTAGAACAGCTTAGGACAGCATTGGTTACTCATGATGGAGTTAATGTCATTGAAAAAGAAAGAGCTCACGCTTTCCTCCCTGACCCCCTCACTCCCTGTAAGTCCTGCCTCCAGTCCAGACAGACCCTGCACTGTGAGAAGTATAGGCTTGTTCAGCCTTAGCCGCCTGGAACAAGCCTTATAATTTAGTTCAGGAGGTGGTCTCTGTTCGATAGTCACAGGTGTCAACAGTGGTTATCTCCTTTTATAATAAGGGAATTCAAGCCTTGGGCTCCAGATTGGATAAACTGGCTTTTTTAAAAATTGTTCTTATTTTTGGTTGGTTTTTATGACAAAATAAAACTGATTCTCATTTAGTGAAATGCTAAACATTTCCTTTTGTTAAAAAAACTAGTAAGAAGTAGAGTTCACCAATGATTAATATGGGTAGGAAGATCCACTCACAATGGGTAGCATCATTCTCTAGACGAGGATCCTGGACTATATATAAGGGAGACAGTGGACTGGGCACAAGCATCCATCCATCTCTCTCTGCTTCCCGATTGTGAATGCAGTGTGACCAGCTGGTCAGTTTCCATTGCTTTGGGTTCCTGACCATGATAGACTATATCTGGAACTATGAACCAAAATGAACCCTTCCTTAAGTTCTTTTTCTGAGGTTAGTTTATCACAGCAACAGGAAAATGAGCTAAGACAGTGTACTGCGGGTTAACTAATGAATGCCATCTACTAGTGTCAGGATATACAGTGTTTCTGTGTTCTCTTCTCCCTGGTGACCTTGTGATGCCCTGTGGTCACTTCATACCACCCACACTATCTCGCTGTGGTAGCCTGTCTGTTGTATGGTAATTTTGCCTTTTGTAGACCATCATGTAAATGGTATTATACTGCATGTAGTCTTCTAGGTGCAGCGCCACCCCCCCGCCCCCCCCCCCCCCCCCAACGCTTAGCACAGTGTAATTGAGATTTAGCTACACTGTTGTGTAACAGTTGTTTTTCTGGGTGTTGTTGCATTGCAGTGGCACACCACAGTTTGTCCAGTTGGAGCCCATTTAGGTCAGTTTGAGGTGATTACAAAAGAAGGCTTCCAGTAACATTTTTGTTTGGTTTTGTAAACTTGCATTTCACTTCTCTGGAAGAAATGAATTAGATTATTGGAACGTATTAAATATTTTTAACAAATTGTCATGTTAAAGCTTTTGAAAAATTATTTGAAGGGCAGATAGTGGGTAGTGCCACTGGTCTTCAGAGCTGTAAAGAAAAACTGTGAGGGGTTGGTAATGGAGTAAATGGGGGTGGGGAGAGCAATGCATACGTCTGTGCTCTGTCTCCATTAGCTAAAGAATGAATAACATCAGTCTGGCCTTGTCTGATATCCTGGGTATCTAAGAAATGCAAGCAGTCGTGTAACAAGATAAAATGATGTCTACGTGTAGTGTGTTCGACTGTCCCTAAACAGTAAAAATGACAGTAATCTTTTTGAAGTCTGGGTAGATTTTGATAAACAAGACCCAAATTAATGTAACAGCAAATGATCCCATTGCTGCTCAATCCGAGATAATCATGGCCCAGTTAGCAGGCTGGGCCTGAGAGCATTTGTACAGCTGCTGGGAAAGAACTCCATTGGGATGTCTTGTCTGGAAACCTGCTGGTGTTGGGAACCTGAATCAGCAGGAGACTGCTTAGAGGCCTTTCAGCACTAGGGTGTCTTCTGCCTCAACTGGGTATTACAGAGGGATGGCTGGAAGAAGGGCTTTTGACCCAGTGTCCTCTCTTCAGCCGTGGTGAGTAGTGTGATGGCAAAGAAGGTCACTTTCTGATTTCCTCAGCAAGGGTCACTGAAGCCAGGTATACTAAAAGTTTATGGACCATAAAATGTGCATAAGAAGCAAATAGCCACTCAGTATTTGCTAGGAGAACTCTGGGGCCATTGCTAATTCACACTGAGACATTCAATAGGACAGTGCTCAGATTAAGTTATGATCTCGTGGTAGAAAGGGTTGAGAGTTTAGATTCTACTTTATTGGCTCTTTTAAAACAATTAAAGAAGACTGTAATGATTAACATTAACACTTTGAGTTTTAAAAATAGTATCAGGGAAAAATAGTACCACCTTTTCTGCAACTTTATTCCCAGCGTGTTCTTATTCACAACTGAAAGCGTGTGTTCTTGACCTTGGTGTTAGCTTTCTGTCACGTGGGAAACCTTGAAATGCATTGTTAGTGTCACTGACTGGAGCCTATAATTCCTTCATATGTTTTTTCTGGTGAATAAGTTAAGATTGATGATAGTTGAAATAGTGTCCAAGAGTCAGGCCTTCAAATATCTAAATAATCATTTTATTCAGTTTATGAGATGCAGCAATAAATGAATACCACCACCACCACCACCACCCCCACACACAGTCCAGAAAATGAGAGGTATTTACTGAGAGGAAGACTGTTTCCTCTCTCCCACTTCTGCAGCCACTCTCTTGAAGTGCCCAGTATTAGAGTTTAGTATTCTTCAGGCCGGTATCTGTTAGAGCATAAGCTTACGAAGCATGGCCTTTCATTCTGTTTTTGGGTCAATGCAGCTGTAGTCATTTACTATTCTGTGCCTTGTTCATGTCTCTTCAGTGCAAGATGCAGACATTCCTTCTGGCAACTGCCTGCAGTCTAACCATCCTTACCGTCTGCAGTTACACAGCTAAAACTGTTCCTGAGGGCAAACCCACCAAGCTCAGTCCCATCTCTTCCCCGTGTAGGGTTGCTTCCCTTTCTCCCTTATTTTATTGTGTTTAATTTGTTGTAATCCATGCTACACAGATACATTTAAAAAAACTTTTTTCTCCTAAAACCACAGCCAATAAAAACCAAATAGGATTTTCAGAACAAAAACACAGACTTCGACTAGATCCTTTTTCAAAGCATATATACAGGCTTTGAAAAATTGGAATTTTTTTCAAATAGCCATTGAAGATGTCTTGCTGTTTAATATAAGTATGTTTCTTGTTATTTTGAGAACTTGAAGTCTTTGGGGGACTGTATCAAACACAGTGTATAACCAGCAACTCAGATCCTTTCTCCAGTAGAGGCATACTGGCTAGTCCACTGCTGTTAGCACTGCTTCTTCACATTTAAAGTGAATAATATTAAATTTAGTTACACAGCCTCAGTAGTCACCCCATCTCCTCCCACCGTGTGTGTGTGTGTGTGTGTGTGTGTGTGTGTGTGTGTGTGTGTGTGTGGAGTTGTGTGTGCATGTGATACAAAGCTGAAGTGGACTTTGGAGCATCTTTTCTATTCTCTCTTATTTTTTGAGATGTAGTCTCTCATTGAACAGGAAGCTCACAGATTGGCTAAACTGGCTGGCCAGCAAACTCTGAGGAGCCTCTTTGTCTACACTCCATTTCCCACTCTTAGACTGGAATTACAGACTCAAATGTCTTCTGCTCCTGGCTTTTATGTGGATGTTCTCTAGCATCTGAACCCAAGTCCCTCGTGTGTGCGTGGCAAGCATTGTATCCTCCGAGCCATTTCCCACAGCCAGTAATCACCTTTCAACAGGCACCTGTAGGTAGAGCCTACATGTTGGGCAGCACCAAAATGAAGTGTTTTCACCATGGCAGAAGGTTCTGTTAGACAAGGCTAGTTTAGAATGAGAGATGATATCAACTGTTGTCATTTAAATCATGTTAAATGACAAATCATTTAACCTCACCTACCTTTCATATGGCTGTGGATGGGTTACTTTCCTCATCTGAATCTCAAAATTCTTCACGAATATAATATTAATCCTACTTCTCTGCTTTCTTGTGCAAATTAAATATATTTTTGATTAAATGCTTAATGTCTTTCTACGAGTAATCATCCAGGAGCTAGAAGCCATTGATCCCCCTGGCGTTTGATGGTCTCCCTTTCTCAAAGAGGAGAAACCCTGTGTTTATGAGCGTAAAGCTAATAACTGGAAGATATTGCTAGGCTGCTTTCCAGCTCCACAAATGGAAGGTAGCATTTTAGGCTGCAGAAAGCTGGAGTTGGTTAGCCGCCTGGTGTATTTTTATGTGTCTTCCTAATATGATAGAATTTGTTTTACTTCTCTTTTTTCAGGAAGTAACCCTTCTGGCTTTGTTAGAAGCACGGTTTGTAATAATTGTACCCACCCCAGATGGCTCCCGAAATCCCTTTGAAATGCCATCTGTCAGGCGTGTGTCCAGCCAGCAGCCTGTCATTCTGTTACAAGAAAAGAGGAGGCGGGGCCCCTCCCTGTGGCCTTTTCCCCCAGCATCCTCTCTGAATGGATCCTGGGAAGTTGGCCCAGACCCAGAGTGGGTTGCTCAGAGCATCCCTGGGAGTAACCCTCTTGGTAGCCTATAGTGAGGGCAGGTTTCGTCTGAGTAATAAGCCCTGTGAGCCCAATGGGTGGAGACTCATCCGCCTTCCCACCTCCTCCCTGCAGCTCAAAGGCTGTTTGAAACAGATTTGTTTTCTTGGAAAGACAGTGTCTCTAGTAGCTTCACTTTCCTGTAAAATGTAATTTTTGAAGGTCCTGATTATTTCTAATCCTTTCAGGAAATGAAGACCCAGGGGTGACGACTGTCTTTAAAGTAAATCTGCCAAATAGGATGTGATAACATGTGAAAAAGAATTGGCAGATATGAGCCAGAGCCAGGCAAAGGGGAAACAGCTCTCGATGGTCTAGGAAGACTTTTAAGACTCAGGGGATCTTTTGTTTGGTTTTATTTTCTCCTCATCTTCTTTTGGATGGACTAGGTTGATGGAATTTGAGGGTGGAAGCTGAGTGTGAGTTTGCCATAAGAACAAACTGTGGGCCGATCCTCTCAAGGCCTGGCCAGAGAGCTTCTGTTTGTGTCGCACACTGGGATTTCCCAGGATGACTGCTGGTGTCTTACAAGTTGCTGACTAATCGACTTTTCCCTTGGCTTCAGAACCCCACCTGCCTTTGCTTCTCCATCTCTGACTCCTGCTCAGCTGTCTTCCAGAATCTTCCTGGAATTTCTAGGGTAGAAAGTGGAAAGTCTTACTGTCTAGCCAGTGCTTCTCAGCTTCTTTCCCTCCACACTCTGCTCTGGTTTTCTCTCTCAATATTTTGCCTTCAGATGCCCCTGGCTTGTTGATAACTGATAACTAATTTCTCAAACTTGGCTTGACCTTCAGATTTACAAGGTCACTGTTCCATGGGCTCTCTGCACCAAAGTGTATAATCTCAAATTTAGCATGACCAAGGTGAACTTTTTTGGTCCTCCCCCTTGGAACTATTTGTTCCATGATTTCAACTTTTATAAATGGCATCATCCTGCCAGGTGGTGGTGGCGGCGGCGGCGGCGCATGCCTTTGATCCCAGCACTAGGGAGGCAAGGCAGACAGATCTCTGTGAATTCGAGGCCAGCCTGGGCTACAGAGTGAGTTCCAGGACAGGTTCCAAAACTACACAGAGAAACTCTGCCTCAAAAAAAAAAAAAAAAAAAAAAAAAAAGATTGGGGATTTAGTTCAGTGGTAGAGCACTTGTCTAGCAAATGCAAGGCCTGGGGTTTGGTCCTCAGCTCTGGAAGACAAAACAAAACAAACAAACAAACAAATAAATGGCATCAACCATTTGTCCAGGTTAAAAACCTTTAAAAAGTCTCCATTGTTCTGTCTTACATAGCATATCTAATCCATCAGCAGGTTACTTTGTGTTTGTCTTTAAAATGCAGGCAGAGTGGTTCTAACCTTCTTGCTAGGAGAGAGGATATCTAAAAGAGAGACACTTGTATTACTAGGACTATTGAAACAACAGACCCCCAAAAAACTACATTTTTTTCCCTAGAAACCTCATGGTGGGTGAAGGAAAGGCTGGCATCCTACCTAGTGCCAGCCAAAGGAGGAACTTACCTCCCCCAAGAGATTCTACATATCCCTGACTACTTTGGGAGGCAGCCTGGGTCAGTGTAGCACATGATCACACCTTGATGGTAACTGCTTAGTTATGCATACCTCATACACTCCATAGAAACCTCAACCTCGTGGCAGCTCCCTGAAGATGGATTTGGGGGTTGTCAGACTTCTTTACTCATTCATTTCCCAGTGTGACTACACTGAACTGCCATCTTTCTCTGCTTTTCTGGACTACTTGTCTCTTCAGTTAGCATATGGATCATGGTTCATCTAACTTGTTGGGTCTTCTAAGCCCAGATTTTGACCCTGAGAATACCAACAATATCATGATGTAATGAGTTTACTTCCCCCCCCCATCCCCGGTTTTCATTTTTATGTGTATTGGTGGTTTGTTTGAATGTGTCTGTGCACCAAGGGTATGTAGTACACATGGATGCCAGAAGAAGGCGTTGATCCTCTGGGACTGGAGTTACAGCCAGTTATGAGCTGCCACTGTGTGGGTGCCACCTTTTCCCCCTTTCCAGCCCTTTAGGCTGCATGGCACTAAGATACATTTTTTTTTTTTTTTTTACCCACAACTAAACTCTGTGCTTGTCTACATACATACATTTTTTCTTTTTTTTAGATTTATTTTATTTGTCATGTATACAGTGTTCTGTCTGTGTGTTTATCTGCAGGCCAGAAGGGGGCACCAGACCTCATTCTCGATGGTTGTGAGCCACCATGTGGTTGCTAGGAATTGAACTCAGGACCTCTGGAAGAACAGCCAGTGCTCTTAACCTCTGAGCCATCTCTCCAGCCCCGTACATATGTTCTGTTTCACAGTAAAATGATCAGTTTTCTTATGCACTTTGCCTCATTTTCCAGTGCTATCTCTGTGCTTTCATTATCACCTGGCATGCATTGGGCCCTCAGAAAATGCTGATTAAATAATTGAGACAAACAATGGCATTATATTCATGTGTAGATGTATACATATTCATATAATTACAAATAGTTATAGTGGAATTGGAAATATAAGACTCTATA
Source organism: Onychomys torridus (assembly GCF_903995425.1). Lineage (NCBI taxonomy): Eukaryota > Metazoa > Chordata > Mammalia > Rodentia > Cricetidae > Onychomys > Onychomys torridus. The sequence goes on along the minus strand of NC_050445.1, from coordinate 83,866,075 downwards.
AACCCATTTTAATTCTAACAACATAAAAACAATACCTACTAACAGTTACTGACTGCAAGTGTTCTCTCAGAAGACATGTTCAGCAAGCCTGTGGTGTAAGTGCCGTTGTTAACCCTGTCTTGCAAAGCGGACACTGTTAAGTAATAAAAACTAAGGAACATACCTGAGTCTGTGAGTAGAGAGCCAAACCATGCATGAATTTGTCCTTCCCATCCAAACCTCTGCTCCTCCTGTGGTGTATGTTGCTCTTGGTTTTCTCCAGTATTAACTGTGTGCTGGTATCTGGTGCCTGTTTTGCCTTTTTGGGGATGGAACATGCCAAGCAAGCATCATCAATGATCCTAGCCTGTGATAACTGGGATAGAAGTTTAAAGATCGCATACTATCCTTTTATTCACTCAGGGGGAACAAACCAGCAAAGATATAGGAGTTGAGTTCTGGGTGGCACAATAGTCTGTTTGCCCAAAGCCATGTATTGGTTGTGAGAAACTAACATTCTGTGACCAAATTGAAGCTATCTTATAAGACACATGGATTTAAGATATTTTAAATTTTGGGTACTCAGAGAAATGGATTCAGCCTGAGCAAATTATGCATAAATTCTTGAGGGGTTTGGCCTGAGGAAGTTATAGCTACACATGCTATGCTTGCCGATGCTGTTTTATACAGGTATGGGATCAGACTGCATGCTGCACCAAGGATATTAGAACTGCTGCTTGCGTACAGCTGCTTATTTAATTGCTTTACAATTGCAAGGACAGAGTTTGGAGAAGAAGACAAAACCCTGATCATTGTACCAGAAAACAGTAAATTACCACCATGGATGATGCCTTGTGAACTCCACTGAGCCTCATCCCCTAGGCTTGCAAGGTTTACATAGGATCAGAAATCATATTGTATTGCTCTGATTTTGTTCTCTTAACATTAATCACAGGTTCCCAGTACATTCTGTGTGTTCACATCATATTATTTTCTCTTTTGCTGTAGATCCAAACCACATTCACCTTGTTTCCCCTCTTTGCTTGACAACTGTGCTGAAGTGTGATAGATAGTTTTACAGTTCAGAGCCAGGGCAGAACGTCTTAAATGCTCTCTGTGGCCCGTGTCATTTCCTAAGAGAAATGGATACATTGATTAGCTGTTGAGAGAGTGAACAGATTAATTCAAGAGTTTTCCTTTCATACACAGTGTCCTTTGTCTGTCCTCGGAGCTCATGGGTGTCCACGTTTTATTGAGCATAATAATTACCTGGAGAGAAGCAGCATTAATCCCTGGGAAATGCCCATGCCCAGATTGAGCAGTCACATTTCTGCAGTGCTATGTCTGTGCATTGGGTATCACTTTCTTCAAAGGCTTATTTCACTGGAGTTTGCTAGATGTATTGTGAACAAGGATTTCAAGGCTTGTGATAACAATACAAATCCTTTAGGCTCCAAGCTTAGGGCAGATAACTTTGTAGCATTTATTAGAGTCCTAAAAGCTGATAATTGTGAACATTGCCTGTGTGACATTGGATTCAATTTTTCATTTGCTTGCTGCATTTAAAAAAAAAAATGCTAAAACTGTCTCTAGATTACCTGTTTCCCCTCTCCCCGCTGGAGGGGAGGAGGAAGGAATTGGGGATGCCGTTCTATTAGAAAGCTGCTTTTCCTGGGCCCCTGTTCCAGTTCTAGGCAGGCCAGCTTACTGAGCAGGTTTGTTTAATTACTCAAGTTGGAACTCCCTGTTCTAATGAACTGATGGCATCCTGGGCCTTTGTATTCTCTGCTGCAGGCACAACCCGATCTCCCAGAGAAGGAGAGGTGCCTGGCGTGGATTACAGCTTTCTGACTGTGAAAGAGTTCTTGGACCTCGAGCAGAGCGGGACCCTGCTGGAAGTTGGCACCTATGAAGGTGAGCTGCCCTGCTGCCCTGCAGCATCCCGAGTGCCTGCAGTGGCCCAGGCAGAGTGTTTAGACTCTGGGGAGCCTAAAGAAGTAAGAAGAGACCAGTCTGCTAATAAGATGAAGTCCATTTGAGTATTCTCATGCATGCATGTGTGTACCTCTGTGTGTCCGTGTTTCTTCTGGTGTGCACAGAGGACGGTGTGCATTGAATGCTTTGCGTGCCCTGTGCTTCTCTGTCTTGTTCTGTCTTAATAGATCCTTGCCATTCAGCAACAGAGAACTCCCTGTTTTCCTTTCTCAAGTCATTTCCTAAACCATATTTAGTTTTTGTCTCTCTGTGTAAACATTTGGGTTGTTTTTAAAACAATTTTTATGATTTTTTTTATTATTTAAAAATACTTATAGTTTTTGCTCTTTCAGAACACTGCTATATTTAATAACATGGACATTAGCTGTAGCTATGGTGTGAGTTTCTACAAATGAAAGTTCTATGTCAAAGCCAAATAGGGGAAAAGTTACATTTCCTTACCTGTTTGAGGGTTATATTATAATTTACCTAGCTAGTTCTACATGTGTGGGTTTTTCATAGCTGATTTCTAAGTATTTTCTTTTTTTAATTGACATTCAGGTCTGATATTTCATACATATGTGAGCATCAGATCAGGACACTTGACATACACTTGGAATCCCAGGGCTGGGAATGCTGAAATGGAAGGTCATGAATTCGATACAAGGCCGGGCTACAAGTGATACTCATCACTTAACACTGATCATTTGTGTTAGGGATATTCAGAGTCCTTTCTACTAGCTTTTTTGAAATATATAATCAATTAATGACAGCACCAGTTACTCTATTAATTGATAGAAAATTGGAAATTTTTCATCTTTAGCTAATTGCATCCATGTTATTGCTAATCATCTTCTCTGTCTTCTACACCCTTCCCAGCCTCTAGTCTCCTCCTCTCTCCTTCTGTTACAGAGCTATTGTGTCTTTCACATGCATGTAAGAACATGAGGTATTTGTCTTTCTGTGTCTGATGTTTTCATCTAACCTAATGTCCTCCATGATCATCCATGTTGACCAGCAATAAGTTTTTATTTTTATTTTTGAGGAGAGTCTCATGTAGTCCAGGCTGGCATGATACTCAGTCTGTAACTGAAGTTGACTTTGAACTTGGTATCCCAATGCCCCAACCTCTCCAATACTGAGGTAACAACTTTTACCACCTCTTCTGTTTTATGAGGAGATTGAACCTAGGGCATGTGGCATACTCAGGTTGATGCCAAGCCATGACCATTGTGAACAATGATAAACATGGGAGTAGTGGTGTGTTTTACATTCTGACTTCTGTTTTCTCTTCATTTATATCATTCATACACACACACACACACACACACACACACACACATTATGTATATGTATGTGTGTGTATATATATATATATATATATATATATATATATATATATATATATATATATATATATATATAAAATGCATGAACCGGATCATGAACTGCTTCTGTTTCTATATTTCTAAGAAATTTCTGTGCTATTTTTCCTATTGAATATGCAGTTTATGTTCATTGTTCAAGAGTTCCCTTCACCCGCAGGTTTGCTGTGTGCTACTTTTGGTCCTTTTGGTAATGGCTACTCTGCCTGGAGTGAGACACTACCGTGTTATGGTGTTGATTTGGTTTTGATGACAACTGATAGTGAGATTATTTTTAGATACTTGTTGACCATTTATATGTCTTGAAAATGTTACATTTTCTGAAAACAATATTATATCTTGATTGTTCTTTGGAGTGTTGTTATTTGAGACAGAATAGCATAATGTGATACAATTAACTAGGTTAAATTACTAATTTATTCATAGTTATGTTATATGGATTTCTATAAACTCTTAAAATATGTATTGGATAATCATAAAGAAATTTCAAACAATTAAGATTAAAAACAAAAGGTAAATGGAAGCATTATTATTCACCTGCCTCAACCCCAACCTACCTGAAGACTGTGTCCTTTGTCTAGACCACTTTCCAGGTAGAGACTGTAGACTGGGGCTGCCAAACCCATTCATGCCCATGGCGACTCTCCAGGAAAGGCCCTACACTTTCATGACCAACTCTACCTGCTCCTGAAACCTGAGTATTAATTATATCCTATTCCTAGGCTCCACTACAACTCCACTTAACCCCCTTCCCTGCATGAGAATCATGTTTCTTGCGTTGGCACTCAGACCCCGTTCTTCAGATAGGGAACCCCATGCTCACACTGTCAGTCCCACTCTTGCTGCCTAACAGGTAGTCCTAAGCATACTCCTTAGTGTGGATCTCAGTGAGCCAGCCTGGTCTACAAAGTGAGTTCCAGGACAGCCAGGACTATTCCACAGAGAAACTCTGTCTTGGAGAGAGAGAGTCAGACAGACAGACAGACAGACAAAGTATTAATCCACTAATAGAGTTTTACAGTCTAACTGTATGTGCACCAAATACAGGAGCACTCATTTTCACAAAAGGGTCACTATTAGATCTAAAGCTACAGATTGATTCCAATATGGTGATTGTGGGTGGTTTCAATACCATGCTTACCAATTGACAAGCCATTGACGTGGGGAGGGGGGTGTTCTATACTGAGAAACTCTGGAGTTAGAGAACATCATAAATCGAATTGGCCTAACAGATTATCCATAGAACATTCCACCCAAACACTAAAGAATACACTTTCTTCTCAGCTGCCCATGGAACTTTCTCTAAAACAGACCACATATTATGACTTGAGGCAAGTCTTAATAAATACAAGTGAAATCACACACTGCATTCTGTCTGACCATAGGAGAATAAAGCTGAGTATCAACAGCAGTAGAAACTACAGAAAGTACATAGACTCAGGGAAACTAAACAACATGCTATTGAGTTGGGTCAAGTAAGTGATCAAGAAAGAAGTGCATGGAAATGAAAACACAACATACCAAAGTCTGTGAGATACTATGAAGGTAATCCGAAGAGGAAAGCTTATAGTATTATGTACCTGTGTCAAAAAAATCAGAGAAATCTCAAACTAGTGACTATGCTGCCCTGGAAGACCTTGGAAAATCCAGAACAAGCAAAACCCAAAAACAGTAGACAAGAAGAGTATACTGGCTGGTTGTTGTTGTTGTTGGGTTTTTGTTTGTTTGTTTGTTTTTGTTTTTGTCAACTTGACACAAGCTAGGGTCATTTGGGAAGAGGAAACTTCACCTGAGAAAATGCCTCCGTCAGAGGCAAGTGTGTGGGGCATTTTCTTTATTAATGATCCATATGGGAGGGCTAAGCCTTTTGTGGGCACTGCCACCCCTGGGTAGGTGGTCCTGGGTTGTATAAGAAAGCCAATTGGGCAAGCCAGTGAGGAGTGCCCTTCTGTGGTTCCGGCTTCAGTGTCTGCCTCTAAGTTGTAGCCTTGAGCACTTGACCTGACTTTTCCTTCCTGGTGGACATTAAACTATAAGATAAACTAAACTCTTTCCTCCTTAAGTTGATTTTGATCAAGTCTTTATCAAATCAATAAAAGTGAAACTAAGACAAAAATATAATCAAAATCAGGGCTGAAATTAATGAGATAGAAACAGAAAAAAGCAAAACTATACAAAGAATAAAACCAAGAGTTGGTTATTTGAAAAGATTAACAAGGTTTGCAGTTTGCTAGCCATATTAACTAAAAGAGAGAAATGGGACCCAAATTAATAAAATTGGTGATGAGAAGGAAGACATCACAACAGATACTGAAGAAATCAGAATCATAGATATACTTTTAAAATTTATAATTTCCCCAATGGGAAAATCTTAAAGAAATGGATGAGAATAATATGTAGCCTACCAAAGTTATAACAAGATGAGATAAATAACAAGTGAATAATAAAATGTGGTATATTTATGAAATATTACTTAGCTATTAAGAAACATAAAATTATAAAATTCACAGGTAAGTAGATAGAGCTGGAAACAATCATTCTGAGTACAGTAACCTAGACTCAGAAAGAAGCATCACATGTCATCTCTCGTTTGCTAATGTTAGCTTTCAATCTTCAGATATGTATGCTTTGTTTGGAATAGCCATAGATGTCTGGAATAAGGAAGGGACCATGAGAAGAGCGTTCAAGGGAAGAGCACCGGAACTCAGTAGTATAAATGGCTAAAGAGTAATAATGGTACAGGAGGGGTTAACATGGGCTGTGTATAGTAGGGCAGAGTAGAGGAGGGACTTGGAGAAAGATAAATAACACTAATATTCTTCAAAAAAAAAAAAGTCATAAGGAAATCTACCACTATCGAAGCTTCCTAAAATATATACATGCACATATATGAAAACAATGAAAGTGGAATTGCCCTATAACCAGGTAACAATGCCCCTACTAGACACCATAGGCTAACAAATAAAAAGCCTAGTGCCACGAATGGGTTGCCTATTTTTAAGTTGTTGGCTAGTTAGGTCACATAGACTCCCAAACATTGCAGGCTATATATAGCCAATGCTATTGCTTTCCCTCTGGATGGCGAGACTGTATTTTTGGAGAAACTATGTGGAATGTGGAAAAATCAAGCGGGTACTCACCTGAAAGCTTTATCCTTACTGCATAGCTTTCATTGTCCTGGATTGTGTTTTGCTACCAGGGGAAGAAAGTAATCATCAGTCTTACCCAGACTCTGATCACTAAAGTAACAACTAAACTGGCAAGACATGCCCACAGGAGCAGTAGTGGCTGAACATCATGGGAGTAACCATCCACTTTCTGATTGAATTTAAGTCCCACCTCATAAGATGGAATTCATATCTGACACCATGATCTATGCAAAAAACCTGTGACTAGACAGGCTTAATGACTTATTATTATACCCATAGATTAATGCATCTCTCAACCCCATTTAGAGAAACTCCTTTTTGTAGTAGATGGCAATTCATGCAGACATCCACACATGATTAAGATGTAGAGAATAAGAGACTGTAGAATGTTCATTCCTAAATAGAAGGTTCAGGGATCACTGTGAACAAGCAGGCTGGAAGATTGTAAATGCCAGTAGTGGTGGGTAACGACAAGGCAACAACACTGTTTGGGGGGATTCTTTATTTTTGACTTAGTCCCCTGGAAGAGAATGTGTATGGGTCCCTTCTGGGCTGAATGGTTGCGGTCTAAGGATGCAATGAAGAATAGAAAGGGGCTGAGAGAGACACAAAGGACTTCTTGCCTGTGTGACTCTATTTAATAATTTGGTGACCTTTATAGAGCAGCTGGAGACCTCTTTGCTTCAATAGTGAATTGTCCTCACCAATTCTTTCAATCTGGGGAGCCTTGGTCCCCAAATGTATATCCCATACGTTTGCACTTTTATAGGCACAGCTAGAGGAATTAGGATAAAAGGAAAGGAAAAACTTAGGATCTAGACAGAAGCTTAGTATTGACAATAAAAATAAACTTACTTATTTAGATGTTTATGTGACAAACTGTACGTAGGTGGGACAGGTTCTTTTCCGCCTTTACTGTTGTTGGTTGTACCATTACCGTGACCTACCAGGACTAAATGGAAAAGGTAAGGTCTTCATGGCAGGTCTGAGACGCCACACACAGCTCAGATGCAGCAGTCTTCCCCCAAACTCAAGGGTATCCTGGCTATAACAGGTAGCCTGTTAGTGTTGCACAGACTTCCTGGCCAAGCAGAAGGGAATTAAATATTTTTCAGAAAATATCTGATTGTCTTCAAGTGTATTTCTATGAATGTTGGTTGGTTATTTTGGAATTGAAATTTCCTGATATACAGAATCAATCCCTTCCACTTCTTAGGCATTTCTCTATGCTTGCTCTCCAGCATTTGACCTCTTACTAGTTTAATTTCACACCCGTACAAGAAGGCTCTTAACTTCTTGGAACCAACTAGAGTTGGCTTTCACAAGCTGAAAGCAAATGGAATTTTTATTAAATGCCAGATACTAGGAATAATGCTACTAGATCCCCAGAGGCCTGTCTCTCACCTGCTGCCCCTGGACCATCCCTCAACAGTGGCTGTGTCTGGTGGGAGACACTCAGGAGCAGGCTAAAACCGCTTGGATCTGAGTCTCGGCCCCATGCCGTGGAGCTGTGTCTCCTCTGGCAAATCATTTTATGCTCAGTCTCCATTTTCCCCTTGGTAATTACAGCACTTCTATGCAAGTTGGACTAAATGAGGGAGTGATTACAAAGGGCTTAGCTGAGTGCCTGGCACAGGTACACTCCCAGTCAGTGTTAGCTACACACACACACACACACACACACACACACACACACACACACACACACACCTTCCGTAAATTGCTACACAGCATATTCCCATCTCCTTCTAGTAAACCAGTGGACCTGCCAGTCAAGTATATGTATTTATTTCCCAGGTGCCACCCACATTTTTTTTGCCACCTGGAATTTCTTTTGGCCTCTAATTCCCAAAAGGAAGAGCCTGGTATTACAGCACTTTTTATTTCCAGGCCTACCATGCTGTGAACTGAGCACTCCGAAACTCTGAACTGAGACAGCTCTTCTCCTTAAAGACAAACCAAATATACAGGGAATTCTTTAAATATGCCATAAAAATAACTGTATTTGGTTGCCTTTGTTCAGATAAATGTCCTCAAGAGCTGTGCATTAAAAACACTTGTTTCCTAGCCCAGGCTGCTGTTGGGAAGTGGTGGGACACTTAAAAGATGGAGTCAATCTAGTTAGAAGGCTTTGGGGGAAGTCACAGGGAATGTGCTCTGTGGGGGATTTTGAAAACACGGCTTCTTTCTCTCTTTACTTCTTAGACACATGGCATGAACAGATTGCTCTGCCGTGGCGTGCGCCTTGCCACAGGGCCAAAACAAGGGGAAAGAGCCATCTGATTATGGATCAAAACCTCTCAGGTTCTGATGCAGATGGATAGATAGATAGATAGATAGATAGATAGATAGATAGATAGATAGAGACAGATGTAGGGAGGGAGGGAGGGAGGGAGGGAGGGAGGAAGGAAGGAAGGAAGGAGGGAGGGAGAGAAGGAAGGAAGGAAGGAAGGAAGGAAGGAAGGAAGGAAGAAAGAAAGAAAGAAAGAAAGAATATGGGTGTGGTAGCCCACACCTTTAATCCCAGCACTCAGGAGAAAGAGGCAGGTGGATTTCTGTGAGTTTGAGGCCAGCTTGGTCTACAGAGCTAGTTCCAGGACAGCCAGGGTGGCTACACAGAGAAACCCTGTCTGGTAGAACCAAAAGCACTAAACAAAGCAAAAGTAAAATGCATTCTGAAAGGGCATTCTGCAGCATGCTCCAGAAGGCTATAGCAGGTGCTGTCTCCAGCTGGTAGAGGAAGCAGCTGGAAGGGGGAGCTTGTGGAAGGTCAGGTGAACTGCTTGGAGATAGCAAGGGAGCCCAGTCATCAGCACCCAAGGCATGACCTGAAAGCTGACTGTGTTGAGTACAGAGGAGGTTAGAATGATGGCTTGAGGGTGGGGCACGAAGCAGCCAGTCTCAGCTTCCCCGGCCAGCACTGTCCATGGAGAGTTTTGTTCAGTGTACCACACCCGGTGTATTTTCAACTATGCAAATGGTGGCCACTACCCTGCTCAGGCTCTTCAGACTCAACAGTTGCATTTATTTTTACTTTTTAAAATGATACGTATGTGCCCGAGTACAGATGCCCGTGGAGTCCAGAGCTGGCCATCACGATCCCCTGGGGCTGAAGTTACAGGTGGTTGGTGAGGCACTCCATCTGTGTGCTAGGAACTAAACTCTAGTCCTCTGCTGTAAGAACAGAAAGTGCTCTTAATGCCGAACCATCTCTCAAGCCCCTGAACAGTTGAGGTTTCATGGGTTTTTTCTTTTTTGTCACTTCTTTCAGAGTTTCTTACAATGTGTTTTGGTCGCTCTCACTCCCCTCCCCCAACCCTCCCCAGATTAAACCCATCCCCTCTCCCACACACTTTGTATGTCTCCCCTCTGCTCCCAAATCATTCCAGACCAATTTATGCTGCCCAAATAGTCTTGGAGGTGTGGTCTTCCGCTAAAGAGTAGTCAACTTAGCTGGGGACTGAGAGAAGACTCTCCCTCTTCTCAGCTAATAGATGTCAGTAGGGATCCTTTGCCAAATTCGCTTCGCCATGCTTGGCATTTGTTCCAGCCTGGGTTTACAGAGGTTTGTTGCTGTTGCAACTACTGTGAATTCATACATTGGGGCTGGAGAGATGGCTCAGGGATTAAGAACGGTTACTATTCTTGCAGAGGACCCGAGTAAAGTTCCCAGCATCCATGTCATGTAGCTCACAATGGCCTACATACAACTCCAGTTCCAGAGAGAGCTGATGTCGCTGATCCTTTCAGACATACACACATACCTTCTCCCTCCCTCTTTCTCTGTCTCTCTCTCTCTCTCCCTCCTTCCCTCTTACACACACACATGCACAGACAAAATATTAAAAAGAATAACTGATAATTTTTTAAAAATCGAATCTTTTAATTGACCATGGTAGCTCGCCACTGTATTTATTTCAGTGCCATTTTTGAATAAAAACTTATTCAAGGAGAAATAAAGTCCCACAAAAGAGTCTCTCTCCTCACTTACCAACTTTGTACAGCAAACACATTTTGAGCTGAATTTGGATTCCCAGCATCCTCAGAAAGCTAAATTCCATAGCACATATCCTCATAAAACCTGGACACTGTAGTGCATGTGTCTATAATTCCAAGACCCTCAAGTGAGATGGGAGACAAAGGTGAGAGACCCATTGGAAGCTCATAGGTCAGTGAACCTGGAGTCTACGAGGAACCCAGTAGAGACCCTGTTTCAAAACAAGATGGAAGACAAGGACCAGTATACACCCCATGTACCAGCAGTACATGCATATACATGGAGCATAGCACACATGCCCCTGAACTCACTTTTATATGCGTGTGTGTGTGTGTGTGTGTGTGTGTGTGTGTGTGTGTGTGTGTACACACCATACCACGCCACAGAACACCCTACTGTGCTTTTTATCTGGCAGTGGGTGTTGTGGTTAGCTGTGAACTGCATGGGTGATGGTAGTAGTGACCAGCTGGTTGAATCTAAAGATATTCCTGTAACCAAAGAGCTGAATTTGGTGATGTATTTATTGTTTATTGTCAGAAGGAAAAAATATATAAGTGACATTAATCCTCCTAGCCTTTTGTCTTCTCTATCTAGACCTAGGTTGCTAACATTTGCTAAGATAATAAACACTAGGGAGCTGTGGTAGCCAGAGAGAAGGAGGCAAGGGGGGCGTGATTTTTAGATTACCCTGGACTACATAGTGAAGCCTGCCTCAAAAAAAAGGAAAGAAGTACTGTAATTGGAACAGGTTGAAGGAGTGCGCACAGACTCTATCATGGAGCTGTCCCCTCAGCAGCTGTAACTGTTGACTGCTGCATGTGCTCCCAACAGACCCTCTTGCAAGGCGTAGACGTTGTTAGTGGAGTGTGGCGATGATCAGCTTTGCACCTTGAATCGTCTCAAACCAGCTCCTTGTCCTTTTCCTGGACAGACAAGGTATCAAAGCAAATCAAAGAAAATAAGAATAAATTCCTTGGCCCAACTTTCTGATGGTGCACTGAGCTAATTTATTGGATACAGTGCTGGAACCATCCTTGTTGCTGCTGCTGCTGCCGCTGCTGCTGCTGCTGCTGCTGCTGCTTCTGCTTCTTCTTCTTCTTCTTCTTCTTCTTCTTCTTCTTCTTCTTCTTCTTCTTCTTCTTCCTCCTCCTCCTCCTCCTCCTCCTCCTCCTCCTCCTCCTCCTCTTCTTCTTCTTCTTTCTTTTTCTTCTTTCTTTTTTTCCGTGCTGACATTTTTACTCTGCAGTCCTGGTTGCTGCCTTAGTGCCCACCCTTGGGACTTTCCTGGGAGAGAGTTTACAAGGGATGGAACAATTCAATAGGACTGGGCTCTGAACATGCCTGTTTTACAAATGCCTCTGGGTAGAAGAGACCGATTATACACTTGGAGCCACACAGAGATTTCCCTTAAGCCTGGAAGTGCAGCGCCAGGGTGACATTTCAGACTGGAGTTATGGGTTGCATATTTCTGCATGCTAATTAGAAAGGGAGGGGGTGTCTGTGCTCAATAATGGGATTGTTTGGCTTCCTAGAAGATCTGCAGAGAAGCAGCTGCCGGCAGTGTACTTTGGGGGGACAGAGATATAAAGTGGGGTGAAGAGAGTTCATGTTTGTCACTGAGGAAAAGGAGACCGTCTGGAGTCCTGTTCTCTGGCGGGCCCTGGGGGCCGTCTGTTGGGATAAGCTCTGTTGGCACACTCTGCTTTGGAATGTTCTCTGTTGATAATGAAAGTAACCAAAGGAAACCTGTGCTATCAGGGGCTTTTCCCTGCATTTGAAGATGGTGAGGCCAGAGCTAGGAAAATTTTACTTAATTCCTTGCTCAGAGATCCTTAGAGATTTCTGGAGTTGAGTGTGTAGATGTGGGACACAAGCAAGTATGTATTTTAATGCCCTTCGTCATCTACAAATTATGTGCCTCTCATCTCCGTCAACTGAAAAATGAGGCTACTTGTTCCTTTTGCTGTGAGATAACTATAAATACTAGCTTGTCTCTTCTTTGGTCTCATACTCAAAGTCATGGGTACAGAGGAACATCTAATTATAGGATGTTGGCTTATTATCCTTTTTATATATAAATACACATTTACAGGGTGGGGCATGTGGGAAAAGGAGTAGTAGAGAGAAAGTGATGGGAGTCTTCTGAATGTCCTAATGTGTTGAACACATACATGGTAAAGTAGCATAGGTATATGTTATTCAGGTGTAACTAATGGAGTAGAGAGAAATGCCATGAGTCATGTCATTAAAAACCGGATCCACAGTACTGGTATCTAGGACGATCCTCAGCTGGGATTTATGTGTCCTGTCACTACTTGTTCCTTTATATGTTCTGCAAAGTATTAGTGAGTGACACTGTGTATCTTATAGACTCTGGCAGCCCTCAGGGAACACAGACGTGCACAGAAACAGTCGTGGTTACTGCCTCACAGAATTCATAACCCAGAAGTGAGAACTGATGCTAAATCAAACTGCTTGATACATGTAGCGGCAGATGTTAGAAAGGGACTGGTATGTATCTCCCTGTTAACACCGAGGGCTGAGTCCAGCTTTGATCCAGCCTCTGGTATCAGAGATAATGTCCTGAGGACAAGTGTAAGGATGAGGGACAGAGGGAGCCATGAGATGAAGAGGGGGCCCAGGGTGAGGGGCTCCTGAATGAAGCCCAGTGGAGGCAGAGTGAGAGCATGCAGAAGGCAGCTGTAGACCAGCTGGAGAGTGGGGCCAACCAGAGCAGAGCCCTCAGGGCCCTGAGGCCAAGGCCAAACCAGATGAGCTGGATGTCTGTGTTCACCAAGTGTACAGATGTCTGTCTGTGCTTATATGGGAGAGTGAAGATTGGAAACACTCCTCCAGAAGGAGAAGGGATCTTCAGTACCTGCTGTTGACGCTGCCCTCATTGGAAATGTTAGGTCTGTATTTCCCTCAGGGAATGTCATGATCGTTCTGGGATTTTGGTTATTTTCAAATGCTTAGCCTCTAAGAGGACAGAAAAGAGTTTCCTCTTTTATGCTGAACTAACAGTGGCACCCTACAAGAGTCCTCTGTGCTCCTCTCCTACAAAATGGGGGATGGTTTTCTCTGTCTAAACATAGAGACCCTGAGGTGCTATACTGGTTGGAATCTTGACTGTCAGGCCCACCCTGACCTATGGGATCAGCATCTGTAATTAATGTTCCTAGACTGTTGGCCCGTTAAAGTTTCAGAATACTGACATTGGCTGTGTACAAAGATTTATATCTTTATATCTTACTGCTAGTACATCACTTAGTACTTAGAATATAGGTTCTCTCATAGGATGTAAATGAAATTATAACTGTATAAGCTGAGAAGCTACAGATTTGATTCATTCTTGCTGAAAATCCAGGGATAGTACAGTCTTCCTTAAATGTTTTATAAAGCTCTTAAAAATTGATTTGCAGCCCTCATTAATTTATAAGTGTGAGTTAGAAAGGATTTTCTTTGGCTTTGGTCATGACCATAGATTGTGCCTGTTAATTAAGGCCAGCCTTTCCTTCCTCTCCCCCTGCCTTCCCTTCCCTCCCTACCCACCACCCCTGTTGAGTTTTATTGTAGAACCTGTTCTGAAAATAGCGGAGGAAGAGGAACACATTCCCACTTGGGCTAAAGCCCGGGCACCTCAGGAAGTGTCTGCTGGGTAACACGGAGACTGTGGGACAGCCAGGTTTGGGGCTCACAGAAATGATGCAACCTGCCAAGCAATAAGCTTAATTAATTTTTGAATCATTTGCAGTGCCTCGGATTATTTATGTCCTTCACACAGAGTCTTGTGTACACACTGCGCCTTCTCTGTAAGGTGTGTACTTCCACCTTGGCTGGACCTGGCCTACTTAATGATCACACTGGGGATTCTTGATAAGGTGGAGTTTTGTTTGTGTTTTTGGAAGGCACAGTTTGGATCTCAAACTCCAAGACACTAACTAAGATACAGGCAGTAGAGTCCTGGAGTAACTGTGGGACTCTATACATGACACACCTGCCTGCAGTTACATGGGAAAGACAGTCTACAATGTTATACTCTTGTTGACTAAAAGTCCTCTGTAGGAGTATCAAGTGCTCTCAGCTGCTGGGCAGTGGCTCTATTTCTCACTCCTGTGTTTATTAACTTGTATGGCCAGAGTTCACTGGTGGCATGGATTGTTACATCCATCTCAAAAGAAAATAGTTTTATGTGTGCTAATAAAATTATTGATTCAAAATACAATTTAAAGAAACAAATATTGGGGTTGGAGAGATGACTTGGTTATTGAGAGTGCTTGTTGCTCTCCCACATGATCAGAAGTTGGTTCCCAGAACCCACATTGGGCAGATCACAGCCATCTCTAGTAACTCCAGGGCCAGGACCTCCCATCCCATACTCTCTTCTGCCTTCCCCTGGCACCCACACAAACAAGCACAGCACATACATGTAGACATACACATACACACATACACAAAAATTGAAAAGAATTCTAAAGAGTTTCTTCTTTTAAAATATTGCATGAATATTAACCCTTCCTTTCTTAAGAAATTTAATTGCAGGGCTGGAGAAATAGCTTAGTTGCTAGAGAGGTTGGCTAGTGTGCTTGGATCTCTGAGTAGAATCCCAGCAAGCATAAAAAGAGTGATAGTTTGTGCCCTGGGAAGCAGAGGCAGCAGACCGGCCTAGCCTGGGCTACCTGAAGTCAAACCATATCTCTATCCTCCACTCCACACCCCATAAAACCACACTACAAGAAAGCAGGTTTCCCATCAAAAGAAAACAGAAGAGAAATTACAGTTAAAGGGAAAGCCTGGTAGAAGCACATTCTTTGTCAATGCACCTACCCTACTGATTATCACATGCTCTCCAAATCTAGATTAGTCGGAAAGCACTCAAGAATCTTTTTATATTGGGACAAGCCTCTTAAAGTTTCATTTAAGACAATATCGAAATCACTTGCTTTTCGACATAAATTTACAGGAGGAAATTATCACTGCTATCATTATTTCTTCCACTCATTGATTTCTTTTTTATTTAAATTTGTTTTGTTTTGTTGATTTTTGAGACAGGGTTTCTCTGTTGTCACAGCTCTGGCTGTCCTGGAACTCAATTCGTAGATCAGGCTGGCTTTGAATTCACAGAGCTTCTCTTACCTCTGCCTCCCGAGTACTGGGATTAAAGGTGTGTGCCACCATTACCCACCTTATTTAAATTTTTAATTTTTTTATGTTTCTGAGGATTTCATGCATGAGTACTATACTTATGCCATTTATACCCTCCATGACTGCCATTCCCTCTCAAACTCATGACTTCTTCACTTGTTATTGTTACATATATACACACACAAACTATGGAGTCCATTTAGTGTTGCTCATATGCATACATATTTAGGGCTGACCACTTGGGGTTGGAGAAAACCAGTTCTCTCTCTTCCAGCAACCTTTACTTGACTGTGGCTCTTTATGTAGAGGAGGGGCTTTGTGAAATTTCCCATCCACATTGGCTTTACGTCGTCCTTGCACAGGGGCCATGCATATACTCTCGGTATTCTCACAGTGGTAGTAGTATAAGTGCTGTCAAGGAGAGCACTTGATGAACTTTCTCTTAGGAAAATTGAGGAGCGTGGTTTAAAATAAACCTTTTTTAAGCATTATTTTTCATTTGAAAGTTAATTGAATTGACTAGTTAGGATTTAGTAATTATGCCAAATTTAAAATATACGTATCTGGGACTATGTACATAGATAGTTAAAGTGTCTGTCGTGTAATTATAAAGACCTGAGTTTAACCCCAGAACCCACATACAAGAGTAGGGTGTATTAGGGTGTGTTTATAATGTCAGTGCTGAGGAGGAGGAGATAGGTGGAGAGGGCCTCACTGATCAGCTGGTCTAGCTGAAGCAGCAGACTTCAAGCCAAGGAGAGACCCTGTCCCAAAAATGAAGGTCAATGGCGTCTGAGGAATGACATGTAAGGTTGACCACTCCGGTTTGTACGTGGTACATGTACACAAGTGTAAAAGCAGACTCCACACATGTGAATATACACACATATGAGCAAACATACAAATGAAAATAAAATACACATTTCTAAATATTAAAATATCCTCTTTGCTGGGCAGTAGTGTTGCACACCTCTAATCCCAGCACTCAGGAGGGAGAGGCAAGTGGATCTCTGTGTTTTGGGGCCAGCTGGGCCTACAGAATGAGTTCCAGGACAGCCAGGACTGTTACACAGAGAAACCCTGTCTCAAAAAAGAAAAAGAAAAGTATCCATTTTATGTTTCATTCATCAATATCTAGCAGAGGGTAGTGGGGCCCCTCCCAAACACAGAGGAATTGAAGCTGGCTAGAAGCAAAGAAGACCATTACATGAAGGGTGATTTCCCCCAGGGGGCATCAGTGAAACAGTTTTCTGTTGAAACTTGGTGAGGATTTGTTCCCACCTGGCACAACCCCTATAGTCAACCCTGCCATTCAGTTTAAGAGGTGCCACGTGGTGCTCACTGCCCTCCTTTTACAGTTCCCTCTTGAAGAGAGACAGAGACCTCGACCTTTGAGGCCTGGGAGGATCTTGGCAGTCATGAATTTTATCTTCTGTGAGACTCACTCTTAATCAGATTCGGCCTTGTGTGGTTGCCTATATCAAAAGATGACCCATTGAAATTCAAATGTAACGACAATGAAGCGCCTCTATTCAGCACAGCAACTTTTGTTTTTATCCTCGCTTCTTTGCTTCAAAACCCTGTGGCTTCCCTTTTCCCTTCTGGAGCCCTGTAACTAGCTAGATAGAGAAGACGTCTTTGATAACTCATCCTAGCAATGCAATACAGCGCGTTCTAGCTTCCCAACTTCATTTTTTAATACTCTAAGAGATTTGGATGTGAATTCTTGGGGCTGAAAAAAAAGTCTTCATTTTGAAACATGCAAATGTGTCTCTCCATCACCTAGGAAACTATTATGGGACACCCAAACCTCCCAGCCAGCCAGTCAGTGGGAAAGTGACCACGACGGATGCCTTGCACAGCCTTCAGTCTGGCTCCAAGCAGTCGACCCCTAAGCGAACAAAGTCCTACAATGATATGCAAAATGCTGGCATAGTCCACACGGAGAATGAGGAGGAGGAGGATGTTCCTGAAATGAACAGTAGCTTTACAGGTAAGAAGAGATTGTGTCCCCTTTAAACAGATGTACCAAAGTGGTGATTGGAGTCTTTAAAGAAAGGTTCCAACCAGTGTTCGGGGTTATCAAGATTCAGACTCTGACCACAGGGTACGTGGGGACAGGGGGTGGCGGCTTTCCTTGGTCTATGTACTGTGCTTGTTCCTGAGAGTCTTTGAACCTCACCCAAACCATCTTTAATGCACTAGGAATAAATAACTGTAGTCTCAACCTGATTTCTTTCTCTTCAAAATACTACAACATGTTTAAAACATTCTTTACTTTGTTGCTTGATTATTTTTATTTATTATTATGGGGGCCAAATCATGAGACATGATCGTGGTTGATCATGAATTGAACCATGAACATTTGTTTGCTCAGTTGAGGCTAAACTGGTGAGCTCCCAGCATGCTCTTCTCATCTAGGTAAAGATATAATGAAACCAGAGCAGGTCTTCAGTTAACTTGTAAAAATTTCACTGTATATCCTACAGGGGGAATGATAGAAAAATAGATATTGTAAGGTTCTACAGTGCATGTGCATGCTGCATTAAAGAGCATGGGTTACTGAGATGATACATGTTATGAAGGGATGGCTAAGGATAAAGCCTCTAGGCACTGTAGGACCCAGAGGCTGGGGTGCATGTTCTCAGTTAGTGAGCATATTTTTCACAGTATTTGAGTTTGATCTATATGCTATAGATAAAAAATGTAGTGACTATATAAATAGCTATACAGTTCATTGTTTACACCATGGCACAGACACACAGCCCGTAGCATATATAGAGTTGCTGATGTGTTATGTGACGTACAAGTCCATATTTCCTTTCCTATCTCAGAATTGTAGCTATTGATGGTTTATCCATTTTCAACTTTTCTCTGCATATCAGCAGACTTTTAATCCTAGCCACAATGAGTGAAAATATTGGTCTGTATGGTCAGTCTATATGCCTACCTCCCACTGCAATCAAGATAATACGATATTCAGAAAAAAGCTGTTCGAGTTGAATACCTTTGTACTTCTCAGAGGTTTTGCCAGACATAAATTCAGAGTCCTAAGAGGTGGCAATAAAAAGTTTTGATAATTTTATTATCAGCAATAGTGTAGCTCAACCTTTTTACAAGAAACATTGGGTAAAGAAGGTGTGCTTAGGTGTTATGGCTTGGCTTGTGGTGGTTTTCCTTTTATAGACAATATGCATAGCCTCACTTGTGTGTAAAATGGCTGAATTAGGCCACTTCTAACTTTCTCTAAGATTTTGATTCTGTGAAATTTTCCTTTTTTTTTTTTTTTTTTTTTTAATTAGAGTGGAATAGACTGTGGCTGACCTTTAGTTGTAATATCTAGAAGATATTTGCCATTCTTATGCATACTTTTATTAAATTCCACTGATTTCATTCCTTGGGAATATTTTGTGTGTTTATCGTGTTCTTCTCCAAAATGAAAACAGACCATGCACAAGTGTTACCATTTCTTTTAAAACCCTCTAATACTTTAATATCTTAGTAGTTCAGTAGATAAGAATAGCAAATCATGATTTAACTCACAGCAAAGAGGAGGTCCCCAAAGAAGATCTAGCAGGCCAGATTTAGTGAATCAGCTCTGCCAGCACAGGGAGTAGACCTCAGGAGTGGTCCTGAGGAGTAGATGCCAGGAGTAGTCCCTAGGAGTGACCCCAGGAATGGTCTCCTCAAGTAGACTCTAAGAATAGTCTTCAGTAGGCCACAGGAATTTTCTCCAAGAGTAGATCCCTGGAGTGGGCCTCTGAGTTAGGTCCCAAGAGTGGTCTCCAGGAATAGACCCCAGGAGTGGTTCCCAAAGGTAAGTTCTCAAGAATAAACCCCAGGAGTTGGCCCCAGGAATAAACCTCAAGAGTAGTCTTTAGGAATAGACTCTAGGAGTGGTCCCTCAAGACCTCCAGGAGTGGTCTTCAGTAGACCACAGTAGTATTTCCTAAGAGTGGGCTCCAAGAGAGGATCCCTGAGTTGGCCCCAGGAGTGCTCTCCAGGATTTGTTCCCAAGAGTAGTCACCTGGGGTTTCATGTTCCTTTACCTGTCTTCTACATACATGTTAAAGAGGTTTTTTGGTAGAAAACAAGACCGAACTCATGGTAGTAGCTGCAGTTATTGGTGGGCTTCCTGTTTTTAACTGCTAGATGTTTCTATTGGTAGAAGCCAGGTCTCAGAAAATCTGATGTTTTCTCACCCCCAGCTGAAATTCTAGCATCTAAGGTCAGCATGTGTTCCCAGATCATCATTGGTAAAATCGGTCTCATCATTAGTTTATACACAAAACAGGAAGCCAAATGATCACCAGTTGTGTTCTTTAAGTTCCCAACTTATTACCAAGAAATCAAATAGCATGTCCTCCAAAGGGATGGTCTACACTGGGGGATGGCTCAGTGGTACAATGCATGTCCAGCGTGCAATTTCTGGGCTAGATTCCAGGTACTGCATCTGGGGGTAGGGGTGAGGTGGGGTGGAGAAAGGAAGTAGTAAGGAAAAGGAGAGGGAAAAGAAGGGAGAGGTAACTCGATGTGTTTTTGTGGTAGGATTACTTCAGTATGTAAGGAATATGTTGAATGAACACTATTTCAGAACACTCATGTTCTGTCATGTTGCTAACTCAAACTGAGGCTTTCAAATAATTAACACTCCTGTGATATATGTGTAAAAGGAGTTACTTCAAAGCATTTTACACTGTATACCTCTTCAAGTTGCAATCCGCCAGCTGCTCTGAGCTAACAGCTTCTTGAACAACAGTGGCATAATGAGGACTTAGCTCTGTTTTAGACTGGCTTTGCTAAAGTTTTGACACTCCTATCCAAATGTAAAAGTACTATGTGCCCATTAAAAATGATACTCACCAGGACATTGAAAAATAACCTGATATGGCTGCTGTCCCTTGCTTGGATCATTTGAAGAAGTCATACCCTGTAATCATGCCTGTGTGACATTCAGCGTCAATAGTGGGACAACGGGAATAATGGCCACATGCATCCTGAGGGCATAGCCTGTGCCTTCTTTATGTGATGAGAGCAGACACTCACAATAAGCAGACACTAACCACAAGACTGATGATTGAACTAGGTAGTGGGACAGTCTTCTACAAATGGTTCCTGAATTACAGAGCTAAGAGGAGCCACTGAAGGCAAATTCTTCTTATGTGTACTTAATGACAGTAGAATTATACTGTTGGCCAAAGTGGATAGCTATTTAGGGAACCAAAAATGTTTCAAACAAACAAACAAACAAATAAATAAATAACAATTTTAGGGGCTGGAGAAATGGATCAGTGAGTAAGAGTGTTTGCTGCTCAAGATTAAGAAGCTGAGTTCAAATACCAGCTGGGAATAAACATGCACATAAATTAAGACTTTAAACAACTCAGATGCTACCTTATCTTATGTCCTTCCATTCTTTAGAGAACTGTATGTAAACATGGTTCTTGTATGAACTGACTCTTCCTAAATGTGGTGCTTCTAAATAGAGTACCTTTAAGCCAGGCAGTGGCAGCACGTGCCTTTAATTTATCCCACTTGGGGGAGGCAGAGGTAGATGGATCTCTGTGAGTTTGAGGCCAGCCTGGTCTAGAGAGTAAGTTCCATGATAGCCAGGGCTACACAGAGGAAAAACCCTGGTTCAAAGAGAAAAAAAAAGTCCTTTAAACATTTACCTCCATCCTGTGTTTTGCACCAAGGAGCCAGGCAAGTAATTAGTTTAGTTGGTGGTGGGTCTGGGGGTTTCTAGGACACATGAGAAGTGAAACTTTCAGAGAGATGTCAGAAATGAACGTGTGTTGACTTTTGTGGAGTCATTCTACATTCTTGCTAATTACTCAGTTAATATTGATATCTGTTAATAATTTTAAGATGATCCTTCTGTTTTTTTTTGATTTCCTTTCTGTTTTTCTAGATTTCTATTAATCTATACTCTTAGATATAAGTTGCAAAATGTTGGTTTTTTTCTTTACTCTGCCTCTTTGGGGGCCCACTACCCAGCTCCCAAATAAATAAAGCACACAGAGTCTTATTCTTACTTATGAATGCCCAGCCTTAGCTTGGCTTGTTTCTAGCCAGCTTTTCTTAACTTAAATATCCCATTTATCTTTGCCTCTGGGCTTTTATCTTTATATCCTATGTACGTTTCTTTACTTCTTACTCCATGGCTTGCTGTGTAGCTGGGTGGCTGGCCCTTGGAGTCCTCCTTCTTCTCTCACTCCTGGATCTCTTCTTTCCCAATTTCTCTTCCTATATATTCTCACTGCCTGCCAGCCCCACCTATACTTTCTCTGCCCAGCTATTGGCTGTTCAGCTCTTTATTAGACCAATCAGGTGTTTTAGACAAGCAAGGTAACACAGTTTCACAGAGTTAAACAAATGCAACATAAAAGAATGCAATACATGTTTGCATCATCAAACAAATATTCCACAGCATAAATAAATATAACATATCTTTAATATTCTACAACTGTAAACTTTTTTTTTAACAGACTTAATTCACTTTATTTTTCTTGTATAAAAACTCTTATTTGGTGACCACAGCTGGAGACTGTGTCCTCTGAACAAAGACTCTAGTGTGGGTTTTCACAAGATGGCCGGTGAGTTCCTGATATGGAGACTTTGGTCTTGGAGATAGCATAAAAGGTGGCCTTGGCAAAGTTGCCAAAGGTGACAGTGTAGTCCCTGGCTGATGTGTAGCAGTGATAAATACCAGCCATCAGCAGCAGTTTCTTGGGCAAAGGAGCAGAGACCATGCTAGTGCTTCTGGGGGCGGGAATGAGATACACCAACACAGAGCCACAGTGGCCTGTCACCTTGGATGGAACAGTGAGGGGCTTGCCAATCTTGTTCCCCCAGCAACCTCTCCACACAGGAACAATGGAAAGCTTGGCCAAGATGATGGCCTTTAGAATGCCAGGGGCTACCTCCTTGAAGCACTTAACACCAAGACCAACATGACCATTGTAGCCTCAATAGTGACAAAAGCTTTGAACCTGGTCCAGTGGCCAGACCAAGTCTGCTTCTGAGCTGGCATTATCTTTAGAATCTCATTCTGTAGGGATAAGTTGGGGGGGGGGGTGTCAATTATCTCAGATTCCTTAATGGGCAAAGAGAACAGGTAGATCTCCTCCAGGGACTTGATCTTCAAGTCTTTAACCTGTCAGTCCAGCTTGATGACTGGGATCCACCCCTTTGTCTTTGGTTTTACCTTCATGAGTTCCACATCCTTGACCACAACCTTGGCCTTGGCTATAGCCATGGCCTTGACCATTACCATGGCCCCTAAGACAGCTGCCGAATCCTTGGCAGAAACTGCCATGGCTCCAAATCCTGGACCCCAGGTTCTCTAGGCCCTCCCACTGCACTGGCATGATCTGCCATTTGGTGTTTTCCAAAAGAAGGAAAAGTAAGTTGTAAAACTTAAGTTGTATTGGGTTTAAGAAAGAAAGTGAGGCATTAAGCAGTTGAATAGCCTGGGGACAGCTTCGGTTTCAGACATGACCTCAAAGGCTCCATTGGGAATCTTAGGCAGTGTTCTACTTTTTGTCTCTGCTTTTCTCTGCATACATCTTGCTAAGCCATGTTAGAAGGAGCACCAGCGGCACATCAAGTATTAAAAGCCTGTCTACTTGATTATTCCAGCATCAACAGGCTGCCAGTTGCTCCACCAAAATTCTATACCTTATCGGCTGGTTAGTTTTATGTCAACTTGACACAAGCTAGAGTCATTTAAGAAGAGGAACTCAGTTGAGACAATGCCTCCATAAGGTTTGCTTGTAGGCAAGTCTGTAGTGTGTTTTCTCAGTTAATGGTTAATGTGGGAGGGCCCAGCTCTCTGGGGGCATGGCCACCCATGGGCAAGTGATCCTGGGTAGTATAAGAAAACAAGCTGAATAAGCCATAGAGAACAAGCCTGTTGGGCTGGAGGGATGGCTCAGCCGTTAAAGGCTAGGCTCACAACCAAAAATATAAAAGATCAAGCCAGTTAGCAGCTTTCCTCTGTGGCCTCTGCTTCAGTTCCTGTCTCCAGGTTCCAGCCTTGAGTTCCTGGCCTGAACTTCTCACTATGGTAGATTACAACTGTAAGATGAAATAATCCATTTCCTCTCCAAGCTGCCTTTGGTCTTGGAGTGTTTAAAACATCAGCAGAAATGTGACTAAGACACCTGCCCTTCATTGCTTAGCCTTGCAGCATGCACCTGTTCCTGAACCAATGGAAAAAACAAACATGATAGAATATTCTTAAATTCAGGAGTGTGACTTGGAACCACACATTGGTTTGTGTGTGTTTCTACCTGGACCACCCAGATACCGAATGGCCTCCAAACAGGAGCCTTACCGATGGCACCAAAATAAGAGAGGAGAGATGCTGGCCAGGAAAGTCCTACAGATGGCCTAGTCAGTGGTGCTAGGTTGAGGCAGAACTGCTCATCTTGTAGGCTTGGCATGCTGCTGTTCACCTTCTGGGGAGCCTTCTCATGTATTGAGCTCACTAGCTGTTCATCAGACAGCTTGGGACCCAGTGTGTCATCCCTTATTTTACCTTCACTCAGAAATGTCTGCAGGGGAGTGACTATAGGAGACAGAAAATGACTAGATCTTGATTATTGTGTTTTGAAGCTCCATGGAGATTGACATTTCATATCATCCTTCTCTATAAATTTTATAAAGTCAGCAGGGATGTCAACAGCGCTGTTTATGGGTGTTTTGATGACATCACTCTTGATGTTTCTGGTTAATACGGAGGCAAGGAGACACATTCACTTAGAGCCTTCTTTGAGGATCCAAGTCCAATCAGTCCACCCACATGATACTGTTCTGGGGTAACTGTCTTAGTTTTCACAGGAACAGTCTCGTTAGCTTCCCAAAGGAGTCTCAGTTCTGACTCACTGCCATAGCTGTCTTGTTACTCTAAACTTTTGTAATCTTTCCAGCTTAATTTGTCACTATTTGATCTTTGCCAGTGTCTATCAAAACTCAGAAATGTCTGCAGGGGAGAGACTAAATAACTTATACAAAAACCTACTAAATGCCACTGTGTCTGTGTTCAGTTTGATCTTTTTCCCTCCTGAATCATGAAACCAAATAAATTCAATGGAATGAGAGCTCAGATCAGTCTGAGGACATTTTGGTATAGAATCCTTAGGGTTTGAGTTGATAAATTGCTATCTTCTTTGATATCTTCAGGATAATTGTTGTCTTGTTTCTTTTCAAATACATTTTGCTGTGTTTTGTTTTGTTTGGGTGGTTCTTTTCTGTACTAGAGCCATAAACCCTGGCCCTGCATGTGCCAAGCAGATGCGCTACGACTCAGCTATATATCTGGCCATGCTAATCACTTTGATTCTTTCTGTTTACCCAAGTGAACAGAAGCCATAGTAGATAACCAGCAACTAGGAAAAGATAAGTTTTTTTAAGAATGTAGATGCTGGATTTGGGCAGTTTTTTCTTTTCTTGAAATGATGGAATGATTTTTGTCTTTGAGTCTATTTATGTGATATATTACAGTTACAGATCATGCCATCCCTGAACCATCTCTGGAAAGAAGCCAACTTGATTACTATGAACAATCTTTTTGATGGGTTCTTGAATTTGGGCTGCAAGTATTATATTGAGAATTTTTGCAACTGTGTTCATCAGGGATACATGGCACAGAAATTAAATAATTGTTAAAAGCCTACCTATCAATGAGACATCTTTAACACCCTCACTAAGGCTCAGGGAACCTTGCAGACGAAGGGATGAATGAATTTATAAGAGCTGTAAAAGGGTGGGGAGTGGTGTGGAACCCTAACTTCTGGGCATGACGTCACTGCCGCACCCTTGAATTCACAGCAGCTGTAAGACTGGGCTTGGCAGCAGGCTGCCATGAAAGAGGAAGCCACTCACGAGGTTGCACACTCTCTGATGCTTTACACACTGTTAATGGTTGATTAGAGCAGGTAGAGGCATTTTCTTCAGTGGTATCACCACTGGCAAGACGCAAGTTTTTGTAAACATGCTGATGAAAAACTCATGGGTCACTAGAAGGTTGGGGAGTAAAGGAGAAGGAGGGCTAGGTGTGAAGAGAAAAGGAATTAAGGAGAGAGGAGGGTAATGGGTTCATGTGATACAAACATACACACACACACACACACACACACACAGACACAGACACACACACATATGAAAATGACCTAAGGAAAGCCATTATTATGCATAATTAATATTTGTTAATAAAATCTAGGATCACAAATGTGTGTGGAGAAAGAATGTAGATGTATTCACCATGCATTTCCCAGTGTGTTGTTGAACAGTCTTGTGCTTGTTTTTTTTTCTCTCTCTCCTTTGTGCCTGATGGAGCAGCCGATTCTGGAGACCAGGACGAGCACACTCTCCACGAAGCAACGCTCCGACCTGTGAATAGTAGCATCCTGGCCGCTCCCATCACGGACTCTTCTCAGAAGTTCCCTCAGTACCTACCTCTTTCTGCAGAGGATAATTTAGGTCCTCTACCTGAAAACTGGGAGATGGCCTATACCGAAAATGGAGAAGTCTATTTTATAGAGTAAAGTATACTATTTTCTCTACCTGGAAATACCCTCCTGGCTCTCTCCCTCCCGTCCCCTTGCTCTGGAAATCAGCTAGGCCTGAGGGAACTGATTACATAGCAGTGGTATTCTGATTACACAAGCTTCACGTAAACCGTTTTCATCCATATCATTCTTAATTATTCGTGTGAAAGGGTTTAGGGAGCGTAAGGGCTATAATTTCTTCAAGGGGGTTAGACAAACTGAATTTTGTTATATAATTATAATAAATAACCATTTTAATTTCCCATTAAAATGGTAAAGCTTGGCATATTTTTCTTAACTGGTTTCCATTTTCTTACTACTGAGTTTTGAGGTTTCTTTATATATTATGGACATAATTTTATTGATTTTTCTCAGGTGTAATTGTGATTTTTCTTAAGTTTGACTCTTCAAAGCTTTTCAAAGTCAAAGAGCTTTGGATTTGACTGATCTGGTTTTTTTTGTTTGTTTGTTTCTTTTGTTCTTTTCCTTTATGGAGTGTTGTACTGTAGTAACGAGAAATCATTGCCTAACTCAAGGTTCAAGATTTCCTATTATAGTTCTTGAAGAAATTTCATAGCTTTACATCTAATGTTTTGGTGCATGGACCGACATAGGCTAATGTTATTGTGCAGTACAAGATAGGTGAATAGGGATTTGAAAAAATGTAGACCTGAAAGGCTAAAATTATGTGTAATTAAAGTTTTAAACAAGTAACATTAGCAGAAATAGAGAAAAGAAAACTAATATAGTTCTTCTGGCTCCCCGAACAATGAATGGTAGTACATGTTTAAAGGTAGCATTTTGAGTCTGCTGGTGGTGGCATGCACCACTTTTTATAGGTCATAGATGGA